>NW_022103901.1:39008979-39010609 GCF_000313985.2 Echinops telfairi | reverse complement strand
GGGCTGAGATGAGCAATGCTATCATGTCATGTGTCTGACTCCATTGCTTGACTCTCTTCTATTGCTCATGCTCTCGACGACTTTAATATAATATCTATATATCTCAACCATTCAATTGTGCTTACTGAACCTGAGGGTAGTGGTGGGGGGGCTGTATCCCCCCAACCTAATACTACAATCCTGGACCAACCTCCAACTCCCATGGCATTTCTGAACTCCTAGGATGAAGGTATTACCAGCGTAACTGCAAGGTCCCACAAGACCTTGAACTTCTAAATTCTCAATTACTTTGAACCAGCCCTGTCTTGCTTCTGGCCTGAGTGGGTACTGCCTCTGGATGGGGAATGAGGTGTGGTCTCTAAATTTAATCAGAGCAGGTAGGGCATGCTTGGCTTTCTCTATTTGTTCCTGAACTTCTCAGACCTCTGAGGTGATTTCTTCTTTCACTATGGCCAAGCAAAGGATTGACTCTTGGCCCACATTCCTACAAATAAATCGTCTGGAACTTAGATAGCAAATCCCTCCCCGTTTAGGGGGTAGGGCTTTCTGGCAGGATCAGGAGGCATGAAAAAACAGCACTTCTCCCCTAAGGCTGAGAGAAAAACTGGCATTCCTCAGGCTTAAGAGCTATTTTTGACAGAGAGCCAGGACAGGAGATGGATGGAGAGTGAGCATTGCCCTGGATGTCAGGCGCACCCAGGGCTCCCGAGGGTAACAGCACACACACTGCCCTGGGCAATCCCTCCAGTGCGTTGCTTAGGAGCTCCTTTGGCTCGGTGGGGCAGTTCCTTGGGAAGTGGCCCTGCTGACCTCAGAGATACCAAGTTCCAGAAGCTGTCCCCTAAGGGTGGCCCCAGGAGCCACAAAGTTAGTCTGTCAGAGCTCTTCGCTCTCCTCTCCCTTCCCCCTCTCCTCTCCTGATTTTGGTTGTAAAGGCCAAGGTGGCAATCTGTAAGAGGTTGTCAAGGCTCAAATCAGGGCTAAGTGCCAGCTCCTGTACTTTCCTCCGATGCCTGGGGCTGCTCAGCTGATAAAGTTGTCCTGTCATGGGACCTGACACACCTGTGAATCCGGGAGACAGGGGTGTGCTTCTCCATAGAATCATTAATTGCTCCAGAAATGCCGTGGGGTTTTCCCTTTTCTCCTGAATAATGGAGAAAGCTTAGAGGGTAAGTAAGGGGCTTTCTCCAAGATCTTCTGAAGCCTTCTAAGGTGTAGGCTTGGAAATACCTCCTTTTCCAATCTTCAGGCTTATCAGGATCCCAGTCGGGGTCTTCCCAGGGGCCTACCAGAAATCAGGCTTGTTCATCAGTGGTCATATCATCCCCATGCGTTTAAAGTGGACCACTCATTTCCAAAGGCCTGAGATGCTTCTAACACTGGATTTCGCTGAGCTAGTCAGGGGTCAGGTCTCGCAAGAGCATTGCATCTCTTCGGGAAAGGTCAAAGTCTGCGCCAGTCTCTGGAAAGTGTTTATATACTTTCTGGGTCATCTGAGAACTTTCATAGACCTGTCTTAATTTACCTCAGTCCGAGGGGGAAAGGGGATACATGTACCCTGTTGACTCTTGTTTGTTTTTAAAAGGGACTTTACTTTAACATAGGCAGCTACAGACTACCTGCCCTTCTC
>NW_022103901.1:39007203-39008522 GCF_000313985.2 Echinops telfairi | reverse complement strand
TCATTCGCCTCCCCATACTGGTATGGGAGTGACCCCTCACTCGCTCAGTCTTTCAGGTTCTAATGCCCGAAACTCCTTGTTCTAGAGTTCATGGGCCCATTCTTGGAGTCCATAAGAGAAGAGGTTGACTGATGGCACCTCGTCCCCGTCTGCCATTCAGTAAAAGCATGTCTGCAAGTGCCACTGAGCTCCTAATAAGAATCTGATTAATAGGGATCAGAAAATTAAAACTTGTAGAGGGAGATCTTGTGGCCCCTGGTTATTTGGAATGAAGGATAATCAGTGATCATCTGGCTCCCCATTTGTCATCAAGGGTCTAATTCAGCTCTGGAATCCCCTCCTGTTCATTTGTTGCAGACCAGATCTGAACTGGTCACTCAGCGTTTGCTCAGAGCCGTAGGATCAACCTGAACGAATCAGTGACCTTGGGGCTACTTGCACTTCCTGGCCTTCGGAGTCAGACTGGGAATTTTAAAAAGAGGAGGGAGAAAAGACTCAGGAATGGGTTGTCTTCCAGGGCCTGAGAGTACCTAAGCCCAAGTTGAGCTGCCACTGCTCATTGCTTCTTGGGTTACAAAGCAGACTCTACTCCTTCAGGAGGGAGCTGAAAGGAGGAGGCAGAGGCAAAGACACAGGGCAGGATCCACCCCGCGCTGTAGAAGGCCCCCACATTGGGCGCCAAAATGTTGCAACTAACTTTGACATATTCAGGGGTTCACGGTCCCTCGAACTCATGGACCATGAAATGGCAAGCAGAAGGCAGAGTTTATTTGGAAAGGAAAGGTGAGCACCTGCCGCAGCAGGTGGGGACTTGATTGAGTTGCCACTGAATGAACTGTCTAGGGGGTTTATGTGTGGGGTATTTGGCCTGTCCACGGCTCTGGGTTATGAATGGGCCAATCCCAGGACTGGTCCTATTTCTCAGGGCCAATCCCAGGACTGGTCCTATTTCTCAGGTCCAATCATAAACCTAGTCATGCTCTCCCCTCTGCCAGCCTGGTCTTGCCTGGGCATGGACAAGGAAGCAGGCATGCCAAGGTCAATGAAGAGCCTTGGGTTTGATGACCTTGGAGTTTAGAATCAGCTAGGGGTGTGATGTCTGCAGGTTTGAAGATTGTCCCAGGCTGCTGAGAACACCCTTCCTGATATCCTGCCATTCCGAGTGCTTCCTGCCACCAGGCTTCTTTCCTTCATCGGCCTGTGGTCTCTCTATCTCTCTCGGAATCATAATAGAAAAGGGAGGAAAGGCAGAACAGAATTTCAAATACTCATGGATTTTAGACTTTCTGGAGTCGTGGAGGTTGGTTAAAGCCCTGGAC
>NW_022103901.1:39004052-39005050 GCF_000313985.2 Echinops telfairi | reverse complement strand
TGACCGGCAGGAAGATTAGGGATAAAGAGAAAACCCCTTTTATCACTTACCTTCCTGCCTGTCATTTCTGCCTTGGAGTTGCTGATGGTTTTGAACTGCAGACCATGCGGCTCGAAAAGGAGAGGATAGAAGCAAGGATGATGCTCAGGCTTCTGTTTAGGAAATAAACGTGGATGGTGGTGTCATTTGTTGAGAATTTACTAAAAAGCGAAACCTACTCACATCCCAGAAAACCTCCACAAAATCAGAAAAAAAGTATTTTCAAATAAGCATTTGACTATCATGTGATACATCACAGGTAAGCTGCTAGTGAGATTGCTCAAACAAGGCAGGCTGGCCTTTCTAAGGATAGCTAATACAACCCACTGCTTTCATGCGTCCCAGAGGAACTCCCTAGCTTTCCAGCATCCTTTAAAGCAGGAAGTTATGCAAATCTACTTTCAGGAAATCTGGGTAGGAAGAGTGTGAGTTTCCTTAATGGTTACCTGTGGGGGATAAAAAGGCTCCCAGCTACTTTCATAGTCAGCCTTGATGTACATACTTTCCCCAAAGAGACCTAGAAAGAATTTACAACTACAAGTTTTCTGAAGATATTTCAGAAAGAACATGTGGGAGAGGAACTCCTTCCTTATTTTTACAAAAGGAAGAATAAAGAAAATTTTCTTTTCTTGCTTAATATCTGTATTTACTGCTAGACTCTAAGCCCCACAAAAGCAGGGCTGTACTAACACTGGCTCATGACTTTCTACCCAATGCCACAAAAAAGGCAGGGACACATAGTAGTTGCCCGATAGATACTAGATGAGTGACAGGAAGTGAACAGACAAAGCAGTGTTCAAATCCCTTCATCACTTATCTAAGCTGTAATAAAAAAACTTCCACATGTAAAGGAAGTTAAAATGAAATCAAATGAAATTAACCAGAATTCAAGAAATGCATTATATACCTGTTGGTGTATATCTTATCTGTCTGTCTATATCTGTTTATTACATAGATTT
>NW_022103901.1:38981629-39002726 GCF_000313985.2 Echinops telfairi | reverse complement strand
AATTTGTATTTAGCCTTGCCTTATCATACCAAGAAAACTCAGCATACAGTTGGCTATAGAGTCAGGTCCCAAAAGAAAGCTTTGGGCACATTATCAAGAGGTTGGGTGCAATTGGGGACTTAATGACAATGAGTACAAGAATGATGAAAATGTTCTAAAACTTATTGTGGTGATAACTGTACAACTTTTCTTGATGTGATTGCACTATTGGATTGTATGATATGTGAATTATATTATTCTGTTGGAGAAAATGAAAAGAAAAAAAAAGAGGGGGACATGGGTTGGAATGTGTGAGATTGACCAGGAAATGTTTCTGTTAGGTTTCTCGGGTGGGTAAATACCTAGGTTCTTGGCTTTGCTTGAGAAAGATTTCATGCTGAAGCCTGGATTGTGATCCAAGTGAGTTTTTACGATGGACAGGAGAAATTTCAGGTTTCACAGTCTCAAAAGAGCACATGCTGTTTCAGGGAGGCATGCCAAACCGCAGGTAAGCCCCCGTGCTGGGCCTCTCAATTGAATACTACAGGGAACCTTGTGGGACTGAGGCCCATACGTGGTGACTTGAGGCCAGAGGGCGATTGGCACAGCCCGATTGCAGAAGCAGGGTAAAAAGAGAGGATAGAATCCTCTCTGACCTGCCACTGACGGGTGCAGGGGTCTAAGAGAGCAAGTGAAAAGAGAGGCTGGTGGCACTGAATAGGCCCAGAGCGGGCACTGAGGGCCCCCACCCAGGCAGCGCATGCGTGCCTCCTACCAGCCTCTGACTAGGTCCGAGCAGAGAAAAAAGAGAGAGAAGGACTTCCTGCTGCCGGGTATTTCAAACCCCAGGCTGGGGAAGCGTGGTAGAAGGTATTCATCAACCCCAGTGGCTGAATTAAGCCCACCTGGATCGAGTTTGGGCTGCCCAGGTGTAATGCCCATTTAGCATGGGGGGGGGGGGCTGAATTGGGGCATGCCCATTTAAAGTCTTTAGGGGTGGCTAATGCTCACCTGATTTTTCGTCCCAACCTCCTGTAATGGGGCCTGTGCAGGCAAGGGAGGGACAACCCCCTGTCCCTGTCTCTTAGTTACCTAACATTTCCAGAGGGAACTGGTAGGGAGGGAAAGTGAAGGAAGGAAGGAAGAGAAGAGACATCCTCTGTTTTATTTTATCCTGGATTCATCTGAGACCAGAACTTGAGCAGACCACGCACTCAGTCACACCATCTCTCCATTGATGGTGTCTTTTGAGGATGATGTCTAGCATAGGTGGAACCTGTTTTCCAGAGAAAGGTCCTCCTAAAAGAAATGCTCACAAGGCCCTAGGGGATTCTGTCAGAGACAGAGGGCAATCACTGGGTTAAACTTTGAAATGCGAAAGACCTAGGATTCTACCTAAACTGTCAGATAGCTTCTTGGCTTTCTTTAGTTGGGGTGTGAAGGTGGGAGATGGGTGAGGAGTTGGGTGTGTGCGTAGGGGTGGGGGTGTTTAGGGCTACTACAGAATTTAGAGAAACTGGTGGTGTGGACAGAAGGCAAAAGTAGGAGGGGAAAGAAAAGACATTTTGTGCTTTAATCCTACATATTTTTATTTTACTTATAGGAATATACTCATGCCTCACTTTTGTAAATATATGTATAAAAAAAGCAGTGGTTCAAGGTCACCCAGTGGTTCCATGGAAGAAAAGACCAGTGATCTGCTTCCCAAACAATGGCAGCCTAGGATACCCTAGGGAGCAGCTCTACTGGCCGCCACTTACAGTCAGTGGGAGTCTGATTCAAGTTGTTGGCAAACAACAACATAGTTTTATATTACTGCTTAAATTATGAGCACACCATTTGCAAAGGTTTCAGATGACAGTGAAAATCTAGCATCTCCATGTGGATGAAGCCTCTATTGAAACCCTTCTGACTATTGACAAGGGCCATGAGCAAAGTTGTCCTCAGGCAGAGTGCACTGGAAAGTGGAACACTTACTGAGGACTGACTAGCCACGCATCATGCCATAACAGGCATGCTGACGACACTGGTCAGAGGGCTCTAGACCAGCGGTTCACAACCTGTGGTCTCAAGCCCTTTAGGGGTCAAAAGACCCTTTCCCAGGAGTCACCCAAGACCATCAGCAAACACTTATTTCCGAAGGTCTTAGGAACTAAGACACCGCTCCTCTGTCCGCCTCCAGGTGGGTCTGCCCACATAGCCCACATGCAGATACGCCCATGTTACACCATGCTTCAAGACAAAAATTTCATTTATTTGTAATTAGAAATAAATATTTCACAATACATAACCACATATTATTTTTGTAATTAATCACCGATTTAATGATGTTCAATTTGTAACCATGAAAAGACATCCTGCATATCAGATATTTACATGACGATTCATAGCAGTAGCAAAATGACAATGATGAAGTAGCAACGAAAATCATTTTATGGTTGGGGGTCACCACTACATGAGGAACTGTATGAAAGGGTCGTGGCATTAGGAGGGTTGAGAACCCCTGCTCTAGACCAATCTTGTGAGCTCTTCTGTCAAGCATGATGCACTGTCCCAGTCCTAGTTCCTCTTGTGTAGTCCCACCTGTAACTGTGACGTATGGACTTGGCACCAATAATGAATTTGTGATGTAGTAACCTAGTCTAGCAGGAGGAACTCCATTTTGCTTTAAACTGCCTCAGCCTCCTGATCGCAGCTAGCCCACCCTTCCCCCTCCTGCCCCTCCCTGCTTTCCTGACAGACCTTGACTCCAGCTGTCTCCAGACTCCGCCTGCCAATTAGCAAGGAACATAAACTATCCCATTAGACCTTAAGTTTTTACCTGCAGCACCACCCGCACCCACACCCTTTCCTCTGTCAGCCTGATGGAATATAACTGCTTGACTCTCCCTTCCCCTTAAGCCAGCCCACTAATTGGAACTACAGAAACCCTGGACGTTCTTTGTCCTGGGTCACGAGTTTTCCAGGCTCTGGAACAGCTGTTAATAAAGGCTCTAATTATTACTATGTGGTGTGGTGGATCTCGCCTGGCAGACAGTGATCGTTCCTTTGTTCCATGCCTGCTTAAACCAGCATCTGGACTAGACCAATCCTCAAACCTGGTAGGTTTCTGGGAAGCTTTTCCCCAGTTTTGGCTTCTCAATGATTAAGGAATTCCCGCAGAATTGTACATCTTAAAAGGTAGCTAGAATTGTACATCTTAAGAGGTAGCTAGATTCAGGGACAAGTGGGGTTGTCTCCCCCAAATGCCTGCGCTAGCTGAAATCACCTGGCAGGGCCCCATACAGGGATTGGAAAGAGACCAGGCACTAATTGGATACCCCTGGGAAGATCCAAACTGAGCATGCACCTAAACTAGGTAGGACTCCTTAGGCCCAGGTAAAACCAATACCTTGGGCACACCCACTTTAGGTACATTACACAGGTGGGTGGGCCTGAACTCAGCCAATGGGGTCAACCAATACTTTCAACCACACATCTCCAGCCAGCGGTGTTCCATACCCCAGCATCGGGAAGGCCAAGCCTCTCAAACTCTTCTCCCGCTGAAGGCAGCCAGTGCACCCGCCCACTCTGGACCCACGTGCCCTTGGCCTCCAGGGGTTCCCCACTTCCGCACACGTGGGTGTTCTTTTCCATGTTTTTGTTTTGTTTTGCCCTGGACCAAGTTGTGAACCCCAGCGTTGCTTCCGTGAGACTTGGCGCACTTTCTAGAAATAGTATGTACCCTTTTGAGAATGTAAAACCTGAAACTTATCCCGTCTTTCTTAAAAAACTCACTTGGATTGCAAAACGTGCTTCTGTATGAACTCTTGCAGCGTGTGAAGCAAAGAACCGAGGTACATCCGACTCCAGAAACCTAACAAATCAAGTACCTTTTATGAGGGAAAGGGAAGTTTTGGATAATACAGTCTCAGTACACGCTGTCTCTGCAAAGCATGCAAGGTGGGCGCCTGGGGAGAGTTTGAGACTGAAAATGGCCACTTCCAAGGATTTCGAAAAACGACGTGGAAAATCGCCAGTAACGGAGGCCCCAGAACCAAAAGAGCGAGTGCCCTGGGACTGCAAAAGAAAGTAAGTTCAGGTTTAGGTGAGGGAGGGGGAGGGAGAAGGAGGTCCCACCCTTTAAATGGAAAAGCCTGTGTACCTACCCTGAGTCTCTTCATTTTATTCCCGCCTACCCCCACTCGAGGGGCGTGGTTTATGGTATTGGCTGTTCTTAGTGGCTGAGTTTAGGCGCCTGTAGGACTGACCTGGTGCTGCTGTTTTCTAGTGTGCATGCCCGGCGGCCTTCACTAATCTGAATGCCAAGGTGGATCTTCATCCGCATGCCTAAGCAGCCTTCATCTGCCACTAGGTGCTCCTGGTCTGGGAATGCTCAGCTTTGGAACTTCCCCACAGATGGCTAATGGGTGTCTGATTTCTTTCAAACCCCTTTATTGTGGCATGGCCAGCTAATGTTCATTAGCATAGGCATTTGGTGGAGACAACCCTCTTTATCCCTAATCTTCCTTCCTCTCAAAACCTCGAGCACCATGATGACCCTGTGCCGATGGCCTTATCCAGAGGATGTCTGTCTTTGTGTTGCCTTTATTCTTTTTAAGACTTAATAAATGTTCTTAATTATATTTGAAATTGAAGACCCTTTTGTAGCCTAAAACGCTCCTTAGGTCCCTCCCCCTGGTCCTCAGTAACATTTTCCACACATACAGTTACAGCAAGTGAATTTTTTGATTAGAGGTCGGTGACCAAGACCAGGGGCTCAAGCCATGTGGGGCTGCATGGAGAACCAGCAGGAAAGGCGCATTCTGGACTGCTTAAATTCAAGGTGATAAAGCTTTGTTTAAGATATGTTGCGGAAATTCTAGAGAATTTATTGGTTCCTCTTGGCAGATCAGTATAAACTGATGGACCCCATGGGTCTCTGGAGAGAGAACAGAGGCAGGTTGCCTATCCCATATGAGTTTACCAAAGCGCTGGCACGGGATTTTAACCGATGAACCCTCAGGAAATCTAATCTGTGCTCACCTTAGCAAGAGAGAGACCTATATTGTTTGCTTTTGCAAAATTGGGTGCCCAAGACTAGAGACAAATTGGGCAAAAGGGGGATGCCCACCTCATAGCTCATTTGAAAGCATTTTATCTGCTAATTTGCAAGCCCCTTCCCTGGTTCCTCCTTGGTTGGGTACTGTGTGGTTTCATGAGCATTTTCTAAGCGTCCCCCCCCCACACACACACACACTACTGTAATTGTCCTAGTGTTATCGCTGGTTATCCCGTGGCCCCAGGAACAGAGAGGCAGAGTCACCGAGGCTGCAAACAACAAAGGAGTTTATTGACTAGCTCGAGCTAGGGCCCAAGTGCTAAGGTACCAACGCAGTAGCCACCAAAGACAAGGACCCCGGCCTGGGGCACAAGCCAAGCTTTTCTACTTTTTACAGGTCACATAAGCTGGGTGAAACTATCCTCTCTGGGTGAAACGATCCCCCTCACCCTCCCATAGTTCAGTGACTTCATCTCGAGACAATTGGTTGTGCAGGTCTTTTTGGTTGACTGTCTCCACTCTCCGACATTCCAATTGTGGTCACTCATGACTTTCCAGGTGTGGTCAGCGTCATTGTGATCACTCGGGCCTTTCCAGGTGTGGTCAGCATCATTTCGGGGGAGAGGGTGACTTTGTTAGAGAAACAAAAAAGGCTGTTAGAGAAACGAAACTTAGGCCTGCCTTAAGAGGCTTGGCCTGTCATGGAGTCACTGCTGCCTTACACTAGCAGTTATCAATTGGTGCCCTGTTACTTAGTAACTACCTGACTCTGCTCTCTGTTTGCTGAAGATGGACCAGCCTGGTGACCTAGTAATTCTCACATGACCTATTCATCCTCTCCTTGAGAGACTCCTTGAAAACATTGTTATTTATTGTTTTCAAGTTGACTCCAAGTTAATGTGACCTTATATACAATAGAACAAAATGTTGACTGCTCATATGCCATTTGAGGTTATTGTATCAATCCATCTCATTGAGGTTTTGGAGAAAGTTACTAGATATGGAATCTACTCCCAATGTAGAAAACTCCTCCATAGAAATAGATTAAGAAATGTTTTATTTTTAAATAAGCTCTGTACCAGAAGGGGTGTGTGTCCAGGTTAACTAGAGAAAAAAAAATCATAGACACTCAAATGTACTTAGAAAAGAGCTTTCTATCAAAGAGTAATTGTATATTAAGAAAACATGCCAGCTCAGTCCAGATAAAGTCCATAAGTCCAATAATAGCCCATATGTCTGATACTAGTTGTGTTAGTCTGGGTAAGCTAAGAAACATATCCACAGTAACTCATATGTGTATAAGAGAGAGTTTTATATAAAGGATAAGTGTACATTCAGAAAGCATGCGAACCCTATCCAATTCAAGCCCATAAGTCTGACTTAGCCCATATGTCTGACACCAATCTACAAAGTTCTCCTCAAACTCACAAAACACACAATAACACCAAATGCAGGAGGATCACAGGCCAGTGGGTAGAATGTCTTTGAATCCAGTGGTGGTGTAAGCATCTCAGTGCTGGCAGGGGTCTCCATGTAGCTTCTCCAACACCAAGCGCTGCATCAGGTAAGTCCATGTGGCTTCTCCTCAGGGATGTCTTGCAGGAAGTGAGCCTTGCCAGCTGAGGCGAGAACTAGCTAAGGCAGCTGCACATTGGTCTGACCATCAGAGAGCAAGAGACCAGAGAACTAGAAAGGTGAGGCTCACCGAGCCATTTATCGCTCCACTCTGCAATTAATCCCACATGTGTTTATCCACCAGGTCGGCACAATAAACCTTAACTATCACAATCCATCCCTTGCCAACTTGGCACCTGTACACAATTCTTTAGCCTAACAATTGCAGTTAAGTAACACCTGCACCTTAATCCTGTAATCTAGATATGTCCATGCAGTTTACTGGGTTGTTTGCAGGACTTTGTAGATTGGTGTCAGACATATGGGCTAATGTTGGACTTATGGGCTTGGACTGGACTGGGTTAGGATGCTTTCTAAATGTACACTTACCTTTTATATAAAACTCTTATACATACGAGTTTCTGTGGATTTGTTTCTCTAGTCTATCCATACTAACACACTGGTCTATAAATTCCCCTTCAGAGTCACACAACACATGCAGTGATGCTGAATGCAGGCCAGTGGGTGGAAAGTCTGTGGATCTAGTGGTGGTGGAAGCATCTCAGTGCTGGTGTGGGTCTCCATGTGGCTCCTCCAGCTCCAGGGCTCTGGCTCCAGCAATGTGTCTCCACGTGGCTTGTCAACAGGAATATAAAGCAGAGAGAGGCGTGTCTGGCCTCCAGTGAGCTATTATCTTCATAACACCTCCAAATGAGGTAATCAAACTGCGACCTGATTGACATGTAAAACTCCTCCCCTTCACTCTTAATATCCTCAAGTTGACACCAGATTATGTAACTACCACATAGGGCATTATAGGCAACACACTAAATATAAAGCATAACCAGAAAGGAATATTATCCTTTACATAGATGAGTAGCCGTAAGTCATTGCATACATGTTTAATATAAAATTGCTAATTTTCTACTATATTCAAGTCAGGAAACTTAAAGTTTTGCTCATCATCCAGGAAGCTAGGATGTAGCAGTATGAGTTTTCTTGATTATACTTTTAAAAAGATGGTTCCCAGGTCCTTAGGAAACATCCTTGTTTTACATAATTTTCTGTCTTGGGGTGAAGGTTGTAACTGTCCTTTCTGTTCACATTTGGTGTTCCAGGTCTGGTCATAACCAATATTCACTTGCTTTAATAAGATACTTTCTCCGGATGAAATGACTCAAAAGAGACAGGTTATCAGGAAGGAAACAAACAAATAATCCTCACTGCCATTGAGTAGATTATGACCGATAGCCTATAGGACAGAGTAGAACTGGCTCTTCAGTTTCCCAATCTGTATTTCTTTACTGTGGGGGGAGGTCAGATGCGCAGGCATTCCCTCCCCTGAGGGAATCAGTTGCCAGACTGCTGTCTCATCCCTCCAGAGGGGTGGGCCTGCTCCCTGCCTCTGGGGACAATGGACAGGCTCCTGTAGGAGGGGTTTGCACCCTACTGATAATGTTCCTATGGAGACCCAGAGACCAACCCCTAGACCACCCACTCATTGCTGTGTAACCTATAGTGCAGCCCCTTCCTGTGACGTATGTCTTTATCTGTAATTAGTGGGCTGGATTGCTCCCAAAAGGTATATAGGTGTGAGTCAGCAGGACTTCTCTCTCGGACTCTGACCTCCCTGACTCTTCCCCCTTTCCCTCCTTCCCTTCCTCCTCTCTCCACGTGGACCACCAAGCTGGGCTGAGGTGAGCAATGTTGCTATGTATCATGCCTGACTGTATTATTGTATTATCTCTCATGCTCTCGATGACTTTAATATAATACTTATGTATCTCAACCGTACAATTGTGCATTAATGAATCCAAGTAGTAGCAATAGGAGTATTAGTGGTGGGTGCTGGTCCCCCACCCCTCCCTCTGCGTCACTTATTTTTTAATTTAATACTACATCTTTACTGGCATAGAAAGCTTCATCTCCCTCCCATGAGGTTGCCGGTGGTTTTGAACTGCTAATCATGTAGTTAGCAGCCCAATGCATAGCCAAAGACACCACCAGGAAAAGTATCTCATGTCTTAAGGGTAAGCTCCTTTGGTGTGTTAGACTGAGTTTTCTAGAGAAACAAAACCAGTGACACTCATATATGAACTTTATATTAAGAAATAATTGTATATCAATAAACTAGCACAGCCCAGTCCAAATCAAGTCCATGGACCAAATGTTAGTTGGATACTCAGACTCATACAGTTGCCAATGGATAAAGCAAGCCAGTACAGCAGGAAGCTGGGAGATCACAGGCCAGTGAGTGCAGAAGCAAGTGAACACCAGATGGGAAGGAACATGGCAGGGTACCACGGCTCTCAGGGTTGGCAGGCCAGATCCACAACCCAGCAAGCAGGAAGATAAAAGGGACGAGAAATTCTCAGTGTTTTGTTTCTCTTATAACAAGGCTACACCCCAAAGGAGGCATCATTAGGCTGTGATATGATTGATAGGTTGGACTCCACCCCTACCTCTACACAGGTACCATCAAGTTGACATACAATCTAACTTTCTTTTTTTTAAAAACATTTTATTAGGGGCTCATACAACTGTTATCGCAATCCATACACACATCAATTGTGTAAAGCGCATTTGTACATCGTTTCTCAAAACATTTTCTCTCCTCTTAAACCCCCACATTAGGTCATTTTTCCCCTCCCTCCCCACTCCCCCTCCCTCATGAGCCCTTGATAGTTTATAAATTGGTATTTTGTTATATCTTGCTACAACCTAACTTTCAAATTGGGTAATCTCATACACTGTTTCGAACAAAAAGGAGTTTTATTGAGGAATAACAGTTGGAAGTAGGAAACACACACTAAAAATACCAATCACTGCACCGTTCAAAGGGAGGGGGGGTCTATGTACAAAGGGAACAAAGGAAAGATGGAAAGATGGGATGGTTGGTTAAACCCAAGGGAAGAGTATTGTTTATGTCTCCACAGAATTGGAAGTGTGCATGCAGACCCCACCATGGCACACCACACCTTGAGGGCAACGCAGCCACATGGAGAAAAGCATGAACAGAGTGGGCAACAGGGCCAGCCTCGATCAGAGCCAAACTGAGCCCCTCCCTAGATGTATTGCTGCAGAGGACAACACTAAATCTATAGGTTGGGTAGAGGGGACCACATGCCAGACCGGCACGGAAGTAAAACAAGAAGGAAAAAGAAAGTGAAGGTCTAGATCCCTTATTGGCACACCAACCCTGGAAGACAACATCCCTGCACGGTGCTGCTAAGGCACAGAGAGAACTGTGGGGCCGACAACAGCTCAAGACATGTTGTCCCCTCACTGGAGCGTACTGTGAAAGAGGACAATACTGGGGACACACAAGAGGGAGTAAGTCCAGTCTGAACCATACACACACACACCCCACCCCACCCCCAAGAAGGGAACATAATATAACAGCAGCAAAGGGAGCAAAGAAAAGACACAAAGCCCCTGAAGAATTCCACAAATAGACTTCAGGCTAGGAGGGGCAGCTACCAGAATTCCTCCAGGACCAATGGGGAGACAGTCTTAAAGGTCAGCAGACAGACCTGGAATTATGGATGGTTTTTTGGTTTTGTTTTGTTTTTTATTTTTTCAAACTTTTGTTTTCTTTTTGTTTGGTCTCTGTTATTATTGGGTTGCCTACTTATATAAGACAGGCATGGGAAGCATGCTTGAGGAGAAAGTAATGGGACTGAAGGTCCCGAAGGGCCTTGGGGGAAAGGGGGTGGGGGAAGGGAGTGGTGAGCAAACAATGCCATAGGCAGAGAACAACTAGGGAATAAAAATCAACAACAACCTGTTCTGCTTTAGGTGATAACCATCATAAACCCTCCCCCGCCTTAGGGAAGACGTTATTTGCATCTTGACATTGTTTTCCCAAGGACAACTGGTTTACATCCTGACCTTCTGTTTCCTGGGAATCTCATAGGAGTGCCACCAGTTTGACATTTTTCTGTTTATATATGCTTGGAACTTCTGTCTTCGGAAAATCCATCCAAGGTTAACTTATAAATCCGTCATGGAGTTTACTAGAAACAATCACAAAATGTGTTTTCTTGTCTCTCAAGGAGAAAAGAGAAGTTTTAGTTGTTTTTTTCTACTAATTTTCTGAATAAATGTGTGTGTCGTCCTGTCCATACTTGTAGTCACTTTTGTACTACTTTACATGTATGTAAGGATGAGACACATTATATTGTGTTCTCTCTTTCCTACATTGATCAAAAGGAGTCTTTTCTGGTAGAATTCCTTTATTTACCAAATAATTGCTAGACAATAAAATTAGTTAATTGAGCAAAAGCAAGACCATCAGGTAAAATTACATGATGGTTATTCAATATAAGTGAAAAAAAGTTGGGAGAGTGAGAGACATAGAGTACCAATACAGCAAGAAAACTTTAACTATTGACCATGCTTCCAACCTACCATCCACTCTGAATAGGCGATTTGAGTGTTCTGTGCCCCAAGTCTTACTTCCAAGTGCTCATCATCATCATGCTTATCATCTCAGCCTCTCTGACTCTGATTCTAGTGTGTATGCGCAGCGTTTCAGCATGACCAGAAACATAAACTGTATATCTTCTGATACACATCAAGAAAACATAACATGACCTAATCTAAAATTGGAAGAATAGATTGTTTGGAGAGAAGCCATGCCCGTCTCCAATGTCTATGAAGCTAGAATTTGACCAAACAACTCAGCAAACCATGAGAGTTTTACAATCTAACACTCTTTAACTAGTGTTTTTAAAACTAGAATAATGAGTTTTGACAGGGTTGCAGTTTATTTCTTTCCTCCAACCTTCATTTCTATTAAGGTCCTTCCCTTTTAAAACATTCTCTGATTCGGCTTCCTTGGCTGTTGTTAGTTCCTTTGTTAAAAAGTCCAACACAGTTTTGAAACATATTGTGGTTGCTTGAATCATCTCATATGAATGTAAACATCATCTCAAGAATATATTAAACATTTATGATAGAAGACCAGATATGTGGGATGAAATCAAGGATATCATCCAAAAGCAAAAAGTCAGCAAAAATGAGAGAAAAGAAACAAAAGAACGAGTGGATGTCAGGAGAGACTGAAATATGACCTTGAATGTAGGGTAGCAAAAACAAATGGATGAAATCAGGTATTAGGCATCAAAGACAAAAAAAACCCCAAAACATAACATTGTGAATGAGGGAGAGTACAGAGTGGGGACCCAGGGCCCATCCGGGGGAAATTGGACATCCCCCTGCAGAAGGACTATGGGGAGGAGAGGAGCCAATTAGAGTGCAGCGTAGTAACAATGAAATATGCAATTTTCCTCTAGTTCCTAAATGCTTCTTCTACCCAACTACCATGATCCCAATTCTACCTTACATATCCGGCTGGACCAGAGGATGTACACTGGCACAGATAGGAACTGGAAATACAGTGAACCCAGGACAGATGAACCCTCCAGGACCAGTGGAGGGAGTGGCGATATGGGGAGGGTGGAGGGAAGGTGAGGGAGAAAGGGGGAACAGATGACAAGGTCTACATATGGCCTCCTCCCTGGGGGACGGGCAGCAGAGAAGTGGGTGAGGGAGACATCGGATGGGTTAAGATATGATAAAATAATAATAGTTTATAAATTATCAAGGGTTCAGGGCGAGGGAGGATTGGGGAGGGAGGGGGAAAATGAGCTGACACCAAGGGCTCAAGTGGAAAGCAGGTGTTGTGAGAATGATGAAGTCAACATATGTACTAATGTGCTGGACACAAATGATGTATGTACAGATTGTGATGAGTTGTATGAGCCCCTAATAAATGATTATTTAAAAAAAAAAGCTGGAGAAGATTTCAAAGGGCAGCTCAGAAAGACAAAGCAAATTATAATGAAAGGCACAGAGACCCGGAATTAGAAAACCAAAAGGGAAGAACACAGCCAGCTTCTAAAAGACATAAAGAAAAAAAGTCAAGCCTTGAGTTGAAATTTTAAATGAGTCTGTGGGCAAGATATTGAATGATACGGGAAGCATTAGAGCAAAATGGGAGAAAGACAGAGTCATTGGACTAAAAAGAATTAGTCTATGTTAAACCATTTCAAGAGGTAGCATATGATCAAGAACTGATGATATTGGAAGAAGAACTCTAAATTGCAAAAACAAGAGTCCAAGAGCTGTGAAAATATGATACCTGCCTGAATTTTTGGAAGATATACTTGTGCCTATTCCACATGAAAATGTGACTAAGAGCCATAGTCTGAGGTGCTCCACTAGTCTCTGTCCAACCAGTAAGGTGGTCTTTTCGTTTGGGTTGTTGTTGTTTTATGATTTTGAATTTTGTTCCACATTGTTTTCTCAGACTATTTAGATCTTCTAATGTAATCCTTTTCAGAGCAGTTGGTAGATGGGTACCATTAAATTATTCTGGTTTCTGGGTCATGGAATCATAATCCTACCTTTTTGTGTGCTTCATGGGATGTTAGAGTAAACCAGCCTCTAACAACCGAGTGGGGTCTATAGGCGCAATTGTATGGTTATAATAGATAAAGATTATAATAAAGCCATAGAGAATAGGAGAGAAGATAAAGGAGTCAGACACATTTTATAGTAGCATCCTCACCTCAGCCCCTCTTGGTGGTCCACTTGGAGGTGGGAGAAGAGTAAATATATTTCCAACCAAGGCTTATATATCATCATGGGGCATGCTAGCCCCCCTGATTACAGGTAATCACATACATCACAGAAGGGGTTGGACCATAGGCAATACAAGCAATGGGAGGGGAATGATCTAGGGGTGTACACACAATAGGAATGGGAGATACTAGGAGTACAAATGTGACAAGATGGGTCGATCCTAGACTCAAGATGGCAGCCTAACCTTGGTCGTCCTTGAGTTGATTCAACCTTGTCTCTGGGCTCTCCTTCAGAGAGACAATCCACTATCCTTATCAGTAGGAAGTGAGCCCCACCTATGGTGGGACAAACAATAGTGTCTGATTGCTCTGCATGGTGCTACACTCATTTGCCATGTGTGGCTAGCAGTGTCCTAGGCTGGGCATACCCTAAATACGGGGAACAACCTGGGGAAAACCTTTTTGTATACCACAATGGGATCCTTTAGAGAAGCAATTTAGCATAATCTGTTTCTTTAAGGCCCTATTAAACCAATTAAAAAAAAAAGAAACCATTTATACTTGTCAGTGTACTTTTCAATTAGACCAAGTTATATCAGAATTTCTCAGGGTAGTTATCAAGTGCCCAGGTGTAAGAAGTAGTTTGTCTAAGACCTAAAAGATTGCCTAATGGTGGTGAAGGGTGAGAGTAAGGCAACTACTATTCATGGATACAAAACCAAAAAATAAAGCTACACAATTAGTTAGGGGTGTAAGGCCATCTCAGAAACTCAGGCTTATACTGAGCATTACATAAGACATACATAAGAAACTCGAGTTTTGTAATTGTATGTAGCATTCTTAGATGCAATCGACTCAAGCAAGTCCTACATAACAATCACTTGCTGTGTCTCAGATCGGGAGAGGTTAGATCCTTTCACAAAACCAAGAAAGTTACCCAGAGTCAAGAAAAGGCAAAACAAATGAAAATGCAGATGGTAACACATTTTTTGAAACTGATCACTGAAATACTAAATCATATGTGGTAAATTCAGTTTGTAGTGATTTTAAATATGAGCCCCAAGCCAAGGAGGAAGAAATCCAAGCTTATTTACTAAGGATTATGTTCAAATTTTGGTTTCTCTAAGTCAAATGAAATTCTCCAAAACTCTGGGGTTTCTTCATAACATCACATGAGTTTGTGTTCCATTCCTTCTGAAGTGTCAAAGAGGAAAATCTTACAATATTACACAATTCTGAGCCTATTAAGATGTGACCAATTAATATGGCCCTTGTAGCCACAATCCCTTGTTGCTGTTGTTCAGGGCCACCAAGTCGCTTCTGAACCATTGTGATGTTATGCACAGCCAACCAAACACTGCCCCATCCCAGGCATCCCCAGCCTTGTTCCTGTTGTAAGGCTCCAGAGACCAAATCAGTCGAATTAGAACAAACAGGCTTTATTAGGGAGAAAAACCCAGCCTGTGCGAAGTCCCACAGTCCACAACGTCTGGGCTAGGGGAGTCGCACTGCAGGCTACAGGGCTGCTGCTTCTATGGACAGGTTTGTCCAGGTTTCTGTAATGTAAGGTGTCTTCCTGGTTCTGGGTGTATTCGTGCCGGGTGCAGAATGGTGGGCAAGAGCAAAGTGGGCACTGAGCCAAACGGGCCATGCTGGGTGCAGAGTGGAGGGTCGAGAGCAAAGTGGGCACTGAGCCAAATGGGCCATGCTGGTGCAGGGTACAGAGCGGCAGGTCGAGAACAAAGCAGGCCATTAGCCAGCTCTGGTCAGCTCCGCAGGTGTGTGTGGGAGATTCAAGGCCACTTGCTGCTAGTTGTTTCAGCTAGCCCTGGTCATCTCCGCATGGGTGGGGAAGATTCAAGGTCACTTGCTGCTAGAAGCCAGCCTGGTATTGATCCGGCCGTACACCTATGTTTGAGCTCATTGTGACAGCCACTGTGCCAATCTGTGTCCTCGAGGTCCTTCGCTTTTTTCTGCCCTTCTACTTTACCAAACACGATGTCCACCTCCAGGTACTGGGCTCTCCTCACAACAGGTCCAAAGTATGTAAGGTAAAGTCTCACCATCCTTGCTTCGAGGGTGAACTCTGGCGGTACTTTTTCCAAGACAGGTTGATCTGTCAGTCCATGATACTTTGAATAGTCTTGCTAGCACCACAGTTCAAATGCATTGATTCTTCTTTGATCTTCTTTATTTCATGTCCAATTTTCACATGTTTATGAGGTAAAATACCATGAAAGTACCATGGCTTGGGTGAGGTACACCTTAGTCTTCAAAGTAACATCCTTGCTTTTCAATACTCTAGAGGTCTTGTGTAGCAGATATACCTAACACATCTTTTTATCTCTTATCTGCTACTTCCATGAGCACTGATTGTGGATTCAAGCAAGATGAAATACTGGAAAACTTAAATCTTTTCTCTGTTTATCATGATGTTACCTTCTAGTTCAGTTGTGAGGATTTTGATTTTCTTTACATTGAAGAAAATACTGAAGGCTGCAATCATTGATCTTCATCAGCAATTACTTCAAGTTCTCCTCACATTCAGCAATCAAGGTTGTATCATCTTCATATCTCAAGTTGTTAATAAGCCTTCCTCCAGTCTTGATGCCACATTCTTTTTCATATAAGCCAGCTTCTCTGATTATTTGCTCAGATTCAGATTGAATAAATATGGGGAGAGGATACAGTACTGACTCAAGATTATCAATAGTTATGATCCAGAGAGTCAGATGCCAATGAAACGCAAGTAAACATCTTTCTAGTATTCTCTGCTTTCGGTCAAGATCTATCAGACATCAGCATTGATATCCCTTCTTCCACATCCTCTTCTGAATCCAGCCTGAACCTCTGGCAGCTTCCTGTCAATGTACTGCTGCAGTTGTTGCTGGATGATGGTCAGCAACATTTTACTTGCATGTGACATAATAAAATTCTGGATGGTATGCTGTCGGCTCTAATCCTGTTTTAGGGGGAGTTATCTGCTATACTAGGTACCCTGGTGGTGCAGTGTTGGGCTCTGATCTGCATGGTCAGAGAAAGTCTGGGCTTTCTACTCCTATAAACAGTTACAGTCTCAGAAACCCACAAGGGGTTGATATGAGTCAGAATTGACTCGATGACATGAGGGTTTCTTATTTGTCTGTTTGGTGTCTGTGCTACTAACTGATAGGATTGAGTTCTAACTTTAGTAGAGGGGGTAAATCAAGTAAAACTCTGCTTCCTTGGGGGTATAGTCTGCTAAAAGATAAAAATCACACCTCCATCAAAGCCATTGCTCTGTGTATAAGAAGCCAGAGGAGGTTGAACATGGGCCTTAATTTCATTTATTGAAATGTCTAAGGGATCTTAGAAATACAGGGATGTTTATCTGCATATGTATTATGACAGTTTCTAGTGGGCATTTCAGAGAGTAGTTTAGCAGCTGATTTTGTTGGGAAGAAATAGCTCAGTTAAAATGTTTTTAGAAAAATAAGAAGGCAAAGGATTCATAGGATTGGCAACTAACTGTGAAACACTGGGAGCAAAGCTTGGGGGGGCGGGGCAGACCCAGCATCTGATGTTTCATTTCCGTTTATTTTTTTGGTTGATTTAGAAACAGTATTTTGCATAGAAGCCATTGTTTTCATATACAAAAAACCAACCAACCAAACAAACAAAAGAGTCCCATAGTGTTTGCTTTATGTGGGCTGTTTTCCCTTCTAATTTACTATGGAGGGAGATCAAAATTTCAAGATCAAAGGTGCTTTTAATTAGCCATTGGTTTTCTAAGCTGTCTGTAGTACAGTCGTGCCCAGGTTCTTAAATCAAAGAAATCCAAAGGCTAAAGTATTTATCAATAAAAGACACTGGAGAACCGGAATGCAGTCCAGCCAGGGACTTACAATGGGCATTCCGAATGTTACTACTGCAGAAAACTACAAATGCTAGCAAAAGTCTAAATGGGCATTAAACTTTAATGCACATCAAAATCTTAATGTATGATGAAACATGAATGTGCACTCAAGAGAAAAAAGTGTTTAAACTTACCGGGCTGAGCCTTGGTTTTCCCCAAACTTCTTATTAGATCTGTGAGAATTGATGTGAAAGTGTCATCAAACTTAAATTTGACAACAGACTCCTCAAGACATTCAGAGAGCTAACCAAAAAAACGAGAGGAAAGAAAGGGAGCCAGTAATAAGAGTCCATGTAAGAAGGTGGAGCTATGTAAGGATGCAGGAGTCCTTTTACTTACTATACGTAACTATTAGGACTCCATGGAAATGGAAAGGCATTTAACGCCCCATGCTAGTACCACGGCTTCCAGGTGCTTCATGCCCTGGTGGCCTCTGAAGGTAATGTGCCTTTGAAGCTCATGTATCTGACACTAGTAAATGTTGTGGAGTAGGGAAGTCTCGTTGTCACCGAGTTTATGCCAATTCATCGTGACCTTATAGGACAGGGTAGAACCGTTCCTGTGAGTTTCTGATATGGTAACTGTTTATGGGACTAGTTAACCCTGTTTTTCTCCAGGGAAGTGGCTGATGATTTCCAACTGCCAACATTGTGGATTATAGCCCAATGTGTAGAAACATAGATTTATGGAAGGTTCAAAATAATTTTGAACTGGGGAGACATTAAGTCTCAGGAAATGAAATACCCCGAGTAAGTGGAGGCAAATAGCCATATCTACATGATAAAATCAGGAATTAACAATATAAAATTTGTGATTAGTGTTCAGTTTTATGATTTCAAGAAACAGGAGGCTGGTGGGGCATCTGGAAGTAGGAGGATGAGAAAGGGACTGACTCAATACATAGAGGTGAAATCTGGGGATTGGATACAAGCTTAAAGTAGAGAGGTAACAGGACTACAAGAGAAGTTGTAAAAGGTAGTCAGAAGATGATCGCAAAGCCTCCTTTTAATAGAACAGTTTGCTAAAGTAGCTCTGTGAACAATACATTTCCCAAAGTGGTGGCAGCTGGAGCTGTCTGATACGTCAGTAGTTTCAGGACCCTCCCAGGGATAGTCTTGCCATATCTTTGGCTTAAATACAAAGGAAAACATCTCCTTAGCTACAAGGTTTTGAGTATGTACAAAGGTCATGGATTGTCACTGTTAGATGCTATGGAGATTAGCAACTCGAGGTACACCAGAAGGAAACATCGCTTGGGTTACTCTATCTTTATCATTGTCATTTTATTTTTAGCCCCTTGTTGCAATCACTGTGTAACTCTGTCTTGTGGAGTTTCTTCCTCTTTTTTTGCACACCCTTTATCAAGCATGATGTCCTTTTCTAGAATCTGATCTCACCACCATCAACTCGGAGGAACATTTGGTTGTGCTTCCTCCAAGAAAGATTTGTTTGTTCTTCCAAGTTACTTTCAATATTCTTTGTCAACACTGTAGCGCAAATGCATTCATTCTTGTTTGGTGTTCCTTATTAATTTCCCAATTTCCACAGTCATATCTGTGATTTGGGTCAGGTACAACTTTGTCCTCAAAGTGACATCCTTGCTCTTCAGCACTTCCAAGAAGTCTTGTGCAGCAGCCCTACCCAGTGGAATACATTGCCAGAGAACATGAATTGTTAGCAAACGTTCAGATGGAGGCTGGACTCAAACCAAGGCCATCGTTCTCGTAGAGTCCAGGCCTTGACTCTGGAGTTCCTACAAAGGCCTTGCAGACCAGTATGATGCTAGGCCCTAAGTTGCTGACTTGCCCCGACCCACGGGACTCAGTTATTCGTGGGGGCGAGGAGGACCCAGCCTGAAAGAGAAACGGGCGGAAAAGAAGAGCGAGACCAAGCAAATTCGTGTCAAGGTCTAAGTTTATTGTTAAAAAACGGCTTGTTATATAGTAGGAGGTTAGGTGGGGAGGATAGGGGAGGTGAGTCAACGGGAGGGGTTTTCTTGTGCAATCCCTTTTGCGGTTAGGACATCTGGCGCTGGAACAAGGTGAGGTCGGCCAGTCCCCGGAGGCACAGTCAAGCTTGGGCAAACATCTGAGTCACGTTCACAGTTAATCTTGGGCAAACATCTACGTCACGTAAAGTTCACAAGGGAGGAAAAAATGAAGGCTTCACCTCCTGACACTGACTGATATCTGATCTTCTGTCTTGTTAAACTTTGCCACCAGCAGGCATATTTTAAGTCAACATTTTAAAATCTGGTGATTATGCAAGAAAATCTGGTCTCCACGATTACAAAATTCAAATTGTGTGTCATCTTTAGGCCTACCTCCTTTCATTGCTGCATTGCTTGGGTCAAGGAGTGACATACCTCTCAAGTGAAACACATCTCCTCCACCACGTATGTCCTTTATCTTCTGGCCACATTGCGGATACATTCAACCCCATACCACCTGATACTACTTTCAGCTAACCAACAGATGTGGGTGAAGTCCTAGAAATAAAACATGATGCTTTTAAGTTAATCTTACCTTTTCCACATCACATTCCCCTCCCAGGGCTATGGGGGAAACCAGCCCCTCACACTATCACGGGTCCAGTTAGTGCTATTGTATGGTTAAAATATATATTAATGTTATAGTAAAGTCATAGAAAATAAGAGAGATAGAAGAGAAGGTAAAATAAAGGAGTCAGACACATTTCATGGTAGCGTGCTCACCTCCTGGAAGGCCATGATCTCACCAGCCAGGTCCCCACTCAGCACAGCCAGGGAGGGCAGGAAGGCAGGGAAGAGGATGGGACCAGGGACCGGAGGAGAGAGGAGAGGGCCAGAGAAGAGAGAGCATCGTTATTGTTTTGGAGCTATTTGTAGGTAACTATAAAACATGCATATTCAGTAGTTACATATGTCACAAGGTGGGTGGTAATCACAGTAAAGACTCTGAGCTCAGGTGAGGAAAAGTAATACCTGCATTGGGGGAAGACAATGAGGGGGGATGGGTGTCTCAGTGGGAGGAGATAATCAAAGACTGTCTGCTTCCAAAGGGGTACAATCAACCATGTGCTCACATTAAGGCAACATGGCTGTTGGGGGAGAATCTGCGGGGATGACATTTGTTAGTTTCCCACACAGGGCAAAGCATGGATTGCTCTGTCTTCCTTTGTAGAAAGGGAAATGCTAAATGGAAGTACTTCTTCCTGAGGGTGGATTCCTAAATACAAAATCGACCACCTCTTCCCAAAAATAGAAGAGAAAGAAAAGTTTCATTTTGGGATAAGCAGTAAATCAGAATGTGAAGCATCACAGGCAATCTGCTGGAGCGATTACAGACACAGAAGAAAAAAAGTTATTTTTTATGTAGTTGAGTGGGTACATTCATTACATTCACATTAAAATGAAATGGCTAATTTTCTAGCATCTTTAGGGCAAGATATGTATAGTTATGTTGATTTCCTTCTGGGGAAAACAGAGAAGTCCCAGTGTAATCTTTTTTTGACCATTATGTTTCAAAAGAGATGGTTCCCAGATCCTTGAGGAAATAGCTGTGATTTGCATTGCTTTTCAGAAAGACCAGGAAAGATTTTAGTAAATTGTGAAAGAACAGGAGAGGAGGCACATTTCTTCCCTTATTTTCAGCAGGTAGATTTGAAACCTCTAAGTCCAGCTTGATACACTGGCTAAACACTCAGCTGCTTACCGTCGGGTTGGTGGCACTGGAGAGTAGCCGTCTACTCCACTAAAGGTTGACAGCCATGAAAAGCAGATAGGGCAATTCTACTCTGTCATATGAGTTGGAAGCAATACAAGGACCTGCCCCAACAAGAAAACGGGATTAGGCTAGGTCCTAACTCAATCTTGGTGGTGTCTTTATTTAAAGAGAGAGAGAGAGAGAGAGAATACACAGAGACAGACAAAAGGAAGATAGCCATGCGAGAGTTGAATTATGTTGTTGCCACAAGCCAAGGCAAACCCTGGGCTACCAGAAT
>NW_022103901.1:38979716-38981158 GCF_000313985.2 Echinops telfairi | reverse complement strand
CAATTGTACAGTGATAATAAGTAAAGATTATAATAAAGTCATAGAGAGCATGAGAAATTGAAATAATGGAGTCAGACACATTTCATGGTAGCAAAACTCATCTCAGCCTCACTTGGTGGTCCATGTGGAGAGAGAGAGATATTTAATGCTAACCAAGGGTTTTATATTCTCTGTGGACATGCAAGCCCCCTAATTACAGGTGAAGACATACTTCACAGGAAAGGGTTCTGCTGTAGGAAACACAGTAATGGGAGGGAGTGGTGGTCTAGGGGTATACACACAACAGAAAGTAGAGGGATTGGCGGTATACATGTGGCAAGATGGGTGGATCCTAGATTCAGGATGGCAGCCTAACTTTGGATGTCACGGAGCCGGTTTGACCAGTTCCCTGGCTCAACTGTAGACCACTATCAGTAGGGTGTGAACTCCACTACAGGAACCAAATTGACAACTGCAAGGCCTTAGGGAGAAATAGCCCATTGTCCTTAGCAGCAGGGAGCGGGGCCTACCATAGTCCTGAGACTGACTGCCTACAGGGAAGTAATTTGACAGTTATGTAGCTTCAAGCAGTGTCCTAAGTCTAACATGTTTGGGGGAGGTGACTTGGGACAAATCTTTGTTTCCCACAGCCACCTTAAATTCAGCCAGACCCATTATTGTTGCCTTTTGGTAATAGGGACTAGGGCTGAAGGTCTCATCAGCTGCACCTGCTACCCGCTGGATGTGGGTAGCAAAGACTGACAGCTATTCTGTCTTGGCAGGATTAGGTGAGTGCTTTAGGACTGATAGAATCCAGCCATATAGAGCTCCGTGGAGGTTTAACTGTTGAAGGAACGCATGCATTCCTGCAAAAAAAAAAAATTAAAAATAGCAAACAGACAAGGCCTGAAGCAGAGAGTTATACGTATTAAACTGAGAGGTCCCAGGACTGGCAGGAGCCATGGGGCCCACGATTTCCAAGAGCAAAAGACGTTTTCCCATGTCTAACTCCTTTAGTCCTTGTTGGATTGATCAACAAAGTAACAACATTCCTCTCATAGGAAAAGACAGGTGCCCCCTTTTTCTGCATGGGAAATCCAGGGCTCGCCTATTTTGTAGTGCCACACCCACTAGGGAATTCATTTGAGTTAGCAGTGTTAGAGGAGTCACCTATTTTCTTCCATATCAACACTAAGGTCTGTGGATAGTTCATAGTGAAAATGAGTCGCAGTTCCGATTCCTTCAGCTCCAGTGCCCAGAGCTGCCGCTATGCTAGTTGCAGTAAGGATAGGGGCTACCACTGCTCTTTTGCAGCTATCGTAGTTTGGGGGAGGCAATTCAGATTTGCATTTTTGTATGGTGTGATATAGTTTATTATGCCAGCCTGGCCGATAAATATAAGTAGGATTGACTGAATGGCAGAGAGATAATGGCTCAGTGAGCATCACCTTTCTTGTCTCTTG
>NW_022103901.1:38948974-38949837 GCF_000313985.2 Echinops telfairi | reverse complement strand
CCTGGGATGAATCCTACCTGGTCGCGGTGGATAATATCTTTTATATACTTTTGTATTCTATTGGCCAATATTTTGTTAAGGATTTTTGCATCTATGTTCATTAGAGATATTGGTCTGTAATTCTCTATACCTGTGGTGTCTTTGCCCTGTTTGGGTATCAAAGTAATGCTGGCTTCGTAGAATGAGTTTGAAATATTTCTCTAATTTTATCATAATTGACTGCTTTATTTGCTGTCTTCTGTAAGCCCTCAATGAGGTGAATAACCATGTCATCTGGTAGAGTGCGGTTCCCTGAGTGCGTTGACCATTCCAGTTAGGGTCTCGTTGGGGAACTGCATTGGAGCCCACTGGTTTATTCTGGTCCTGGGCATGAACTTCTTCGCCTTTCTGCTGGACTACTACCCAGACTATCTCCCTGTTTTGGGGGGATAGAGTAGTTGTAAAAATAATATAAATGTCATGCCAAGAATAATATAAGATCATAAGACTGCGTGAGATATATGAACTCTTTAATATAAGTGTCTGGGTCCGAGGAAAAGGGCTGCAGATGTTTTTTCGAGAACCAACAGGTCAGAATGAGAAAAAGGGATATGTATGCTAATGAGTCCCTCGCCCCTTGTCATCTCACGGAGGGGGAGAAAGGGGGCAGGGTCTGAAGGTAGAATTTTCGGATACATAGAAGAGATTTTTGAGCAGGGAAGGGCTGAGCATAAATGAGTGTGGGGTGGAGAAAGTGGCGCAGAGGGGAGAGGGGAGATAGTCTAGGAGATAGTGGTGGTAGAAGGGAAAATGGTGATGGAGAAGAAGAGGGAGGGGACAATGGAGGAGAAGATGGCAGTTTGGAGGAGGCAGAGGAGCAGGCA
>NW_022103901.1:38892118-38946868 GCF_000313985.2 Echinops telfairi | reverse complement strand
TGAGGTGAGCAATGGTACCATGTAACATGCCTGACTGTATTATTGTAATATCTATCATGCTCTCGATGACTTTAATATAATGCTTACATATCTCAACTGTACAATATTGTACTTAGTGAACTAGTAGAGAGTACTAGCAGTGGGGGCTGGTCCCCCACCTCCATGCCACATTTTTAAATTTAATACTACAAGGTGCCATTCCACATTCAGCCAGACATATTAGTATTCAATTTGTGGTACTTCGTTAGGGAAGCTCTTAAAAAGGAGTGCATCCCTCAAGAAGACTGTGCAATGTTGGTAGGGCAGTAACATAGATATATTAAGTAAACATTAATGTATCTCTAATGCCTTTTTAATCTAAGTAGAAAATTTAGAACCAGAATGCCAGGATATACATTCCAGCATTCTACTTACTGGGAGTCCACATGGCACTGCCAGGTAAGGGTTCAAACCCACCAGATGCTTTGCAGACAAAAGATGAGGCAATCAGCTCCACTAAAGGGGAATCTCTATAGAAGGTGTCTGTGAGGTAGTATTAACTCAGTGGCAGTGGGTTTGGTCTGGGTTTGGTTATTCCACTGTAATACTGGGTCTTGACATTTGGTCTGGACCACACCAAAAAGGATCAAATGAAAAGTCTTATTGGAACTGGTATCTCTCAGCCAAGTAATACTCAAACTCTGGTTTCATAAAGCCACAAACCACAAAGGGCAGGATGACTTTTTGTGTCCAATCACAATTCACACGCTAACTAGGGGGATGAACAGCTAGGAAAATTCCTGCTGGTATTGGTTAAGGTTGTGGACAGCAGCCTGCCAAAATTTGGTATCTGGTGCCTCTGAGTAGGAAAACCAATTCAGAAATAGCAAGCATAAGTAATGGAAAAATGCAGAAGTGAGAGTGAGCAGGTTAGCAATTGAGCGTTAGGGTACTTCATCCAAAGTAAGCAGCTGTTACGGTTTGGGTATATGGCTGAGTTAGTTAATTGTGCCAGCCTGGCCGATAATCACATGTGGGGCTAATTGAAAGGCGGAGGGATAGATGGGTGGTGAGCCTCGCCTTTCTAGTTCTCGGGTCTTTTGCTTTGTGATGGTTGCACCAGGGCGCAGCTGCCTTAGCAATTCCCTGCTTCAGCTTGCAAGATTGACTTCCTACAAGACATCCCCAAGGAGAAGGCGCATGGATCTATCCCGATGCAGCCCTGGGTGCTGGAGCAGCCGTGTGGAGACCCCTGCTAGTGCTGAGATGCTTGTTCGTTCACTGACTCAGCTTTCCTCCTGCAGTCGGCATCATTGCCTCTGTTTTGTGAGGTGGAGGACTTTGTGGACTGGTGTTGGGTAGATGGGTTAATGTTGGACTTGTGGGCTTGGGCAGCATTGGGTTGGGATGTTTTCATGATGCACATTTTCTTTACATAAAACTCTCTTATACATGAGTTGCTGTGGATTTGTTTCTCCAAAGTACCCAGACTAATACAATGGGCCAGCATTAATGATTTCAAAATCAGTCACTCCATGTTGGGGGGGGAAACCAACACAAAAATAGTTAAGCATAAGCAGGAAAATACAGAAGCTAAATTCAGCTGGTTAATTAATAAACATCAGGGTAGTTCACCATTTACATGCATTGTGACTCTGTTAGAGTAGGTTGTCCAGAGAAACAAAATCAGTGACACTCATATACGTATGAGAAAGAGCTTTATATCAAGAAGTAATTTTATATATCAAGAAAGGTCCCAGCCCAGTCCAACTCCAGCCCATGGGTCTGATGTTGGCTGGGCCCCCCTTCAGACTGATTCATGCAGCTGCAGGCTGATGATGCCAAAAGGTGAAGCAGGACAATCACAGGTAGGTGTGTACAGAGTCAGGTGGATCCAAGATCAATGGCAACACGGCAAGGCACCAACAGCTCTTAGGGTCAAGTGGCCCACATGGGGCCACCCCTGGAGGCAGGCACAGAGTTCCAGTAAGCTGGAAGGGGAAGTGGGCAGAGAGACAGAGGGAAAAGTTCCCAGTTTCTCCCTTATAAAGAGGCCACACCCCCAAAGAGGTGTCACCAGGCTACCACTTGATTGATAGGTTGGACTCTACCCCTAGACGAGGGTAAGTTGACATAAAATCTAAGTGCCACAATGACCATGGATAAGTTACTTCTTTGAACCTCCTTTCTGTGAAGGGGATCATACTGTCTCTGCACTGGAGTTGTTTTAAGGACTACTGTGTGGAAAGCATGTAGAAGAGTGTGTGGCATATAGTAAAAAGATCAACCGGTTTCTAGTGAGTCACCTCTGACCTGGAGACTCCCTGTGTTTCTGAGTAGAGGTACGTTCCGTTGGGTTTTCAATGGCTGTGATCCTGTGGGAGTTGATTGCCAGGATTTTCTTCTGAGGCATCTCTGGGTGGATTTGAATCATCAATCTTTTGATTATGCTTTAGGGTGCAAAAGACACCCTAACTCTCAACTATAACTTAAGGAGAATGTTTATTAAGTCTTAAACAAGAAATAATAAGATAAAGGCACATTATCCAGATGAGAGATGCCATCAGCAGGAGGCCATAATGGTGTCCAAGGGTTTACATGGAACTGGGGCTTAAATAAGACCTGGGAGGACATAGGAAATTGTCATGGGAGCATGAAGGGTGGCAGATCAACACATCACTATTACAGATGGGACAACAGAACTAGAATGGAACCATAATTGGAACATGTACATTATGTTAGACAAATCAGCTCACAAGATTGGTTCAGGGCTTTCTAACTAAAGCAGTCAAGGCAAGACTGATGACTATGAGACCCCAATAAGGTGATCTCCATGAAGGATACACCCAGGCAAGCCCCCAAAGGAGACTGCCCCTTCCTGGGTTGGCCATCGACCCGTGGAGGTGGTCTAATTTCTAATGCATTCTTTCTGAAGCAAGACTATTCACATTCCTGGTTAATGGTCAAAAGGAATTCATTGAGGTATAATCTACATGGGGATTCTGTCAATGGATTGTGGGCTTCCACTGTTATCCATAGCCTCTGCAAACAGGGTGCTCATCATTTAAGCTCTAATACAATTTGTGCCATGCAGTAAGCACTATATCAAGAAAGCCAAAAGCAAATCTATGTCCATTCAGTCGGTTCTGACTCATATAAGCATTAGGTTTATTATTCATTTTATATGAGTTTTCAAGCTAATGAGCTAAAGCTGTGTCTTATATTAGAACGTACATTCTGAGTACGAGGATTGTGGAAGGCTGTAGTTACAGTGAAAGCCCCAGATCCATTCTGAGTGTTCATGTAGATTAAGGCCCCCACTGAGTCTCTGACTATATCCCAGCAACTTGAGTTAGGTTTGCCGTCAAGCAGTGTGTGAAAGTGGATTCTTACCATTTCCCTAGCCAATCCATGGAGGGGCAGCTTCCCTTAGGGGATTATTCGGGTGTGTCCTTGATGGAGCTTGGGATACTGGGATCACATAGCCATGAGTCATGCCCTGGCTGTCTTGGTTAGAGGGTCCTGGACCAATGTTATAAGCTCTTCTGTCTAGTTATTGTACATGTCCCAGTCATGGTCCTGTTCCTTCAACTGTGTTGTCTTCGATGCCGATCATACTTCTGTGACAGTCCTCCCATGTCTTAGTTAAGCCACTGAGTGTCTGTAAATCCTAGGATGCCTAGGATCTCCTGATTATGGGGTCCCTAATTAGGATGATGTGTCTTTGGTACATCTTTGTCCTGCCTAAGACTTAATAAATCTCCATAAATAACATTTGAGGTTTGGGGTCTCTTTTGTCCTCTACAATCGTCTAAGAAGCAGATACAACACCCAATAAACAAACTGCTATTGAGTCAATTCTGACACAGAGTGTGACTCTATAGGACAAATTGAACGACCCCTGTGAGTTTCTGAGACTATAATTCTTTATGGGAGTAGAAAGCATTGTCTTTCTCCCTCAGAGCAGGCTAGTGGTTTCGAACTGCTAATCTTGTGGGTAGCAGCCCGAAGAGTAATCATTATGCCACCAGGGATTCTATGAAGCAGATACAGACATTAGGTATATGTCTCTCCTCTCCCCTCTCTATAGCTCTTCTCTTGGCATCTCCTCCTGTTCCCGCCCGAAGGGTGAGTGGGCTGCCTAGCCTTGGTGGTCTCTGCTCTGTTTTCTCTCCCACCTTCTCTTGTCCTACAATGACCTCTCTTCTTCCCAAGGACACTTGACGTCTTTCAGTTCCTTATGCCTCTTTCAGGGACCTTTATCTGGTACACTCTTTCTGCCCAAGGCCAGCAATTTTTATTATCCTTAGGAGCCAGCTTGTTATCAGTTTTTTATTTTTTTCCTGCACAGAGCAGCTGGACCCTGGGGAAAATATCTAAAGTCCCACGCAGCTCTCAGGAAAGAGGTTTTTGAAGGAAGAGGTCAAGAAAACAAGGATTCAGGATCCCTTTCTAATGAGGAGCCCTGGTGTCATAATGGGTGATTTATGCATTGGGTTGCTAACAGCAAGGTCAGCAGTTTGAAACAACTAGAGGCTCCGCTGGAGAAAGATGAAGCTTTCTACTTCTATAAAGAGTTAAAGTCTCAGAAACCCACAAGGCCCTGTCTACCCTTGTCCTGTAAGGTTTCATTTTGCTCTCCTCTTTGCAGCAGACCCTCACCTCCTCCCACCTTCCCTCCCCCCACCCCCTCCCCTCCCACACAACACACTTTTCCCGGCTATAGGTATATTTGCACAGAGAAACAAGAATCCAGAAAACAAAACAGAACTGTACTTATAACCTTGGTTCTGCTCCTGTAAAGAGTTGCCGTCTTGGAAACTCTCAGGGGCAATTCTACCTCTCCTGTAGAGTCGCTATGTGTCAGAATTGACTCAATGGCAGTGAGTTAATTTGTTTTTAATTGCCCATTAGTTGTGGGGAGTCACCTTAGAAAGACTCTATGACAGAAAATGTAGGTTGTGGCTTGAAATTTAGTTTTGGCCATTTTGGATACAAAGTCTATAGAAAGATATGGTAATGGAGATATGCATAGGCTAAAAAAAAAACCAGTTTCAATAGGAAAAGGCAAACACAAACAAGCCAGTCTTTTCATGTAGTGATCTGACTGCCATCTTCCATCGCCTTCCTCTTGATTGTAGTTCTATGGCTTCCCTACCTCAGACATTTGTCCCACACAGAACCATTGTCCATATTAGCACCCTCCTCTGTGCCCCAACACTCCCATTTCTGCTCTGTAACTGTTCACCGCAAGAAAGAAACAGAGCTCGTTCTTCTTTCTCCACAACCCATTCACTGTCCACAATGTTTAGTTTAGAATCGGTCTTGAATAATCCACTGCAACAATTGCATTCCATTCCTGCAAGAGGGGAAAATGTCTACATACTCAGCTAGCATCAGTGGAGCCTGTGTATTCAACAGGCCGCCACCCACTCCCCTCATCCCACCCCAGCCCCACCAGCCTGCCAACAAACAACATAACAAAAATACTTTTGCTATCTGAAATTAAGAAACTCATCCAAATAAAAGTTAAGAAGCTCATCCCCAAAAGAGCAAAATTTGTGGAGGGCTGAGCCAAGACAAATTTCAGAAGTATGATATGAAATTGTTAGCTTTTAAAACAAATCTTTCTGTCTGTCTGTCTGTCTCTCTATCTATATATATACACACATATGTGTATACACACACACACACATACATATATACCAGAGACTTAGTGTGGTGCAGTGGTTACGCTCTTGACCGGCTGCTAACTAAAGGTTGACGATTTAAACCTAGCACCTACCCAGAGGCTCCATGGGAGAAAGACCTGGCAAATCTGTTCAAATCAAGAATACAGTCTAAGAAACTATGGGATGCATTTGCTGTGACCTCTGTCCTATGGGGTTACCATGAATCGAAATTCACTCAATGGTACTTAAGAAAATTCCAAGCCCACTGCCATCAAGTCAATGCTGACTCATAGTGACCCCCTGTGAGTTTCTGACCCTGTAACTGTCTACCGGAGTAGAAAGTCCAGTCTTTCTCCCAAGGAGCTGCTGGTGGTTCTGAAGTCTATCATGCGGATCACAGCCTAATGCGCAGACACTACTCCTCCAGGGCTCCTCAATGGTACTTAAATGTACATATATTTCTTACTGTTAGGCACCATCCAATCAATCCCATCTTATCGTCTCTGGGTAAAAAACACAAACAAAAACAAAAAACTGAACTCACTGCCACTGAGCTGATTCTGACTCATAGCGATCCCATAGGTCAGAGTAGAACTTTCCCTGTGGGTTTCAAAGACTATAAGTCCTTACAGGAGTTGAAAACCTCTTCTTTGACCACATACAGTCACTGGTGGGTTTGAACTATTGATCTTTCGGTTAGCAGTCCACAAGGGATCCTTAGTGAGATGGGAGAGAAGCACAGAGGGAGGTTTTGCTATACCAACCAAAGTTATTCCCTTCTCCAATGGAGTGAGGCTAAAATCCAGACAGGAAAGCTTCTAGAGGTAGGCCTTATCTGTCGATGGAATTTCTATGCTATTTTTCAGAAATACTACTTCAGAGACCAAAATCTTGACACTATCATGTGGGAACAGAGCCTGCGCATCTTCCAGAAGACCCTAATTGCTTCCCCTTCTGGACAAAACTTCATAAATAACATTTCCCAGAATCCCTTGCATCTGATGTTATTTGGTGGAAGGAGAGCATGTTCAGACTGAGCCAGAATCTTTCACACCTTGTGGGAACCCTGATGTATCCCTCCCCAAATGTGCTCATGGAAGCTCTCATTCTGGATGTATTAGCCTTTCAGGGGTCCTCAACCTTTTTAAACAGGGGGCCAGTTCACTTAACCTCAGACCGTTGAAGGGCTGGACTACAGTTAAAAAAAAAACTATGAACAAATTCATATGCACACTGGACGAGTTGGCTGCTATGCCGGACAGGCAGCAGTGGCAAAAACACCCGGCAGGCTGGATAAATGTCCTCGGTGGGCCGCATGTGGCCCGCGGGCCATAGTTTGAGGACCCTTGCTTAGGTCATGGTTTCCTTCAGAGCCATAATCAAAATCTCCTGCATTGCCTCTATGTCTGAGCAGAGTAGTAATTCCTTCTCCTCCCAGCAAAGCAAAAGGACCGGATCCCAGTCACAGTAGCAACCCTTTGTACAACAGCAAACGAAGCAGTGAGTGAGCCTCACATGTTTTCTATGCTTGAGCCCATTGTTGCAGCCACCGTGTCAATCCATCTCATCCACGATGTTCCTTCTTTTACTGCCCTCTACTTTTCCAGACATGATGCCCTTTCCCCAGAGACGTGTACTTCCTGATAACATGTCCCAAACAGTGGTGAGGTTCACATAATTTAACAAGTGGTTCGCTGCTCTAATGACCCTTTTAAGTATAAAAAACCGATATACCGAAAGGTAGTTTATTATTTCATACACTTGATACTTTAAAAGAAATAAAAGAGGAAATAAAAGAGACACACAAAACGAATATTATATGAGAGTTTAAAAATATTAACAAAAATATTAAATGATACTTGAAAAAATAAAGCTGTTATTTAAGATATTTCAATATTGCATCTTGATCGATGTCCTCAGTTGCAATATTTTTTTCTTTTATCTGAGCATTATCGGCTGTGTAATTTAGGCTTAACCATTTTTTCACTGTAAGAGAAGGATCCCATTGCTTTAGAGGTAAGCCAATAGACCAGCGATTCTCAGCCCGTGGGTCTTGACCCCTTTGGGGGTCGAACGACCCTTTCACAGGCGTCACCCAAGACCATCGGAAAACATATTTCTGATGGTCTTAGGAACCGAGACACTGCTCCTCTATCTGTCTCCAGGCGGGTCCGCCCACATGCAGATACGCCCACCTACGAGTACCCGTAGAAAGAAATATTTCACAATATATAATTGCTTCTAGTTTTTGTGATTAATCACTATGCTTTAATTATGTTCAATTTGTAACAATGAAATTACATCCTGCATATCAGATATTTACATGACAATTCATAACAGTATCAAAATTACAGTTGTGAAGTAACAACGAAAATAAGTTTATGGCTGGGGGTCACCACAACATGAGGAACTGTATTAAAGGGTCATGGCATTAGGAAGGTTGAGAACCACTGAATTAGACAATAGTTATTGTGTTTGATGTATTAGAAACAGTTAGATGACTTCTTTTCTCTGAACATGTTATGTTCATCTGTGAAAACCCCCCTTCTGCTTCTGCTGAACTTACAGCAATTGTTCTGACAATATTTTTAGCAATTTGAACACCTTTTGGAATTGCATAATTCGCTCATTATATCTCTGGAGAATTTGGGACATAACACAAGCTGACTTGGACGACAGCGTGCCGCCCTCTGGTTGTTTGGCACTTTTCCTCCTTATGTTGTATGTTTGTTAACTGAAGCCGCAAATGCAAGGGAATAAAAATGTAGTATCTCATCCAAAGTGTAATGACCTTTATGAAGTGAGTAAATTAATATTACAGGCATAGTTCCATCTAATTTTTTTATACCTATGGATGGAGTGAACATTACTACGGCTCTTAAAATACACTGTTGCTCAGATGAATGTAAAAAAAAAGGTAAGGAGCGTAAATTTGTGATTTCCACATTCCACCTCAAAAACTGCATAAGAAAATGTGCTGAAAAACTTGGCTTATACATGAGCATATACGGCACCAACTAGGAGAGAACCCTAATTACAAGTGCCATTTTAACATCCAGGTCATCAAACTAAAAAAAAAGTAAGTATTGGTTCTGCCTAACTGGTACAAACTGGCTGAATTGATACAAATCACTGGCCCAAAGTACATGAGAAGTCTCACTGTCCTTGCTTTTAAGGAGCTTTCTGAGTTTACTGCCGTCTCTCTTCTAAGACATTCATTTTTGTGGCAGGCTACTCCATATTCTTCAATAACACCAAAACTCAAGGACCTCACTTCTTTGATCTTCCTTATTCACCGTCTAGCTTTTGTTGGCATGTGAAGTGCCTGAAAATATCATAACTTGGGCCAGGTATCCCCTAATCCTCAAAGTGACATATTTTCCCTTTAATGCTCTACAGCGGTCTTGTTCAGCAAATTTGCTTAACAATACATTACTTGATTTCTTGACTGCCTTTTCCATGAGCATGAATCATGGGTCCACATAATATGAATTCCTTGACAACTCCAGTCTTTTGTTTATCAGCATTTTGCTTTTGGATCCAGTTGTGGGAAATTTTGTTTTCTTTATGTTGAACTGTAGTCTTTCATCTACATCTTTGAAGTAACAGTAGAGAAAAGAGAAACCTTGATGACCTTGGAAAAACATGTTCAAGATCTCTGATGTGGCAGAGCCCACTGAGACCAGATGCACCGCGGACTGTGGCACAGAGCCTCAGAGAAGCAGCACTGAGACCATGAGGTACCTTCTCCTGCTCTGGCCTGAGATTATGGAACTGTGGGGCAGAGTTACAAGTAGGTTGGCTTCCTGGCCCAAGGAGGCAGAAACAGATCCAGAGAGAGAGTTGGCTGCTGACTGGGGAGACCAATGACTGTCTCCTTATTGCTTGCCGATCCTGCCTTGTGGTAACCTATTGACTTCCCTAATAAACCTCCTTAATTGTGAGTATTGTGGCCATTGTAAGGAATGCTCCGACACAGTAGAGATTTAGACTGGCATGGGAGGAATGGTGTGTGTCAGAATGGGAACAAAGGAGGGAGCATGGAACCCTATCTGACTCTTGCCTTGTGGCAATAGGGAATCCAGAGAAGGTTAGATATACCTACCGTATATACTCGAGTATAAGCCAACCCGAATATCAGCCGAGGCACCTAATTTTACCTCAAAAACTGCATAAGAAAATGTGCTGAAAAACTTGTCTTATACATGAGCATATACGGCACCTCCTTTTTAAGTTATTGCAATATGTATGGAGTATTGCCAACTAAGGTAGCTTACTTGAGGTTCATTGTCCAGGGCTTCTAGTGGAGAATTGTGTGTATAGGCCTGAGACAAAAAAAAAAAAAATCTAGCAGTGAGAGAAGCTGTGCCAAGATACAGAAGGCCTTTTCAATGAGAAGCAGCTGGGTCAAGGGAGACTGGTGTTATGTAAGAATGGCAATACACAGGGTCCAGGGTATGCAATGATGCTGTGCTGTGCCAATAATAGCATTTACGTTGCCAAAGTTGGCTCTTGTTGTTGCATGAAGAATGGAATGGTGTAGGGTGGAGATAGAAGAACTTCTCAGGGTATTACCAAAGAGAGGCTGATTTTCACCCACCTCCGGTTGTCACAGTCATGACTGGCTAGCTCATGGATCAGTGTACATCTTATAAAGTGAAATGATTTCCATAATGACAAAGTAACACATAGCCCATCACTGCACTCCTGTCAGTTTCTCAACAACAAAAAACATTTAAACAACACAGTTCTCATGTTTACTGCTTTTCTACAATGTGTTCATTTTTCAAAATGCCAAGGACCATTATTTTAAACATTCAGGGTCTTGGGAAAGCTACTTGCTCTGGGGAGCCGTATTTGAAGTCCCTTTCTAATTATAGCCCTTCTGAATTCCTTGTCTTTTCCTTTAAATAAAACGTCTAGCCATATGGTCAATGAGTAGTATTCTAAGTTTCATATCTTGCCTCATTTTCTTTGGAATCAGTCAGTGTCAGAGCCTTTTACAGTGTAACTGTAAAAAAAAGTACTAAACTTTTGTGGATAAAACTGGCTTCTTGGAACATAAAGCAATTTTTAAAAGTAGTTGTGTGGGAGTCTATGTCCTGATTGCAAAAATAGAGAAATGGGGCCTTTCAACTAATTTCCTACTTAGCGTTTAGCTAGCTAAATGTGGTGTTGACAGTTTGCCTGGATTTAAACCCACTTTGTTTGAAATTCAAATATCATCTCCTACTTTCAAGAGGTAAGGACAGAGTTGGAGGAAGGTAGGGGGTTAAAGAACATAACCTGATTACATATGGGAATGGAAGTCAGCATAATTTCTATCTCTAAATTAAACTATATGGAGATCAGTATCTTTATATGAGGCCGCTTCCAAAAGTTTATGGGAAAATTACATGATCTTTTAATACAAATTTCCATGATTTTTTTTTAATGCAGAGGTCAGGTATAAAATACTTAGCTGCTCATTACACAAAAATATTTGCTCCTGGAAGATAAAATTGTGAACCAGGAAAAAAAAAAGCTTGCTCTATAATCTTTGAACCACTCTGCCCACCTATCAGAACTGCTGGGTAATAAGCTCGGCCTGGTCTCCAGCAATCTCCTACTGTGCAAAACCACATTAAAATCATCAAGCTCCACTTAAAATTCGTGAAAACACCCTTTGCTTATTTCCCCATCTCAGATGCTCTTAAGATTCTATTAAAATGTCAAGATGGTATTCTTCCTTACTGCAAGATGTCTGATAAACCTAGCTTAGCTTGATCAATAAGTTTTATTGGTGGTTTATGGGGAATTAGTAATCAGCTTATATCTTTTTTTGTGAGTATTATATGAATTCAGATCCTCACCACCACAGCATATTAAATGGAGTATAAAATGAATGGAGAATAAAATGTAGGATCATATGCTCCCAGGATTAATGAAATTCACTTTTGCCCAGTTAATCATCCCATTTCAACTATACGGAGTCTACTCTTATAAATAAGATCTAGCCTTACAGACCTGCTGTTTACTCGATATTAAAAGCATTCCATGGAAGCTTGATGAAAAAATGACATGTTTTTTACTTCTCTTTCTGTCTTAGTGCTGCTCTGAGATATATTCCATGCCACGGCTGTGACAAACTCTTTGATAGAAGTCCAAATTCAGGGTGTGAGCTCTGGGGGAAGGCATTTCCTTTCTGTTGGCTCTGGAGAAAAGTTCTTATCTCCTGTCAACCTCTGTGTGCCTGGTGTGGCATCAGGCGACTCCCTGGGCCTAGGAGGTTCTCAGGGCAGGGACCTAGGTCCAGAGGATGGTCTCCACTCCTGGCTCTTCTATCATGGTGGCAATCAGGTTCCTTGATCTGAGCTCACTTGCTTAATCTCTCAAAGGGATTGACTCAACTTCCGGCAAGATGGCGACTGAGTAACACATACCAGAGGGACCTCACGGAAATCAGAGTTACTAAGAGGAACATTGCATACTGCCTGGTCACAGGAGCACAGATCCACTTGGTTTTGAGGAGCGGGGGCTTTTGGCCTTCCACAGTGGAGGCCGGCTAGGGTCTAACCTTAGCCCTGCCACTGTCTCACCCAGAGCCAAGATCATTTGGAGCTTGCCCAAGTGCTTTATCTCAACACAGCTTGCTGCTGTCTCGTGGCAGGGTTTAAACCCCACCAGCCCTATGGTCAGGAATTGGGGCTAAGCTATATTGTTACTTTTGTTTCCCTCCCTTCTCTCTTTCTCTCATCCATGGTCTCAGCAGGCTGTTTTGTTGTTTGGGGTTTTTTTTTTTTTAGTTTTTTTTCTCTTCACTTTTATCTCACTGCCACTGCCGACCTCCAGGCCACTCCCCTTAGTTTAGGGCATTTATGCCTGCCCTCCACCCAGCTGGGAGAGCTCCACCCTCTGCAGCATAACCTGAGGCTGGGGAAAGCCCACCCACCTTCCTCCAGGGGGATATTCTGCAGAGCATAACATGTGGCTGGGGAAATCCATCCCACCTTCTTCCTGCCTTCTGAGGCACTCCTGTTGCAGCAGGCACCCCCCGCACACCCTCTGCGGTGCCCCAAGCTGCCACAGGTCACACAATCATGGCTTCTTGTGAGATCACCCAGTGCAACACCATTCTCGTGGGTCCACAACCACCCAACCAGTATCCCCAGAGAGGACCATCCAACTTGCCCTCCAAATAACAGAATACTGGTTGACTAGGGAAAGAGTGAAGCCACAGGAGGATAAACTGGTAGGCCAGTTTCACAGTGCAATTAGCTGCAGGCAGTTTGAAGGAGCATTCCTACGAATCTCCCAGAAAAAGTTCAGGGCTCTTTGACTCTCTGGAAAATGGCACCCAGTTTCTCTAAAACAACACAACACGAACAGCAATCAGCCCCAACGGCCTCAGTGAAAAAACAAGAGAAACAAAGGACAATGTCAGAAGTTGTCCTGAACCTAACGATGTGGATAGAAGAAGCAGACATTGATCTGCCACAGAAAGAAATTTTCAGAATGCTGCTTGGAGTCAGACAGGATATGAGGGAACCAATACAGAAAAAGGATGAAATGATAGAGAAGATAAAGTCCATACACCAAAGGTAAATACAAGAGCTTAGGGAAGAGACAACAAAAGCCAATAGCAGACTCACAGACTTTGCCAACTGACTGGAGGAGGCAGAGAACCACACCAGTGATCTAGAGGACAGCCAAGCAGACTTTAACAAATGAGAACAAAAATCTAATAAGATCACCAGAGAACGTGAAGAAAACCTAAGCATCTGTTGCTATGAAGAGGAACACCAGAATAATTGTATTACCGGAGGAAGACACAACAAAGAAGTCATCTGCAAAAATAATGAGAGAATTATTGGAGGAAAACTTCCCCAGCTTAATGAATGAAAACCAGGCAACCATTCAGGAGGCTGAAAGAACACCAGCTAGACTGAATCCCAAGAAGAAGTCACCAAGGCACATAATAGTTAAACCATCCAACTTTGAGGAAAAGGAGAAAATCATGAGAGCAGCTAGGGAAAAACAAGCAATCACACATAAAGGTTCCCAAATAAGAATATGCTCAGACCTATCAGCGGACTCTATGAAGAAGAGGAGAGTGGAGTAACATATTCCAAAAATTGAAGGAAAACAACACAAACCCAAGACTACTCTACCCAGCCAAGTTATTGATCAAGATAGATGGAAAAGTAAGAGTCTTCCCAGACAAGGAAGAACTCAAAGAATACATTAAAAGAAACCCAGCCCTACAAAAGATCCTTGCTGACCCAGTATGGACAGAACAGCATTCAACAAGCACAAATAAGAGACTGACACATAGAACAACCCCACCAAGAGGGCAAGAAAGAGAAAAAAGTCCCCAAGGTAGCATTAGCTTAAGGAGATAAGGATGGGCTTGATCAAGGGCAATGCAACTGAGAGGAATTATTGAAACCCAAATGAAGCTGGAAATAGTGGGACAAGAGGAAAGTAAAAGGAAATAAAGGAAAGAATTGGGATGCAAAGGACATTTATAGAGGTCTAAATACAGGCATGTACCACATGTAAATGTACTTATATATGACAATGGGCAAATAGATCTGTGTGCATATATTTATAGGTTTGATATTAAGGTAGCAGATGGACAGTGGGTGTCTACTCAAGTACTCCCTCAATGCAAGAATACATTGTTCTATTAAACTAGCATTCCATGGTGCTCACCTTCCTGACATGATCACTGAAGACAAAACAGGTGCATAAGCAAATGCGATGAAGAAAGCTGATGGTGCCCGGCTATCAAAAGATAAAGCATCTGGGCTCTTAAAGGCTTGAAGGTACACAAGAGGCCATCTAGCTGAGAAGCAACAAAGCCCACATGGAAGAAGCACACCAGCCTTTGTGATCACGAGGTGTCGATAGGACCAGATATCAGGCATTAAAGAACAAAAATCATATAATTGTGAATGAAGGGGAGTGCGGAGTGGGGACCCAAAGCCCATCTGTAGGCAACTGGACATCCCCTTACAGAAGGGTCACGGGGAGTTGATGAGCCAGTCAAGGTGTTGTATAGCACCGATGAAACATACAACTTTCCTCTCATTCTTTAATGCTTCCTGCCCCCACCCCCACTATCATGATCCCAGTTCTACCTTACAAATCTGCATAGACCTGAGGATATACAGTGGTACAGATAAGAGCTGAAAACACAGGGAATCCAGGACTGATAAACCCCTCAGGAGACATCGGTCAGTGTAAGACATGAAATAATAGTAATAATTTATAAATTATCAAGGTGTAGTGAGCAAGGGATGGTCGGGGAAAATGACTTGATACCAAAGGCTCACATAGAAAGAAAATATTTTGAGAATGATGATGGCAACAAATGTACCAATGTGCTTGACACATGGATGTATGTATGGATTGTGATAAGAGTTGTACAAGCCCCCAATAAAATGAAAGAACAAAAAGAGATCGACTCATGATACAACCTGATTCTGTAAATTGTCCCTAGCCTCAACAGCATAAAACAAACAGACTGACAAAACATTAATTGTCATAAAGTCAACTACCCCTGTGGGTTGCCAAAGTTGTAAGTTTTATGGGTGTGGAGAGCCTCATCTTTCTCCTATGGAGCTGTTGGTGGTTTCACATTGCTGACCCAACTGGTGACCTTCCTCAAGAACACAGCTGCTTCTAATCCTGCCTCATTAACATCACAGAGTTTAGGGTTACAATACATGGAAGAATTACATCAGATCACAAAAGGAAGGTGATTATGTAATATGAATAATCACAGTCTAGCAAAGTTGCGACATTTGGTGGGAGATACAGTCAGTGACATCCTTTGCCCCCTAAATTCATGTCCTTCTCACATGTAAAACATATTTAACCCCATAATATCATTCCCCAAATCTTTTTAAAATTATAACACTTTTATTGACATATAATTCATGTACAGTTTAATAGTTTAAATATATTTAAGAGTTGCACAATCATCACCACGGTAAACTTTAGAACCTTTTCTTTGCTCTTAAAAAAATAGTTTCATTGGCATATAGTTCACATATCATACAATTTAATCATTCAATCATATTAAAAAGATATGTGCAATCATCACCACAATCGATTTCAGAATTATTCTCCAAATCTTAAATCAATTTTAATTCCCAAACCTCCTGGGCCAAAATTCTTCATCTTTGAACCTGTGAAAATTAGAGTACAAGTTACCTGCTTCCAAAGTGCAATGGTGGAATACTCACAAGGCAGACATTTCCATTACAAATAGGAGAGATTTCAGACACCAAGCAAGTTCAAAATCTGGCAGAAAAATTTACATTTCCTCTCAAGGCTTGAAAAGAATTTTCTGTTATCTGAGACTATTTAGCAATAACTCTGCTCTCCAGACTCTGAGTGTCAGTCATTCTCTCTGGATTCTGGGTGGAGACCCTGTGGCACTGGGACAGTAACTCTGGTCCCTTCATGTGTTAGGCTAGGTTGTCTAGAAAAACATACAGTGGCACTCATCTATCTGTAAGAAAGAGCTTTATATCATGAATTAAATACATGTTAAGAAGGCATCCCAGTCCAGTCCAACTCAAGCCCACAAGGTCAAGGCTAGTCCTGCTTCAGACTCACATAGCTGCATGCTAGTGATGAAGAATGTTGAACCAGGAAGCAAGAAGATCACAGACCAGTGGGTGCAGAGTCACGTGGATCCAAGGTTAGTGGAAACATCAGGGTGCCAGCATCTTTCAGGATTAGGTGGCCCACGTGTGACCAGCCCTTGTGGTAGGTAGAGTTCCAGCAGGCAGGAAGGGAGAGGGGCGAGAGAGCCAGAGCCTCTCTCTTCATCTTGCTCTTATGAAAGGCTTATGGCATCAAGGTGTCATCAGATTGTGATGGGTGGGGAACAGAAGGATTTCTCTCAAGCTGTCTCCCCCCAAAATATATGTACCAGACTTAGCTGCTTGAGAATGCATACTAGGTGGTCAGCAAAAGTAGGTCAGAGGTTATTCTCCTTAACATCAGCCATCTAGAGCAACCAGACTGCATAATCTGACTCACCCTAAGTAGGGCCCAGTCCCTTCTGACATTGTTCCCTTGAAGGAGTGCCTGAAGGCAAGCCCGGGACCACTCTAGGATGACTAAGCTTATCGAGTCCAGGGTCCACCCATCTTGCCGCACATGCCCCCCTATTCCCTCCCTTTACTATTTTGCGTTTACCCCTAGGTCATCCCCCTCCTATTGCTTGTATTGCCTATGTTACAACCCCTCCCTATGACGTAGGTTGTTATCTGCTATCAGGGGGCTTGCATGCCTCCCAGGATAGTAATTGTCTGTTTTATTGTATGAGACACCAGAATGATCAAACCTATTCAAGGATGAATTGTACTACCCCTCTCTATGACGCGTGATACTGTGATGTATCCCCCTAAAGTAATATGATGCATGGTTAGCAATACATAAGGAGGCTCCCTGGTTCTCGGAAGGGCTGCTCCCGTGAGGGAGGTGGATGAGAAGGGCTGCTCCCGCGAGGGAGGCAGCTGCTTCTACTCCGGTGGCCGGATTTCTGCCCATGAGGACCACCAAGTGGGGCAGAGGTGAGCAATGCTACCATTTCATATGTCTGACTGTATTATTGTATTATCTCTCATGCTCTCGATGACTTTAATATAATGCTTATATATTTCAACCGTACAATTGTGCTTACTGAACCCGTGGGTAGTATTAGTAGCAGCGCTTGGGGCTGGCACCTCACCCACCTCCTCGCCATTTTAACTTAATACTACAGTGATGTGATTGACAGATTTGACTCCACCCCTCATCAGTTGTGTCTAGTTGACAGAATCCCTAACTACCACATTTAGCTTTGGGTATCCATCCATATCCTCCTAGTTCATCAATATGGTGACACTACCCTCTTAATCCCAACCAGCATTGTTCTTCTGCCCCTTGGTCACTGCGGCCTACTCCCTCAACGATGGGCAGCAAATCTGGTTGCATTTCCCTGACACTCATAAATAGCAATCTACCTTCTGGACTTGAGTTGATTGAAATGTAGGAAACTAAGATTCATCCTTTGAGACCCAGCAGACGCTGATTCCACCCTTTGAAGCCTCAGCTGTCATAGCTCTACTCTTTGAAATCAAGCCAGCTCTGCTTCCCATGCTGTCTGTATCTTCATTTTCTGTGTTCTGGCTCCTTGGCATCTTAGCCCTTCAGCCTCTTGAGCTGTTTCAGCCTCTTTTCTACTTGAGCAAGTGTTTCAAAGCTCTTAGCTGTAATTACAAGTGCCTGGAGGCACCCTACTCAGGCAGGAAGTCTCCTGTATGAAGGCACTCAGATCTTTTGCTTTGTGGGTCAGCTCCCATGGTCTCATACCCGTCTCCTGGTTCTGCTTTCCCCGTTTTTCTGCTGCTGCTTTCCATTGGTGATGCCACTTATAGCCTTACAACTCCCCTTACTTACTTCTGAGTCCCCACCAGAATTGCAGTTGAGATCCATAATTTGGCCAACGGTCTCTTCAAGGCAATCTAGACCTTTACAATTGGGCATCTTAAAACACTTTCAGCCTCTATCCACTATGCAGTTTCAACACTGCCTTTGCATTTTAGGTACCTGTTAGAGTAGTACCTCACTCTTTGTACCCAATGTCTTCGGCAGGGCTCTAGAAAAGCAAGACCAGGGAAGCTGGTCTGTGTGTATGTGTGTGTGTGCACGCACACACGTGTGTTTCTCACAGTAATGACTCATGCAGTTGTAGAAGCTAGCAGAGTCATACACTATGATGGAGGCGTTTTCTGATTCACATAGCTGCCAGACTGAGGAACCCAAGATTGGCAAGTTAGATGTCAAGATTGGTGTGCAATATGACAGGCTGCAGTCTGAAGTCCCAAGAACTAGAGATCAGAGCTGGATGCAGGATCCAGACCTTGGGGGAAAAAAAAGCCGGTGAGCTATTAGTGGAACATTCATATAGTAGGTACAGATACAGACCATATCCCCAAAGAAAATCCCCTTGTAACTGATTGATCATATCAAAACATATCATAGGATTGATTACATCACATCACAAAATAGAGGATAGCTACATCGTTACATAATTGCCAAACCATTGGGAATCATTCCCTAGACAGGTTGACACATAACTTTAACAATCACATACTCTAATGATACCTTTTGCGATGCATTTTATAGTGACTCTCATCAAGAGATGGAATTTCTTTGCTTAGCCCCTTGGTATAATGACTTACTTGGCTTAATGACAGAATACAACAGGATTGAGCAGGTGGAGTTCTGGGCCTAGATGTCAAGAGATCTTTCAGCTTGTGTTCTTTCTTTTAGATCCTAGGCTATGCCGTATAAGAAAGTTTAGATTAGCTTGCTAGAAAATTACAGACCATATTGAGGAGTGAAGAATGGTATCACAGGCTATAGCCAGTCTATTGTTCACCTCCATAATTTGAGAAAGCCCAGCTAAGATTAGAAGAGCCTCCTCTTCAGGCCATACCTGAAACATAGATATATAAATGAACACAACTGAGACCAGCAGAATCACCCTTCTGATCTACAGATTTTAAACATGTACTGTTTTAAGCCACTGACTTTTGTGATAGCTGTTACACAGAAGTATCTACAGTGGTAGTTTCATAATTTCATATCAACTTAGTATATAGAAGTGTAGGGGTGGAGTCTAACCTGTCAATCAGGTCACAGCCTTCTGGGTGTGGCCTTCTCATAAGGAGGATCCTGGGAGCCTCCTCTCTCTCTCTGTCTTTACCTTCCTGTTGACGAGCCATGCTGAGACCTGTGAAGCCCTGTGATGTGGCCACTGCTGTTGGCTCCACACAACTCTGCACCCAAGGGCCTGTGATCTTCCTGCATTCTGCATCCTTGCATGTGGCTGTGTGAGGCTTAAGAGGGATTTATGGACTATTTTCAGATTATGGACTTGATCTTGACTGGGCTGTGATGTTTGCTTAGTAAATAATTGCATCTTGACATAAAGCTGTGTTAGCCAGGGTTCTGTAGAGAAACAGAACCAGGACACACACACACACACATATGGATAGGTTTATACAGCAAGAAGGAATATGAGCTAATTAGTCCACACAGCAGTACAGAGGTCTCAGTTCAACTTACTTCTGTGGAACTGTTAATATATTAGAAGTCTTTCAACACATGAGGGCTGCCAGGTCCAAGGTCAAGGAGGCAGACGGCTGAGTCTTCCCTTGGGTAAGGCAGGTAGAGTCTGCCCACAGACAGCAAACATCAGGGTGGGTCTGCAATAGTCAGCAGCTCAGGAGCTTAGCAATACAGGCCAGGATGGGATATCAAACTCAAGAAAAGCAAGACGACAGGATCCACCAGCCTCTAGCTCAAGTGATGTACACAACAGCAGCGTGGTGAAGCAGGTCATGCTCTAGTGACACAATCCATGGGTTGGCTTGTCCCACAGGTAGTGTAGCTCACAAGTTGAGGCAGAGAACTACCTGAAGCAGCTGCATGCTGGTCTGATCACCAGAGAGCAAGAGAAGGGTGGCTGCGTATGCAGAGCCATTTATATCTTTGCCCTCCAATCAAACTGCAACCTGATTAATCCCACATGTTCCTATTGGGCAGGTTGGCACAATAAACCTAACTATCACAGTCCACCCCTTGCCAACTTGGCACCTGTATACAATTCTTTAGCTATATATAATTTCCAGACATTAATGAAATCACACTTAAACCTAACATCATACATCTATCATACATATAAATGAAAACACACAATCTAATTGTATCTGGTACATTGTACTTGAAAAAAAGGAAATGTATTGAATAAGCACATATACAGAAATACAATCATAAACCTTGCTTTTGAACTTGGTCACATGTTCGTAACTGATAGGTAGAACTACCTTCTTCTACTACCCATTCTGTATTAACTTTACCCTCAGCAGCACCTCAGCTGGCTGTGGTTCTTTGCCTGGTGGGGTGATCAAGACCTTCATTAATGAGGGTGTCTGGGTCACTAGATGTCAATCAGGATTGGCTTGCTGTAGTTTACTATTTACTTTAATCACAGGGCATGGTAGCACTAAGAGTCGGCCTATGGGATCTCCTGGATTCCAGACATATTCTTCTTTGCCTCCATTATGTAGCACCAATCCAATTTCTCTGTGGTAATCAGGATCAATCACACCACTCAGTACAGTGACACCCTTCCTGACCTGTTGATCTAAAGGCATGAGGAATCCAATGTGGCCAGGGGGGCATTCTCAGCTGCCAGTTCAATGGAATCAGTGCTGTGTTTCCAGGTGGGAGTGTTCCTTCCTTCAGGACTAGCACCTTGCATATGGTTGATGTGACAGGAAGCACAAATGCTGCAAGCAGGTCACTAGGAGTAATAGTGAGTGGTGCCACTCTGCCTTCTACCCCTTGGTTCCTGGACTCTGAATGAATCCTGGCTACTGGGGACACAGCGCCATATATTGGCCACTGTTTTAGAGCATATATAGTGTGCTGAGGAACAATGTCCCAACCCCACAAAGTGTTGCCACCTAGCTGGTGGTTCCATAATTTTGTCTTCAGGAGGCCATTCCATCGCTCTATCAAGCCAGCTACTTTGGGATGATGAGGAACATGATACCACCAGTGAATTCCATGGGCATGGGCCCATTGCTACACTGCATTTGCTGTGAAGTGAGTTCCTTGATCAGAAGCAATGCTATGTGGAATGTCATGCTGGTGGATAGGGTATTTTGCAAGTCCATGAATGGTAGTTTTGGAAGAAGCAGAGTGCAGGATAGATAAATCCATATTCACCGTTGGTATCTATTCCAGTAAGAAAAAAAAACACTGTCCCCTCCATGATGGAAGTGGTCCTATGTAATCAAGCTGCCACCAGCTTGCTGGTTGATCTCCCTGAGGAATGGTCCCATATCTTGGACTCAATGTTGGCTTCTGTTGCTGGCAGATGGGGCCCTCAGCAGAGGCAGTATCCAAGTCAGCCTTGGTGAGTAGAAGGCCATGTTGCTGCACCCAGGCATAACCTCCATCCCTGCCACCATGTCCACTTTGTTCATGTGCCCATTGGGCAATGGTAGGAGTGGCAGAGGAAAGAGGAGGATCAGTTTCCACAGTGTGTGTCATCTTATCCACTTGATTGTTAAAGTCCTGTAGTATAATGTTGGGGGGTACCCAGCCCCCCACCACTACCCACGGGTTCAGTAAGGACAATTGTATGGTTGAGATATATAAGTATTATATTAAAGTCATCGAGAGCATGAGAGGTAGAGGAGAGATATTACAATAATGCAGTCAGACATACTTTATGGTAGCATTGCTCACCTCAGCCCCTCTTGGTGGTCCACGTGGAGAGAGGGGGAAGGGAAGGAGGAAGGGAAAGGAGAGGGGCAAGAGAGGGGAGCGACCAGCGAGAGAGGCCAGGGAGAGAGATACCTCTATTGCTAACCCAGGCCTATATACCTTTTGGGGGCGTGCAAGCCCACTAATTACAGGTAAAGACATACGTCACAGGGAGGGGTTGCACTATAAGTAGTACAGCAATGAGAGGGGGTGGTCTAGGGACATACACGCAATAGGAAGAGGAGGGATTGGGGGTATACATGTGACAAGATGGGCGAATCTTAGATTTAGGATGGGCAGCTTATCTTTGGATGTCACAGAGCCGGTTGGACTTGTTCATGGCTCAACTGATAGAAACCATTATCAGTATGGTGTGAACTCCTCCTATAGGAGCCTGTCCATTATCCCCAGCAGCAGGGAGCAGGCCCACCCCTGTGGTGTGGGTAGACAGCAGTCTGACCTCCCCCCACAAAGTCCTCCTCTTCAGAGGTAACCCTTTGGTGAGCATTCACATGAGACACGATTATTTTTACTTTCTCGGCCCATTCAGAGAGGTGTATGCACAGACATCTTCCCCACACCTCCTTGTCACCAATTTTTCAATCATGTACCTTCCAATTCCCTGACCATCCAGCCAAGCCATTAGCCACAGCCCATGAATCAATATACAGTCTCCCTTTTTTGCCATTTTTCCTTGCAGGCAAACTGAATGGTCAGGTGCACTGCTTGAAGTTCTGCCCATTGGAGGGACTTCCCTTCATCACTGTCCTTTAGGGAGATCCCAGAAAGGAGCTGTAGTGCTTCTGCTGTCCACTTTGAATGGCACCCACATATCAGTAAACCAAATATGAATTTTCTGTTCCTCAGTCAACTTATCATAAGGAATTCCTCAGGAGGCCATAGGTACAGACTGGGAGAAGGAAGGTACTGTCAAAGGAGTGGAGACTGGGCAATTTGGGCCACTTCTTCATGCAGCTTACTTGTACCTTCAGGTCTGGCTCTAGACAGATCTTGTATATACCACTTTCATTTAACAATGGAGTGTTGCTGTACATGTCCAACTTTATGACTCTGTGGGCCAGACAATACCTAGTTCATGATTGGCAGCTCAGGCCTCATGGTAACTTGGTGGTCCACGGTGAGGCATTCAGTCTCTACTAAGGCCCAGTAACAGGCCAACAACTGTTTTTCAAATGAGTATTTTCTGCAGAGAATGGCAGGATTTTACTCCAAAATCCTAAGGGTCTGTGCTGTGATTTGCAATAGGGGTCTATCAAAGACTCCATACTGCATCTTTATCTACAACAGACACCTCTAGCACCTTCGAGTCAGCTGGATCATATGGTCCCAGTGGCAAAGCAGCTTGCACGGCAGCCTGAACCTGTTGCAAAGCCTTTTCTTGTTCTGGGCCCCAATCAGAATTGGAAGCTTTTCGTGTCATTTGATAAATAGGTCAAAGCAGAACACCCAAGTGTTGCCTCCAAAATCCGAAGAGGCCCATTAGGCATTGTGCTTCCCATTTAGTTGTTGGTGGGCAGGGGGGCAGATACTATAGCTTATTTTTCACTTTAGTAGGAATGTCTCAACACGCCCCACATCACTGGACCCCTAGAAATTTTACTAAGGTGGAAGGTGCCGGATTCTTTGTTGGGTTGATTTCCCACCCTCTTGTACGCAGATGTTGTACCAATGAATCTAGAGTCTTTGATACATCCTCCTTAGTGGATCCAATCAGCATGATGTCATCAATATAATGGACCAGTGTGACATTTTGTGGAAGAGACAGGTGATCAAGGTCCCTTTGGACTAAATTTTGGCATGGGGCAGAAGAGTTGATGTACCCCTGGGGGAGAGTTGTGAAAGTGTATTCATGCCCCTGCCAGATGAGGGCAAAATGCGTCTGGTGGTCCTTCGAGACTAGTATTGAGTAGAAGGCATTGGCCAGATCAATAGCTGCATACCAAATATAGAAGAAGTATTAATTTGCTAAAGCAATGAAATCACATCTGGAACGACAGCTGCAATTGGAGTCACTACCTGGTTAAGTTTACGATAATCCACTGTCATTCTCTAAGCTTCATCTGTTTTTTGTTTACAGTCCAAATAGATGAATTAAATGGGGATGTGGTAAGAATCACCACTCCTGCATCCGTCAAGTCTTTGATGGTGGCACTGATCTCTGCAATCCCTCCAGGAATGCAGTACTGCTTTTGATTTACTATTTTTCTAGGCAATGGCAGTTCTAATGGTGTCCACTTGGCCTTTCCTACCATGGTAGTCTTTATTCCACATTTCAGAGATCCAACATGGGGGTTCTGGCAGTTACTAAGTATGTCTATTCCAAAGATGCATTCTGGAACCATGGAAATAACCACAGGATGGTTTGGGGGCCCACTGTGAGACATACCTGAGCTAAAACTCCATTAATAACTTGACCTCCATATGCCCCCACTCTGTGGGCTTTCGAAACATTTTTGGTCTCCTGGAATAAGTGTGAGTTCCAAGCCAGTGTCCAGTAATCCCCCCAAATTTTAATTATTTCCTTTCCTCCATTGAGCAGTCACTCTTGTGAAAGGCCACAGGTCCCTTTGTGGAAGGCTAGAAGAAAGACGAACAGTATAAACCTTCAGTGATGTAGTAGGGTCCTTCTTCAAAGGGCCCTGTCCTTCCCCTCCTTCAAGGGGTTGTGGGTCTGCTCACTGACTCAGGTCTGGGAATTAATTGAGGGGTTGTGACTCTATTCTGCTGTACACCTGATCTAGCAATCTTCTGCCTGTATAGATCACGTAAATATTTCATAGGTTTACCATGTATTTCACTCCTAGGGATACCATGGCTAAGTAGCCAATGCCATAAGTCTACATGAGACAGGCTGTTCTTTTTTAAAAAAATCATTTTATTAGGGGCTCATACAACTCTTATCACAATCCATACACACATCAACTGTGTAAAGCGCATTTGTACATTCATTGCCCTCATCATTCTCAAAACATTTCTTCTCCACTTAAGCCCCTGGCATTAGGTCCTCCTTTTCCCCCTCCCTCCCCCCTCCCCCCTCCCTCATGAGCCCTTGATAATTTATAAATTATTATTTTGTCATATCTTACCCTGTCCGACGTCTCCCTTCACCCACTTTTCTGTTGTCCATCCCCCAGGGAGGAGGTCACATATAGTTCCTTGTAGAGAAAGGTTGTTCTGATTACTATGGAAATCTTGATGTCTATTACGATAACCATGTCAACCCCATCTCTGTTGATTCAGTGTTGACACCTGTCCCTTACCACCCTTGGGCCCAATCAGCCCATTGTGGGCAAATGTCAGAGCTCACTTAGGGCAGTGCCCACTGTTAGTCCTGGTGCACATAAAATATCAATCCCAGAAGTCTTCAGAGATGCTGGGTCTACTTCACAAACTTGTTCTTATGGTTGTGGTGAAAGGTATGTCCTCGGGCCACTCCTTTTTGGGGTCTATGGGATTATTCCGATAAATCCATTCCAACATACCAATTTCCCTAAGCTTTTGGATACCTTCTTCTACAGTTTACCAAGGTAGGTCAGGTACCTCAAGTTGGTCCAATCTAGGCCATCTGGCAGCCCATGCTTCAGTGAACCAACCAAATAAGCTATTAGACCCTCTCTTACCTCTCTTGCTGAGACGTTGAAGGACGAATCTTTGCTTAGAGGGCCCATATCAAGGAACTCAGATTGCTCTAATATTACATTCCTTGTACCAGTATCCCACACCCTTAGTAACCATCCCCATGGATATTCCCCAGGCTTCTGCTTGCATGTATTAGAAAACTCGAGCAGATCTTTATGAGTATGGCGCATTTCTTCCTGAATCATCATCTGAACCTCACCTTTAGGAACTTTCTGAGACTCAATTCTAGTTATAGGTCTAGAGGAAATAATGGGTGGTAGAAGTGTTTCCTGGGGGCTATAAGTAATATCTTGTAAGGCATCTCCCCCCAGGGAATGCTCCAGATGCAGCTGCTCCTGGCATTTCAGCTTGAACAGTTTGGTTCATCTGCTCAAGTGTTCATAGACACTCATCTGTATATAAGAAAAAGATTTATATACAAGAGCAATTGAATATTGAGAAAACATCCCATCCCAGTCCAGATCAAGTTCATAAGTCTGAAACCAGTCTATAAAGTGCTCTTCAGACTCATGAAATACATGCAATGACGTTGAATGCAGGAAGATCACAGGCCAGTGGGTGCAAAGTCTTGCGGATCCAGTGGCAGTGTAAACATTTCAGCATTGGCAGGGTCTCCATATGGCTCCTCCAGCTTCAGAGCTCTAGCATAGTTCCGTGTGTCTTGTCAATGGAAATGTCTTGCAGGGAGGGAACCTGTGTCCTGCCTCCAGTGAGTTATTTATCAACTTAGCACCTCCAAATTAGGTCATCAAGCTGTGACCTGATTGACAGGTTAAACTCCACCCCTTCACTTGTAAGTCTGAAATTGACAACAGATTATGTAACTACCACATGACCCAACACATTATAGAATGTTCACATTATAGAACAATATCATTGATGCTACATACAAATAAAATTTTGTTGAAGATCATTTAACAATGGTTGCAGCAATACATTGACAGGGAGCTGTCAGAAGTTTGAACCAGATTCAGAAGAGGACATGGAACAAAGGATATCATTGCTTATGTCAGATGGATCTTGACTGAGAGCAGAGAATACCATATGTTTATTTGTGTTTGTGCTTATGCAGAACTTGTGCATGGATCAAGAGACAGTTGTGTGACCAGAATAAGGGAATGTAGCATGATTTAAAATCAGGAAAGGTGTGCATCAGGGTCATATGCTCTCTCATCATACTTATTCAATCTGAATGCTGAGCAAATCATCAGAAAAGCTGACTTATATGAAGAAGAAGTCTACATCAGGATAGAGAAAGGCTTATTAACAATCTGTGATATGCGGATGACACAACCTTGCTTGCTGAACGTAAGGAAGATTTGAAACACTTGCCGATGACGACCAGGGATTTCAGCCTTGAATATTGATTACAACTCAATATAAAGAAGTAAAAAATTCTCACAAGTGATAACAGTATGATAAGGGGACAAAAAAATTGAAGTTGTCAAGAATTTCATCGTGTTTGGCTCCACAATCAGTGCTCATGGAAGCAGCAGTCAAGAGATCCAAGGGCACATCACATTGGGTAAGTCTGCTGTGCAAGACCTCTTATGGTATTAAAAAGTAAAAGTGTTACTTTGAGGGCTAAGTCATGCCTGACCAAAGCCATGGCATTTTCAATCACCTCATATCCCTGTGTAGCCCCGGTGGTGTCGTGCAAGGTCAGCAGTTCCAAACCACTAGCTGCTCCTCAGGAGAAAGACCGGGCTGTCTAACCCCATAGTTACAATCTCAGAAACTCACAGTTCTACCCATTCCCTATAGGATCTCTATGAGTTGGTGTCGACTTGGTGGCAGTGAAAGTTTCATATAAATGTGGAAGTTGGACATTTATTACAGAAGAACCAATGTGTTTACATGATGGTGCTGGTGAAGAATGGTGAAAGTACCATGGATTGCCAGAAGGACAAACAAATCTGCCTTGGAAGAAGTACAGCCAGAATGCTCCTTAGAAGCAAGCTCACGCATTTTGGACATGATGTCAGGAGGACGTCATGCTTGGTAAAGCAGAGGCGCAGAAGAAAAGAGGAAGACCCTTGACAAGCTGGACTGACACAGTGGCTGCACCCGTGGGTTCGGGCATCACAACAATGAGGGTGGTGGTGCAGGCCCTCGCATTGTTTTGTGTTCTCTGGTACACAGGCTTGCCATGAGTCAGAATTGACTTGATGGCATCTAACAACAACAATAAATTGGTAGGTCTTATGTGATGGTCATTGTGAGTAATGCTGCTAGGAACACTGTAATATCATGAAGTTCATGTATGGAGGCTACTGAAGCTCATTGTCAAGTTGATTTTAACTTATAGTGACCCTGTGGGACAGAAGCTTTCCAAGACTGTACTCTCTACAGCAGTTGACGACCTGTGAAGCAGCCGCCCAGATTGAACTACCTGTCTCTTGGCTAGCAGGCATGCTTGACCCCAGAGCCACCAGGACTTCTTTTATGGAGGTTAGAAGTGAGAAAAATATGGCTGAGGTGTAATTTCCCATGCGCTCTGCTAGGGGAGAGCTAAGTCAGACTGATCTTGTTTTAGAAAAAAGAGCAAGCAATGATTTTTACATCTGAATATTTTGAAGAAAATTCATACGTAATAAATTCATAGGAACTGTGAACTTAAATGCCACTTCCTTTCTTCTACAAACTGCACAGCCAGTTAATAGTGAGCCTTTATACGTCTGGGAAGAGAAATACCATATAAAAATAAAGATGATACATAATCATTTTTATGACTCCCACTGAAATTTTCTTTTTGCCTGGATAAAAACAGTTGAAGCAAGGGATGTTTATAATGGATACAAAAATCAGGTCAACGGAACTCATCCCCAAGGAGATTTAAAATGTTTTTTAAAGTCTCCTTGATGTAGTCCACATTATAGCATTCTAAGCCCAGCCTGCCGGTGTGTCTCGTGTCCATAGTTGAGACTAAAGCTCCACCTTCTGGGGAAGAAATGACATATAACAAGTGCTCAGCACATCGACGGCAGTCAACCTCCATTTGGAAGTTCCTGAGATGATGCCTTTCTAAGTCATCTGGAAGATTTCTCATTGTCAGCTCATTTTCTCCCTTTGCAGTAGATGTCGTCTCAGTGGGGCATGGGAGCTGCATCAAAGGTATTGATCACCTCCCTTTCTCAAAGAGAGATTTGGAGAATGGCTTCATCTTTATATTTATGATTTCTGCAGCAGGAGGCTGATTGGGATAATTTCCCACCCCTTGGCCTGTTCTTTCTTTGATCTATACTGTCATTGACTAGGGCCTGGATATTTGTTCCTGCTCTCCAGAGAAATCAATTCCTCTGCAACTTTTATTTTATTCATGCCCTCTATTCTGAAGCTCCTTCCTGAATGCAAATATTTTAGGAAGCATTTCACATCTGTCATAATTTTGAGAGATTAAAAATGTGGTCAGTTTTCTCTCTTTTTAAGAGATAACTTAATTATTTTAGACTAGTTCTGTAGAGATATTGTGAAGCTAATACAGGATTTTCATCTATTCAATCTTTAGTTTCTCCTATTATTAAAATCATAAAACTTATGGTACATTTGTTATGTTCTCTACTCACTGATGTTGAATCGATTCTGAGTCATAGTGACCTTGCAGGAAAGAACAGAACCATGCTACAGGGTTTCCAAGGTCATTACTCTTTGTAGAAGCAGACCGTGTCCTTTTTCTCTCACGAAGCAGCTGATGGCTTCCCAACCACTGACCTGCACTACCATTGAGCGCCTTATACTTGTTATGATGGATGGATGGATCAAGATTGACACATTACCATTTCTTCAGATATTTTGTGTTTTACTCTAATCGCCTTTTTCTGTTTGAAGAGCCTGTCCAGGAGACCATGACCATGTAGTCTCCTAGGCTCCTCTTGGCTGTGTCAATTTCTCAGACTTTCCTGTTCTTATTTCTGGGCCTGATGGCATAGTGGGTTACAAGTTGGGTTGCTCTCCAGAAGATCAGCAGTTCGAAACTACCAGCTGCTCTGCTGAAGATATATGAGGCTTTCTACTCTTGTAAAGAGTTACAGCTCCAGAAACTCACAGGGGAAGTTCTACCCTGTTCTACAGGGCTGCTCTGAGTCAGCCTGGACTCCATGGCAGTGAGTAATCTTTACAGAACGAAATCGCCAGGGTCTGGTGCTTCCCTGGTGCCACGGTGTGCCTTTGAACCACTAACCTTTTGGTTGATTAAAAGCCTAGTGTAAACTGATTCTTTCGCCCAGACATCTTCGACTTTCCTTGTTCTTGATGCCCTTGGCATGTTGGACAGACCGGGGATTTTGTAGACTGTTCCTCAAATTGGGTTTGTTTGGTGTTTTTTTTCTCACGATTAGGCTGGAGTTGGGGAAAGTTTACAGAGGTAAAGTGCCATTTTCATCACATCATGCAAGAGTCCGGGCTATGACTTACTGATTGGTTGACCTTGAGCTCCTGGCGATGCTGCTGTCTGTCAGGGTTCGTCCCTGGAAAGCCCCTCACTACTCTGCCCCTTGCCACACCATGCTCTTCGGAAGGAAGTCTCGTGTGCAGCCCACACTCCGCCGTGGAGAGCGATGCTTCACCTCCTTGAGGGCAGGGAGTCTCTTCTACATAAATCATTTGGAACTCTTTCTTCTGCGTGGGAAATTTCCCCTTTCCCTCCATTTATTTATCTCTTCAATCTTATATCGCTATGAACCCATGGGTACTTTTAAATGGTCATATTTCCAAGATGATGACTCCATGTTAAAGGGAAAGATGCAGGGATGGCTTGCTTTGGTCAGTGTGTTAGGCAGGGTCCTCTATAGAGACAAAACCAGGATACCTAGGACTTTATGTATATCCATCCATATCTATCTATCATCTATCTGTCTGTCTGTCTATCTATCTATCTATCATCTATCTATCTGTCTGTCTCGAGAAGGAAAAGAACAGAGTTTATCTCAGTCACCCTCCAATCAAGCTGCGACCTGATTAGACTCCACCCACATGCTCCTACAGAGGCCTAGTTGGCACAACAAACCTAACTATCACAGTCAACAAACTTTCAATTGAGTCAAAAATGAACACATGTTCACAGTGCACATGTCCAGCTTTATGAAATATAAGTTTTGAGTGAACACCCCCCAACTTATTTTCTTAACTTTATTTGTTATTTTGCTTCCTCCCCTCTCCTCATTCGATCCTCCCATCCTATTACCATCAAATTCTGTTTCTTTTGATATGGAAACCTTTTTACTTGCTTTTTCTTTTATCACAACAGAGATATAATATTTGTCTTGTTGTGATTGACTAACTTCTCTCAGCATAACCTCTTCCAAACCCATCCAGTCATGAAATGTTTAAAATATCATAAAAATTCTTTAGGGGGCACAGTATGTGTCAGACTTTATCCACTTATGTTGCTTTCATCTTCTTGCTATTGGGACTCGTGCTGTGAGAAACGATCTATCTGCTCATGTTTTGCCCCTTATGTATTTAGGGTATATCTAGGGTACTAAGTAGCATTTAAATTCACTTTGTTTTACTTGTGTTCTCTCAATAACTAATGAAAAGTTCCTTCCAGTTTCCAGGAATCCAGATAAACAGTATAATTTCCCAGGTGATTGTGAATTTGACTTTAGCCATAATTGTCTTTCCCAATGAAGGCCTGTCATGTGGAAGCAGATTCAGAGGAGGACATAGATCAAGGTACATCATTGCTGATGTCAGCTGAATCTTGGCTCAAAGCAGCAAATGCCAGAAAGAGGTTTACTTGTATTTAATTGACTCTGCTGAAGCATGTGACTGGGCCATAATAAACTATGGATAACCTTGAGAAGAATGGGAATTCCAGAACACTTGCTAATGGGTCATGCTAAACTTGTACATGGATCAAGAGGCAGTTGGGGGAACAGAATAAAGGAATGTTGCATGGTTTAAAATCAGAAAAGGTGTGTGTCAGTGTTGTACCCTCTCCCCATACTTATTCAATCTGTATGTTGAGTAAATAATCAGAGAAGGTGACTTATATGAAGAAGAATGTGACATCTGGTTTGGAGGAAGGTTTATTAGCAAACTGCAATATGCAGATGACACAACTTTCCTTGCTGAAAGTGAGGAGGTCTTAAAGTCCTTGCTGGTGAAGACCAAGGATTGCAGCCTTTAGTATCCTTTACTCAAGGTCAAGAAGATCAACACCTCACAGCTGGACCGATAGTTACCACCATGGTAAATGGAGAACAGATTGACCTTGTCAACCAGTCAAGAGATCAAAGGACACATTGCATTGGGTCAATCTGCTGCACGGGACCTTTTAGAGTATTGAAAAGAAAGGATGTTACTTTGAGGATTAAGGCTTGTGTGTGAGGCTGGATTGACTAGACAAACGAATCCAGTGACACTCATGTATGTGAGAGAGGGAGAGCTTTATATTACGAAGTAGTTATACCAGGGGGTACCCCACAAAACCCCAGAATTTTTGTATTTTCAGAGCTCTGTATTTAATTTTTTTATGCCAAACAACCTTATCACCTTCAAAGTACTCTCCATTACACTTAATACATCTGTCAAATCTGCAATTCCATTCTTGGAAACATTTTTCAAACTCATCTGTTTGGATGGCTGACACCACCTCCCTTGTTTTTATTCTTCACCTCTTCTATGTCGTCAAATCACTCTCCTTTCATGTCTCTCTTCATTCTCAGAAACAAAAAGGTCACACGGAGTGAGGTCAGGTGAGTAAAGTGCATGGGGAAAGAGAGGCATGGGGAAAGAATGTCTAGTCTCCTTGCTGCAAGGTGAGGCCAGTCTTCCTCCTGACCTACAGTGTATCAGGCCTCCCTCCACCCCCCATCCTTCTCCCCTTTCTGTCCTCCTGAGAGCTCTCTCTCCATAACTCAACGCACTGGATGCAAGCCTCAGCTCTGCTTCTATGAAGCTTGAGTTTAGCTGGGGAGTGGACATCTGTGAAGGGCAGAATGATGGAAGTACATAAAATTAGAGTGAAGCATGTATTCAGTGAGCATTTGTTAAGCAGTTAGTATAAACCCCGAATAACTCATTGCTATTGAGCCCATTCTGACTCATAGCAATCCCTCACGGCAGGGTTTCTGAGCCTGTAACTCTTTAGAGGAGTAGAAAGCCTCATATTTCTCCTACCTAGTACAAGGGGACTTCAAAAAGTTCTGGGAAATTTTTTATCTCTTCATTTTATTTTTCCAGGAGCATTTTGAAGCCCCTTTGCACAGTAAAACTCTTTACAGCCATGACTTCTGTGAGGTAGAAATCTGCCACAGAAGGAAAATGCCAATCTTTTCTACCAAAATGAACTGGAAACGTGGAAGACTCAGCCTTTAAAAGGCAGGAAACTTTGAAGACCTGGAAGAATGAGGCAGTCCTGCTGAGTTTCAGCTTGCCCAGGTTCCACGGTACTTGCTAGGCAATGGGTTAGGTGTGGGAAGCTAGTGGGGAAGCAAGATAGACATTGTCCCTGACTCATAGGACAAGCATTGACAAATGAGCCATAATTAGAAAGTAGGAACCCTGCTGGGATCAGGAAGGGTTAGGATGCAGTGGGAGAATGCTTCACCAGCAACTGCCTACTCTACTTGGGAAATTACAAGGCATCAGGGACAAGTTCCCTGAAGAAATCAAGCTTCCATGGAAGCCAACTCTAGAGGCAGTTGATTTCTTAATACAGGCAAGTCGCTGGACACTTGGATGGTCGGGGAAGCAAGTGAGGGAAAGTGATTAAGAAGAAATCAGAAAGTGACAAGTTTTCTTGTACATCTTCCAGGGTAGGGAAACATACTTTCTGAAATACTTTTCAAGTCTTGTCTTTCCCCCCAAACCAAACTCACTGCCATTGAGTTGATTGTGACTCATCGTGATTGTGTTAAGCTGGGTTGTCCAGAGAAAGAATACCAGTGACACTCATATATGTTGAAGAAAGAACTTCCTATCAAGAAGTCGTTTTATATCTTGAAGGCATCCCAGCTCTAGCTGGAGCCCTCTTCAGACACATGTAGCTGCAGGCTGATGGAACAGAAAGGTGAAGTGGGAAACAAGGAGATCACCGGCCGGTGAGTGCAGAGTTGTGCTGATTCACGTTTGAGGGAACACGGCAGGATGCTGACACTCCCAGGGTCTGTAACCCCAAAAGGACCGCCCCTAGAGAAAGACAGACTCTAAGACAGCAGGAGGGTAAGAGAGAGAGAGGTTCCCAGTGTCTCTCTTATACAAGGCCACAGCCCCAAAGAGGCATCATCAGGCGGTGACCTGATTGATAGCTTAGACTCCACCCCTTCCCTTTCACCCAGGTACAGGTTGAGATAAAATCTAATTGCCACATTAGCCTCTAGTGAATCCTCTCTGACTATGGACTAGAGATGGGAATGGCCTTGTGAACACAGAGCACAATGTAGGGTGGATTATGGCAGTTGTAGGTAGGCCAAAATGTGACACTTGGTCAATGATCTCCCTCTTGATGCAATGTGTAAATTGTTCCACTTTTTAATATTTTTCACTTTGTTTTTGATTGAGGCGTTTGTTTTATTCTATGATTGTTGTTGGGCCATTTGTTTGTGTTTTACGGGTATTTCTGTATATGAAACTCAGAATAGGAAGCCTATAGAGACAACAAGTGGATTAACAGATCCAAAGGGACATAGTGGGGAGGTGGGCATGAAATGGGGAGCTAACAGTGGCAGGTGCAGGAAAGAAGCCATGGCCCAGAGTTGGCTGCAGTGAGGTTGTTTAGTTCTTATGAATGTGATTGAACTATTGAAATGTCTGATACATGAATTATATGTCCATGGAACTGTTAAACATAAACAACCTAATTTAAAAGAATCTAAGCACCATAGTGACCCTATAGGCCAATGTAGAACCCTAGTGCTTCCCAATTTTAAGTCTTGACAGGAGTAGACAGCCTCATCATTCTCATCGTGGGGTCAGACCATCCATTGGCCTTGTGGTTAGCAGTTCGGTGCGTAGTCCGCTACACCACCAGGGCTCCTAGTTTCACTTGATTAAAAGTTCCAAGAGTAGGAGTTCTAGGGTCAGTATGCTTGGTTCTATTCCCTCGTCCACATCTTACTCTCTTTTGCTTTGGATAATAGTGGAGTGTTCTTGGTATAAGTCCCCACAACAGTTTAGATTCTCATTCAGCAGTTTCAGCGCAGGTTGTCCAGAGACGTTGGCTGTATTCTTCACATAATGGAATAGTCTCACTTTCCCCTTCAGGTTATTCTGTTTTGTTATTCACTTTGAGGGAGTTGTAGAATCTTGTATGAACTTCAGTTTCCTCACCTGTGAAATGTCCCCATAATAACATAATAACAGTATCTACTTTTTAGGTTTCTTGTCAGGATTAAATAAATCAATTCCTATACAGCCCTTACTTTGTGATAGTCATAAATGTTTAGTACGTGTTAGCTACTATTGGAATAACTATTGTCAACACCAATGCAAGATTAAAAGAGCATGGGAAAACTGATTGGGTCTTGGTTAAGATTCTATAAAGAGACAACAGAACAACCACCACAATTGCTCACACAGGAGCCCCTTCCTGTGATGATTGGAAGAGAGCCAGCGGATCTGGTAGCTTCAGACATGATAGGTTTTCACCCACGTCTGACAAGTGCCTGGGAACCTAGATCCTGGAGCCTGCCACCCGGCAATCAAAGTCAAGTTCTCTCACTTACTAACTCTCAGCCTTTGGGCAAATTGAACCGTTTTCTCTGAAGAATTGTCTGGGTCGAATAGCAATGATGGTGATTATAAGTGTATGGCCCTCCCAGGGCTATCAGGAGCCCTGGTGGTTAAGGAGTCCGGCTGCTAACCGCAGGACAGGCACTTCAAGCCCCTGCTGCTCTGCAGGAGGAAGATGCGGTGGTCTGTTTCTGCAGCGTTTTGTCACCTTGGAAACTCTACAGGGAAGTTGTCCTCTGTCTTATAGGGCACATAGGGCCATGTGAAGACTAACTATTATATATGCTGGCATGTTTACATGCCTGGCACCTCATAGGTCAATATATAAGCATCAAATCAGGACATTTTCCTCTGAGTACAGAAACCTTCACTGCGTATTGATTGCACTTGAGATGAATTTACAGCCGTCCACGTTCCTTCTTGAGGTTTGCTTTTCTACTGGTTCGGTGACCGCCGTGGCCAAGGCCATGGAGCATAGACTGGATGCTGGGACCTCTGTTTCATTGATATCTTGTTCTAAGGAAATAGTGTTTTGAGCCAGAGGGAGATTAAACAACAAGGCAAAGGAAAACAAAATAAAATAAATAGTGCAGGCAGATTCTTCAACACTCAAGCTCATTTCAAGCAGGCAGACAACTTCAATCAGGGATTTCCACGTCTTGCTCTGAGTAGGATCCAGTTTCAGAAGCCAAAGGAACAAATCCTTCTCTAGGGCCAAAGTCCGTTTTTCTCAGCTAAATAGAACAGGGCAGTGTTCCAGGGAACTAGAAAGCTTCCTTTTCTTGGTCAAAGGGTGAGTTGAGGAACAAAGAAGATCAGTTATAAATCTTCAAGATGTAAAAATATAATGTAATAGAGAGACAAAATGGAATAAATTAGATGAAGTACCAATTCCTTAAGCTAATAGTTGGGCTACGTTGCTTTTTCTTTTGGTGAAGGCTGTAGATGCTTCCTCCTTCCCCGCCTCCCTTTGGCTAAAATAGAAAGTAAAATTTGCTATATCTGTCATTGAACAACTCACCTGTATTTATTTAATTTAACGTATGATATTTCGTGTCTACCCCACCTACCCCGAATCCTCTTCTTGTGGACCTCCATCCTCCCTTTCACTCAAGTCACTACCTGTCAACCTTCCAGTACATTGCTGCATCTTTCTTCCCTTGCCCTCCCCACTTTGGTCACTTCCAAAGTCAGTTCACTTTGATACAAAGTCTTTGTATGTTTTTCCTGTATAACATTGGTCTCATACAATATTGTCCTTTTGCAATTGACTGACTCCAGGTCCATCCAGGCCACAAGGGGCTGCATGGTTTTGTCCTTGTTTTTGGTGATGTGTAGGATTCTGTTGTGTGTATGCACCACAGTGTCTTTATCCACTCTTCTACTGATGGGCCTCTGGCTGGTTTCTATTTTCTTGCTACTCTGAACAGTGCTGTGATGAACATGGGTGTGCACATGTCTATTTGTGCTTTGGCTCTTACTTCTTTAGGGTATAGATCCAGCAGAAGGATTGCTATATCACATAGAATTTAAATTCCTATTTGTTTGAGGTAGTGACATAGCTTTGTCCTTAATGGTTGAAGAGATTTACAGACCTACCCTCAGTATACAAATTTTCAAATTTCTCCACGGTCTTTCCTGCATTTTTTGATGTTTTTTTTTTTTTTTAAACTGGGCTGTTATTGTCAATGTAAGGTGATAGTCGTAATTGTTTTGATTTGCATCTCCTGGATGGCTAATGATCCTGAGTATTTCCCCAAATGTTTGTTAGTCATGTGGATGTCATCTTTGATGAGCGGCCTGTTCATGTCTGTTGTAGGTAGACTGTCTCATTTCCAAATAATTTTCAGTGATCAATACAATACCTTACCAGTTTGAGTCTTGTGAAGTGCATTGGTTCCTGTCTGTAGTAGGATAAATTTAGCAACTAAACAAGAGACCTAAAATAATAATAGCTTAAACAAATGTAAATGAATTTCTCTTTTATAAAAATCTGGTATAAGCAGTTTAGAGCTAATATGGTGGCTCTCGAATATAAGTTCCCAAACTTATTTGGCCTTCTACCCACTTTGCAGGAAAAAATTACTGAGCACTCCCCTGGCAGTGAAAAACTCTCGTACTGTAGCCCATAGTCTAGTCAATCCAGGACCCCTTGGGATATACAGCACATTTTATTATGATGAAAAAAAGGAAAAAAATAGCAAACAAATCATGAAACAGTATACACACTCTTATATGTATAAATATATAAAAGAAACTTAGCCCGACTATTTAGTATTTTAATGAATTAATCCTTCATCTAATTTATCCCATTTATCTCTGTATTACATTATTTGTATTATCTGCCATCTTGAGGATTTATCTTTGTTCCTCACTCACTTTGGCAAGCACTGTTCTAGTGTTTAGGAAACTTGAGCTCTGCCAATGTTGGCGTTTTACCATCAGCTCTGTCACACAAAGAGAAAGTGGGTACGTGTCAAAGATTTATCTAACTCACTAATGAGGAGACCAGCGAGAAGACAAAGCTAGTTCAAAGAGAATTAGAGATTAAATATGCACAGAGCAAGAATTCTAAATAAATAAGAGGGCTAAGTTAAATACATAATGGGTCAATACCATAAAATTGTAACTGCATTAATTTCTCTTCTAAAGAGAAATCATTTATGTCTCTACTAAATAAAATCCTGTTCTTTAACATGTAACTTAATGCAGAATTTTTGGTAAATAAAAGTCAACTAAAAGTCATTCTTCCAGCATATTCAGGAATTCTCAGGCTAGTCTCATAGATGGTGCTTCCAGATGACAGTAGAAGGACATGTTGTCCTCCTTTTGCCTTGGCTCTGAGTTCTGGATAATTTTGCTTGCAGAATATTAGTCTCTGTGTCGCTTGGAAAACCCAGTTAGGTGATCTCTTTCTAGCCAATAGGAAGGAGAGAATGTTAAGAAATATTTTTTAATAGTACAGGTTTCAGAAGTTACACATCTCACTTCTCCACACACCCAGAGACCCGAACTGCTTCCATCATCCAACCCATCCAACCACAGAGGGAAGGAACTCATCTCCCTTCCAGGCCTCCGCATGCTAAGCCCAAACTTGAGAACAGTGGTACAAGGGGCAGACAGTTAGGTGGCTGGAGGTGATTGTGATGGACAGTCTCTGGCACAGCCTCCAGTTTCTGGAGAATGCATGGGGATCTGGGGAAATACATTTAGTCCAGAGAAATCTTTGCAAGTGGCAGCAAAGCAGGAGGCAGTGGGCACTATGAAACTTTACAAGCAGATAAATGGAGACCTCAGCTTGGTTCAGCTGTAAGACTTCGGACAGGCCACTTCGACCAGCAGTTCTCAACCTGTGCGTTGCAACCCCTTTGGGGGTCGAGCGACCCTTTCACAGGGGTGGTCTGATTCATAACAGGAGCAAAATGACAGTTAGGAAGTAGCAACAAAAATAATTTTATAGTTAGGGGGTCACCACAATATGAGGAACTGTCTTAAAGGGTTATGGCATTAGGAAGGTTGAGAACCACTGACTTAGATTATGAGCCTGCATTTCTCCTTTGTAAATAAGAATAGATCCACTCATCTGATTACTGTAGGGATGATATTAAGTGATGCTGGGCAATAGCTAGCAAAAGAAATGCACACATTTCTATAGAAGGAGCTGGTGGAGCAGTAGTTAAGTGCTTTGCTAATTGAAAGGCCAGCAGTTCAAATCCACCAGCTGCTCTGTGGGAGAAAAATGTAGTGGGCTGCTTCCATAAAGATTATAGTCTTGGAAACCCTACGGGCTAGTTGTCCGTCAACCCACAGAATCACTATGAGTTGGAATCCACTCAACAGCAATGGGTCTTTAGTCCTGGTGGCACTGTTAGATAAGCGTTGGACTGCTAATGGCAAGGTCAGTGGTTCAAACCCATCAGCAGCTCTGTGGAAGAAAGATGAGGCTGCCTGCCCCCACAAAGACCTTACATAGGGTTACTATGCATCAGAATTGGCTTGATGGCAGTGAGTTTGGTTTTGGAAGATATCTTATAGATGCACACATCCTAGATGTGTGCACAAGAATGTTTACTGCAGCCTTATTATTACTGCATTAGTTTGGAAACACCCGGATGCTCATCAGTAGTATATTGGTTAAATAAATTATGATATACCATCAAATGAAATGCTAGGGAACTGTTAAAAATCATGAGGCAACTCAGTGTATGCTGATGTGGAAAAGTCTTCAGATTATATTGTTTAATGAAAAGGAAAAAACAGATATTGTGTAGATAGAAAGCTATCCGTCTAATGGAAAATTTTACATGCCTCTATGCATAGAATAGTTCTGCAATGACCCATAACAAACAATGATTATTTCTTGGAAGAAGAAAGAGAAGCTTGCATTTCAGCATAGAGTGCAACCTGGGAGAGCCAGAACCTGTATAAGGTGTAAGTGTATCAGAGAAGGGAAATGTGAATCTTTTCCACTCCCAGGAGCCCTGGTGCCACAGTGGGTTATGTATGGGTTTGTAATCCAAGTTATTTTACTGACAGAATGCAGTTAGAAAGCTCTCCCTTACAAAGTGCAGGTAGCCTAAGGTACTTGACTTAATACAGTCTCTATGGAATTTCTGTAACTCACTACATTGCTCAAAAGGAGACAGGTTGAAAAACCAAAACAAAGCAGACAGGTTAGATGTGGATTTCACCAAAAGGGTCAGATAATGCCGACTCTTCTCTTATTTACCTGTTAGTGATGAAAAGCTAGGCCCTGTTGTCTAGTTAATCACCAAAGACATCCTGATATTGGCCTAAGACTTACACTAACGATCCTGATTAATCTGTGTGTTCACGATCAATAGTTGTTTTCAGTGGTTATCCTGAAACTTTAGTTAATAGACGACATCTACAAGTGACTCCTCTAAGTACAACTTCCAAAGCCAAAGGTATTTATTCTCTATGTATTCTAATTTAGACATTCTCATTTCAAACCAAAGAGAATCCCACCAAGTTACTGCCAACGAGTCGATTCTGAATCATAGTGACCCTATACCTGGCGGTGCAGAACTGCCCCTGTGAGCTTGTGAAATCGTAACTCTTTATGGTAGTCGAAAGCCCTGTCTTTCCTCTGAGGAGTGATCTAGAGGCTTTGAACTGCTGACCTTGCAGATTGCAACACAACGCATAATTATGACACTAACAGTGCACCACAAAGATAGTCTGATTTGCACTGCTGAGCCTGGTGGTATAATGGTTGTGCTTTGGGCTAGTATCCTCATGGTCGACAGTATGAAACCACCTGCAGCTCCATGGAAGAGAGCCTGTATTCTGTTGTGTGACCTTGGAAGAAATTATTGAGATTCCCTAAGCCCTTTCTTTCCATCTGAAGGAGATGACTAAGTTGTGGAGGCTGGCGAGGCTGGCCTAGGAGCTATAGCCTTCTACTAACTCATGTAGTTGCAGAGGCTGGCAAACCAAAAATCGGCAGGTCAGATGGCAGGTTGCTCACTCACAGGCTGCAGAGGCTAATGCGTCCCAGGGCTGGCAGGCAATACAATCAACCCCTGGCTCCGGTTCAAGGACCCGGATGTCAAATGCTGATGAGTCAGAGGAAGGATCCAGTTCAAACAAAAAGTCAGCGAGCTTTGCTACCACTCCCACAGATATTGGAGGTAGGCCACCCCACCCTCCCCCAAGAAAGGCCCCATTACTGATTGTTATTGTTCGGTGCCATTTAGTGGGTTCCAGCCTATAGAGACAGTACGCACAACAGGAGGAAACCCTCCATGGTCCTGTACCATCTTGACAATTGTTGCAGCCGGGCTGTCAACCCATCTCATTGAAGGCCTTGCTCTTTTTCTTTGTCAATCCAATTCCTTGTGGGCCTTCCTATTTGATGCCCTTCCACTTCCTTTCACTGATTAGCGGTTTATAACAGATCTTGTGATTACATGATGTTAGATCTTCTCGTGGAGGTGAATACTCTGTTTCCCTGAAAGTAAGCCATCCCCCGAAAATAAGACCTACTTACAGTTTTGACTCTTGCTGAAATATAAGGCATCCCCCTGAAAATAAGACCTCCCCCAAAATAAGGCCTCCCTGAAGCTACTGTGACTCTGGACTGTAACAGTGGGTGCTGCCACGCAGCTCACTGTTGGCCGCAGTGTAGCCACAGTAGACAGGAAGTGCAAGGTCTCTTTTAATAAAACAATAAACAATAAATGTGTACCGTATTCTTTGTCATGGAAAAATAAGACATCCCCTGAAAATAAGGCCTACAGCATCTTTGGGAGCAAAAATTAATATAAGACACTGTCTAATTTTCGGGGAAACAGGGTACATCATGCCAGATCTCATCATGGAAGTGATTGCATCATATCAGATCTCATCGGGGGGACTGACTACATTATAAGTGACAAACCGCTGAGACTCAGGGCCCAGCCATGCTGACAGCACGGCCTTACTCATCAGAAACAGCCACTGTGGGGGTCTGTCATGGGCCAGCAGTCATTCCTTGGGGTCTGCAGAAGCCAGGGGAGCAGGAAGGTTAGGAGAAGATCTTTTTCTTTCTTTCAGAATGTTGCCGGTCGATCCCGGCAGAAGGGGAAAGGAAGAGAAAAGGTCCCCATTTGGCAAACACCACAGTGTTAACGGTTACTAGAAATGCCCAAATTCATGGGTGAAAATCAAAGAGAAAGAGGAGAGTTGCCGTTCCCCAGGTAATTCGTAATTATAAAACAAAACGAAAAAAGAAACGTGACTGTGACGACATCTGGCAGACAGTCCATTAGCTAAGTGATCAGGGCGAACGTCCCCAGTACTCGTGCACAGCAACGTCAGTTCTTCCGCGGATCGGACTCGTGGAGAAGAGCAGCGCAGCCTTTATGTGTTTTCTGCCCTAAATGCATAACTTCAACATGTGGTTATCATGCTAACCAGGTTACTGCGGGGCTTCTGAGATAGAACAAAGTAGGAAGAAAGGTCTGAGGATCCACCTGTGAAAACTGCCCAATTAAAACTCTATGGGTCACAGTGGTTCAATCGACAACTGATCCTGGGGGTTGTGTAGGGCTGGGCATCATCTCGCTCTATTGGTGCACATGGGATACTGTGAGCTGGGTCCACTCAGCAGCAGCTAGCACAACAACAGCAAGGTTAAGGATATACAGGAACTTTCTGGACTGTTTTTCCCCCCCTTTTGTAGCTTTTGGTAAGTCTAAAATGATTTAAAAGTTTAAAAAACAGAACAGCAGCAGATGCAACAAAATGATAACCCTTGAAGCCACTCCCTCTGGATTTAGGTCCTGATTCCCCAGTGAGCAGATGGAACCTTGGGCAAGGTATCTCTCCACTCTGACCATCAGTTTCCTCATCTGTAAAATGGAGATGATGATGATGATGATGATGATGATGATGATGATGATGATGATAAAATGCCCCAACTCACATGTGTTTGGAATGAACTACTGTATGTGAAATTGGCAGCACATCCCAGTGTCAGGTAGAAACTCAACAATCAGGCCTGCTTTATGAGCTTCTCCTGTATCTGCCTGGCTGCGGGGAGGCCTGAGGCCCTTGGACCACCTTGTTTTGAGCAAGGTTGGATCCGAGATTTGGAATCCTTCTTTGTCTCTTAAAACAGATGAGCTTCTGGCCAGACCAACAAGTGACATCTCTCCCTTGTTATTCTTCTTTCTGCATCCAGACAAAACCATTCATCCTCAAGGACATGTATCTGCATTTGCCCTGTTCTCTCGGTGACCTTGGCTGGCTGCTGTTTTGGGAGGAGAAGCTCAACCCTGACCGCTGTCTGTCTTCAGCTGGCGCTGCACAGTCGGGCTGTGCCTGCCCCAGCGGAGAGAAACAGCGGGCGTGATGGGGTCCATTTGATTCAATCTATTTTATGCAGCCATGGGGAAAGGATGACCTGGGAAGGCAATAGGAAGAGGGGAGTCAGAGAGCCATAGTTGGGTTTTGTCCCTAGGCTGGGAAATTCTTTTGTTTCAATCACGAATGAGCCTCAAAGGTCCTTTGGGTATCTGTTAGGATGAAATGGAAAAATACTCGAGTCAGGACATTTGAGTTCTATTCTAAAGAGCTGGGGTGGGGAGAGGCCTTGGGCAAGTTAGTACCCTCTTTGGGCACTAGACCCAATTTTGTGGGTAATACCCCCTCTTATGAGAAATGCAAGCCAGATTCAGGAGAGGATATAGACTGATGTCAGGTAGCGAACACTGGAAAGATGGTTTTGCTATCTAGTGCTGTTATAACAAAAATATTACTAATGGATGCCTTTAACAATCAGAAAACTATTATTTAAGAGGCTAGAAGTTTGAATTCACCCCCAAAAGAATTGGTCGATGTCCAACTATTTCAAGAGTTAGCATATGACCAAGAACCGTGGTATTAGAAGGCAGACGTCTGTGACCTGCTAGCAACTCTGTTTCCGTCGTACGCCTTGAATCAGTCCAACAGCCCTCTTGAGAACCACCCCCCCCTCCCCCCGCCACCATTCTGACCACCAGACTATAAAGATCACCAGGACCAAGCCTTGGAAAGTGGGGAGAAGTAGAAGAACAATTATGAGGCTGGTGCAGGACAGGGCAGTTTTGGGTTCTGTTGCACACAGGGTCACTAAGAGTAGGAAGAAATCCAAGCTGTACTGAAGACACTGCCTTTGAGTTTTGTTGTTGGTAAAGAATAGTCTCCAGCCCACCCCAGGATCTCCAGTAACAACAACATTGTTTGAAAAAAAAAACACGAAGAGGAATACTATTTTATGACTTGCTAACATTACATGGCATTCAAGTGCAGGGTCTATACATAAAGTTTTATTGGAACACAGGTATACTCATTTACTGACTTGTTGCCTATGGCTGCTTTCATAATACAATGGCAGGTGCCCTAGAAGCAGTATAGCCCGACAAGCTGATGCTTGAGCCCCCAGATTATTATTGATGAAAAAGTCACACCCAAATATAAAATAAAATACCTTTTCATATTCTTTGTCTTTTCAAGGAAAACTGATAGAGATTCCCAGATTGCATTCTCATATTAGTTATAAGTTTTTGGCATATGCTTGGGTATGCATCACAGGTCATGTGATCGTTTTTTGTGTCAACATGGCACCCATAAGAAGATATGAGTGGAGTCTAGCCTGTCAATTAGGTCACAGCTTGATGGTACCTCCTGGTGGGGGGTGGTACTCCAACAAGGAGGATCCTGGGAACTTCCCCTCTGTCTCTGCCTTCACCTGCCTGCTGTGGAGTCACTCGGAGAGCTGTCAGAGGCAAGGTGAGCACTGCCAGCCCCACGATGCAGTCACTGCCATTGGGTCCACAAGACTGCACCCACCAGCCTGTGATCTTCCGGTCTTCTGCATCATTGCATGTGGCTGTGTGAATCTGAAGAGGGATTTATGGACCAATATTGGACCTATGGATATGATCTGGACTGGGCTGGGATGTTTTCTCAATATACAATTACTTCTTGATATAAAACTCTTTCCTATACATATATGAATGTCACTGAATTTGTTTCTCTAGTCAACTTGGCCTAACATATTGTGACACCTTGCAAGTGGGGCACTAGAGAAACAAATCATAAAGATGGAGAGTGGACGCTTGCTTGACCTCTGCCTCAGGGTAGTTTTTCTTCTTTGGCCAGCCAGAGGTCAGGTAGGGCCACAGTTTACTCAATTATTTTCTATAAAGAATATGGGAAGTTAAAGTTTTATCTTTGTCTTTGGTTGTTGTCTTTAGTTGTTCCTGTTTGAAATGGTGAAAATGAATGTGGTTAATGTAAATTTTGAGCGGGGGTGGGGTGGGGTGGGGTGGGGTGGCCACTTGAACATCTCCTCTGAGACCTTGCTGCTTAGTCCACGTGGCTGACAGAAGGCCCTGCCCTGGTTTGATGCATCCAAAGATCTAAGGCCATTTGCATGTGAATGGTATAGTTTAGATAAGGATTGAATTTGACTGTGCTTTTCTTTTTCTTTTTTTTAAATTTGGATGACTTTTACTAAGGGATAGTGTTATCTTCTTTTTAAAAATCATTTTATTAGGGGCTCATACAGCTCTTACCCCAGTCCATACATCCATCTATTATGTCAAGCACATTTGTACATTTGTTGCCATCATCATTTTCTAAACATTTTCTTTCTGTTTGAGCCCTTAGTATCTGCTCTTCATTCTCTGCCCCTCCCCTACTCTCATTCCCTCATGAATCCTTGATAATTTATACATTATTATTATTTTTTCACATCTTACATTGACCCATGTCTCCCTTCACCCACTTTTCTGTTGTCAGTCCCCAGGGAGGGGGTTATATGTAGATCATTGGGATCGGTTCCCCCTTTCTCCCCTCACCTTCCTCTTCCCCTCCTGGTATCACTACTCTCATTATTGGTCCTGAGGAGTTTCTCTATCCTGGATTCCCTGTGTTTCCAATTCTTATCTGTACACGTGTACATGCTCTGGTCTAGCCAGATTTATAAAGTAGAATTGGGGTCATGATAGTCGTGGGGTGGGTACTGGATTGGAAGTATTAAAGAACTAGAGGAAAGCTGTATGTTTCATCGGTGCTATATTGCACCCTGACTGGCTGTTCTCGAATTTGACTGTTTTAAGAATGTGTTTAGAATTGGCCTGTATTATATTTTACTAGTATTGTATTGATTTCTTCTAACTATTGTTATCGATATACTGTGTGATAGAAATGATTATTGAGATGTATGAAAAAGTATGAAAATGGTAAGCTCACTTGCTTTCAGTCATTAAATGGGATCTTTAAAAGGGTATAGGACAAGCCTGCAAAGAAGGCTCTGAAAGATAAGCCCCACTCAGTGACTTGAGTGCTTAGTGTATGTGCATTTGAAAAGACTTCCTTAAAGAGCTGTTGACGACTGAGGGAAGAAAAAGGAGCTCTTTGGATTTTTGAATTTTGAACTAGAGGTTTGTGCCTGAAGCTGGAAAATTTTGGAGGAGTGAAGAAATCCTCCTCTCTGGGGCTGAATGTTAAAGGAAGCCTGTGGGCAGCCTGTGGCTTGCTAGGTGATCACCTGGATCTACCTGTTGAGTAAAAGTGGGAGAAAAGCAGCAATTGAGAGGGGATGTGTCTGACCACTGATACCCATGGACCTAGTTCACTGGGATTAAAAAAGATGAGAATGGGTTGGCTGGTCTAAAGTTTATGGAATTGTGTGGAACCTGAGCTTGTAGCATGACTTAGCCCAAGATGACTAGGGTTGTTCAGAATTTGTGATGGGCCCATGGTTGAAAGGCAAGGTGGCCAACTGACACCATGGTGCGGCTAAGTGAGGTGGCCCACATTGAGTTAACCAGAACCTGACCAGATGAAAATAAGATTTTTAACCTGGCGCATATTGTGCTGACTTTATAGACAGCCTGTCCTGATTTGACTTTATTTATTGATGTAGACTCACAAGATTCCAACTGGAATGAAGATGCTTGTCTCCTCAGAACACTGGGCTGATATAAATGGGCAGTATAAAATTTGGATACCCAAAATGGGGAGATGATACAAACATGAAGTGGCTGATTTACAAACTTTCATTGGTGGTGGTGTGGCGGGGTGGGGAGTGGGGGGCATGTTGATAGGATTATTGGATTAAGATGTAGGTGTTCACATCAATGCAGTTGTTAGGCATAGAATATTTTTGATTTGTTAAATTATAGAATATTATGTTTAAATGAGGTTGGCACATTTTCAGTTGTATGTATTTTAGTTTAATCCTGTTAGGCAAAAATATAATTTGACTACTGTCCTTGTTTTAAAAATTATATATGACTAAAGAATTGTGTACAAGTGCCAACTTGGCAAGGGGTGGACTGTGAGAGAGAGAGAGAGAGAGAGAGAGAGTGTGTGTGTGTGTGTGTGTGTGTGTGTGTCAACATGGCACTGTAGGAAGATATGAGTGGAGTCTAACTTGTCAATTAGGTCACAGCCTGATAGCTGTGCTCTTCTCCTTAGGAGGATCCTGGGAACTTTCATTCTCTCTCTCTCTGCTTTCATCTTTCTGCTGTTGAGTCACTGCCAGAGCCATGCTGGGACCTGTGAGCCCTGTGATAGAGCCACCACGATTGAATCCACAAGACTTTGCACCCACCAACCGGTGATCTCCCTGCATCCTGCATTCTGCATCATTGCATGTGGCTGCATGAGTCTGAAGCTGGAAATATGGACTAATATCAGACTTATGGATTTGATCTGGAACTGGGCTGGAATGTTTGCTTGGTATATTAGTACTTCTTGATCTAAAGCTCTCTCTTACATATATATGAGTGTCCCTGGACTTGTCTCTCTAATCAACCTGGCCTAACACAGGTCAGGACAGGGGTTATTGTAATATAGTCTGATTCCTTGTTTTGTTGTTGAAAGTCTTCCTTCCCGTAGACTCCCTCCTTCTCTTAACATTTGGCCTCATATCTGGAGAGGCTGATCATAAAGCTGATATGTGCCTCTTTTGTGCGTGCATGTGTGTATGTGTGTGTGTGTGTGTGTGTGTGTGTCTGTGTGTGTGTGAGAGTGTTTGTGTTCTGGCAAGAAATTCAAACCTTACAAGTAATGGGGATTTTTTGCCACGCTGACACCTTGGTTACGAGAAAAGCATAACCCATTCTTTTTGCTTCACTCAAACCAGGCTTGACTTCTTGTGTTTGCTCGGTTCTTCCCCAGTGTCCCTGGTATGAGTAATAAACTAACTTTCTTTCATATTTCTTGGTGGGTGCAGTGCTATCAACCTTGACAACCTGTTGAAACAGGCATTACAATTTCTCCAATCTCCATTGACTGGAGTGGATGATCTAAGCACCCTCATACTTGAACCTCTATAATGCTGTCCAATTTTTAAGACAAAATTCGACATAACAGGACTTGTTTTTCCCAATATACTTATATGTACATCAATCGAACTCACCTATACATCCCAGAAATATTTTTGAATAGCTTTTATATGCCAGGTGAGAGGCAGAATAGCTGAGGGGCAGAATCTTCATCAACCTTCAAAAAAGTACAAGAGTTCATAGTTCATTCTCAAGACCCACTGATGATTTCCTTTTTTTCTCACTTAGTGGATGGTTATGGAAACATTTCTTCACAAGAAAACTCAAAGGTGATCATGGTCTTCTGGATTAACCAGAATTATTTGAGAGAAACCAAGAGTCAACTTGGACACAAGAATCAAGTAGAAAGGTAGTGTGTTAGTCTGAGTACTTTAAAGAAATAAATCCACAGAAACTCATGTATAAGAGAGAGTTTTATATAAAGGTTAAGTGTGCATTAAGAAAACATCCCAACCCAGTGCTGCCCAACCCCACAAGTCCAACATTAACCCATATGTCCGACACCAATCCACAAAGTCCTCCTCCATCTCACAAAACAGATGCAATGATGCCGACTGCAGGAGGAAAGTCGAGTCAGTGAATGTGTAAGCATCTCAGCGCTGGCAGGGGTCTCCACACAGCTGCTCCAGCACCCAGGGCTGCATCGGGGTAGGTCCATGTGGCTTCTCCTCAGGGATGTCTTGCAGGAAGTGAGCCTTGCCAGCTAAAGGAGGAAACTGGCTAAGGCAGTTGCACCCTGGTCCAACCATCAGAAAGCAAGAGACCCAAGAACTAGAAAGGTGAGGCTCACTGAGCCATTTATCCCTCCGTCCTTCAATTAACCCCACATGTGTTTATTGGCCAGGTTGGCTCAATAAACTAACGACCTCAGGTAGCAAACGAGGAAGGCCCTCAATGGGATGGATTGACACAGTAGTTGCAGCAATGAGCCCAAACATAGGAACAATCATGAGCATGGCATGTGCTGGGCAGTGTTTCATTCTGTTGTGCATAGGGTCATTGTCACTATGGGTTGGAATGGACTTAATGGCACCTAACAACAGAAACAACAAAAATCTACTTGAACTGGCTTAAGCAAGAAGAGCAATGCTGGTTTAGTTACCAAAATGAAGTATAGTTAGGGGAAAGCTGGCCTCAGGGATTGTATGATATATTTACCCTCTTTCATACATCCATTTGATGCAAAAGACATTTTGAGTACAAATGTTTGCATCAGAATTATATCAACATGGATCTATTTTAAGAAAACATGATCCCATGTGAACCCTCTTAAGCTAATTTAATTCCACGATCAATTCTCTACATGGTTCAATTAAACTATTTTAATTTTGTTTACATTTTCTGCATTTTTATTTGCCTGAAATTAGTTGCATACCAACCAATTGTTTTTCATTTAAGTTTTGCAACATATTTTATTCAATGAATGATCCCCTTCACACCCCCTGCTAAGTTTAATATACTGATGATAGCTTACCATCGATTTCTTTTTGAGACGATTATTCCTGCCAAGTTCTATTTCCCTGGAATAAATTTAGCGAAGGCCTAAATTTCGTGGAGAAAATGTTATTCTTTTGTCAATTTTTAGCCAGAAGCAAATTTGACCTTCTGCAATGCTTTGTGATTCTCAGTGCTAATTTGCACTGATAATTTATAACTATAATATTAGCTACTAATTGAATAAAAAATGATAGCTTGCATTTATTTTTAACTTTTTTTGTGAATTAACTAGGGTATAGGTTGTATTTATTTCTTAGTTAATTTTTAGAGAAATCATAAGCTATTCGGGAAGGCAGAGATGGGTGGAGATAGAAATGGGGGGAGGTAGAGAAAGAGAGAGAGGAGGAACATGGAGAGCCAAAGACACAGAGAAGGGGAAGCCATGATAGGAGGGCTAGAGGAAGCCAGAGAATAGGGAAATTAGGATGAAATGGAATGAGAGAAGGAAGACAGGTGGAAAGAGAGGAGGGTTAGCATTATCCTTTAGATCAGAGTAGTGGATCCAAGCCTCCTGTTTCCAACTGGGATGGCTCAGGTGTTTTTCCATTGTTCATTAGTACCGTATATACTCGAGTAGAAGCCGACCCGAATATCAGCTGAGGCACCTAATTTTACCACAAAAACGGCATTTAAAATGTGCTGAATAACTAGGCTTATACATGAGTATATACTAGTTGAGCTGAACCTAAAATCCAGGGTTTCTGGTGCCTTGTTCAGATTTAGGAAATCTCTAAGGCAGATTTTTGAGGTAGTTAGTTTATTGTGCCAACCTGGCTGATAAACACACGTGGGGTTAATTCAAGGGTGGAGGGATAAATGGCTCAGTGAGCCTTGCCTTTCTAGCTCTCGGGTCTCTTGCTTTCTGATGGTTGGACCAGGGTGCAGCTGCCTTAGCCAGTTCCATGCTTCAGCTGGCAAGGCTCACTTCCTGCAAGACATCCCCAAGGAGAAGCCACATGGACCTACCCTGATGGAGCCCTGGGTGCTGGAGCAGCCCTGTGGAGACCCCTGCCAGGGCTGAGATGCTTACACATTCACTGATTTGGCTTTCCTCCTGCAGTCAGCGTCTTAGTGTGTGTTTTGTGAGATGGAGGATGACTTTGTGGTGTCAGATGTATGGGTTAATGTTGGACTTGTGGGGTTGGGCAGCACTGGGTTGGGATGTTTTCTTGATGCGCACTTAACCTTTATATAAAACTCTCCTATACATGAGTTTCTGTGAATTTGTTTCTCTAAAGTACCCAGGCTACCACAATTTTATTTTGTCTTTTCCCAGAAAGACTCAAAGTCTGGAGATCCCATACATTATCCATATGACTCTGCGTCTGCTCTGTCACATCTGGTTGAGGAGCTGAAGGGCTCTTCTTCCATTCTGGTGGGTGGTGAAGTCACTAGGATCCTTCCCCTCCATGGATAGGAAAGTTATGGTAAAACTCTCTCAGCCCTCTTGCCAGCAGATGATTAATGCCCAGATGTTTATAGAGTCTCCTGGATGAAGTTATCCTTCAGAATCCTGGTTTCTAACCCTGTCAGGTAAAGCTCTAATTTTCCATCTCAGAAGCCTCATGTGTGTGTGATTATATTCTGATATAGACCAACTTTCTCTAAGAGTTCAGAGATGAGCCTCTTCATCTCAGCAACTTCTAGGCCCAACATCTCACATCTGACCGTGTGATTTACTCAATGCACACCTGTACACAATGGCATTTACTGTTTTTGTTCCCCTCTTTCCAAATCATAAAGCTCTAGGGGAAGGAGTCTGATTGCTTTAGTAGGTGTCACATGTCCATGCTTTGACAAATGTCCAGGGAGTGAGATGCTATGATTGGCTCACTTTGAATTAAGAGAATAAGCTCATTTAAATATTCATACAGAAACTTGGGGTTAGCAGTTGGCATATAACTATCTTCTCTCCACTGAGGATCTCCTTGGGAGAGAACATAGAACTTGGTCTAATTTCCTTGAAAATAAGCTAATCATATCTATATGAGATAGTCCTTATCTGTGGAATCGTTTTGATGCAATAAACTTGGCCAGTCTAGGTTGCTTAAACTAACCAAACAGGAAATTATGGATTTATGGAAAACAGCTCACTGGAAAGTGTCGTCATCAACTTTGTAATTGTTAGATGCATTAAGTTGGTTCGAACCCTATGTACAACAGAACAAAGCACTACCTGGTTAGGCACCATCCTCACAATTGTTGCAATGTTTGGACCCATTGTTGCAGCCACTGTGTTAATCCATCTTGATGAGGGTCTTCCTCTTTTTTGCTGCCCCTCCACTTTACCAAACATGATGTTCTTTTCCAGGGTTGTGATAGGTGGGTTTATTGTGTCAACCTGGCCAGTGAACACGTGTGGGATTAATTGAAGGGCTGTGAGATAAATGGCTCAGTGAACCTTGCCTTTCTAGTCTCTTGCTCTTTGATGATTAGACCCGTGTGTGCCTGCCTTAGCTTGTTCTGTACCTCAATTTGCAAGCTACACTACCTGTGGGACACCTAACCCATGGACTGTGTTGCTGTAGTTTGAGGTTCCTTCAAGACCTGCTTTGCCACACTACTGGAATATACATCGCTTGAGCTGGGGACTGTTGGACCCTGTCATCTATCTGGCTGACTGTTGGTGACCTGCCTTGCTGTTTGCTGCCTGTAGCCAGATAGCCTGAATTGCTCTACAGAGGACTACCTGGTGGCCCTCCAGACTTGAAGGACTGCCAGTATATTAGCTGTCTCATGGAAGTGAGTTGTACTGAGCCATTTGTACTGCTCTATAGATTAATTAACTGTTTATTTCTTATGTTATATATCTATATAAACATATGAAAAATCATTCGTGTCCTGGTCTTGTTTCTCTAGAGAACCCTGTCTAACATAAGGGTCTGGTCTCTCCCTATAACTTGTTCAAAGTACCTGAGATAAAGTCTCACCATCCTTGATTCTAAGGCGCATTCTAGCTCTACTTCTTCCAAGACAGCTTTGCCAGTTTTTCTGGAAGTCCATGGTACTTTTAATATTCTTCACCTGCACCACAATTCAATTGCATCAATTTTTCTTCTGTCTTCTTTATCCACTGTCCAACTTTCACAAGCATATAAAGCAATTGAAAAACACCATGACATGGGTCAGGTGTACCTTAGTTCTCAAAGTGACATCTTTGCCCTTTAACAATGTAAATAAGTCTTTTTTTAAATCATTTTATTGGGGGCTTGTATAGCTTTTATCAATCCATCCATCCATACATTGTGTCAAGCACATTTGTACATTTGTTGCCATCATCATTTTCAAAACATTTTCTTTTTATTTGAGCCCTTGGTATCAGCTCCTCACTTTCTGCTCTCCCTCCCCCATCTTCCGTCCCTCATGAGCCCTTGATTAATTTATAAATTATTATTTTTTTTCATGTCTTTCACTGACCCACATCTCTCTTAACCCACTTTTCTGTTGTCCCTCCCCCTGGGAGGGGGTTATAGGTAGATCATTGTGATTGGTTTCCCCTTTCTCCTCACACCTCCTGTTCCCCTCCTGGTTTCATTACTCTCATTATTGGTCTTGAGGAATTTCTCTGCCCTGGATTCCCTGTGTTGTGAGCTCTTATCTGTACCAGTGTACATGCTCTCGTCACGTCGGATTTGTAAGGTAGAATTTGGGTCATGATAATGGGGAGGAGGAAGCATTAAAGAACTAGAGGAAAGTTGCATGTTTCATCGGTGTCATACTGCACCTTGACTGGCTCTTTTCTTCCTTGTTTCTCTTCTGGGAGGGGATGTTCAATTGTCTACAGATGGGCTTTGGATCTCCACTCTGCCTCCCCCTCATTCACATTGATGTGATTTCTTGTTCTGGGTCTTTGATGCCTGATACCTGATCCCATCGACACCTCATGATCACACAGGCTGGTGTGCTTCCTCCATATGGATTTTGTGCTTTCTGAGCTAGATAGCCACTTGTTTATCTTCAAGCCTTTATGACCCAGACGCTCTGTCTTTTGATAGCCGGGCACCATCAGCTTTCTTCACATTGTGCAGCAGATTTGCCCCATGACTTTTTGCTGCTGCTTCCATGAGCATTGACTGTGGTTCCAGTAAAATGAAATCCTCAAGAACTTGACCCTTTTTGTTTGTTTATCATGACGTTGTCTATTGATCCAGTTGTGACGGTTTTGCCTTTCTTTACATTTGACTTGTAATCCAGACTGAAATCTTTGATCTTTATCAAAAGTATTTCATAGCCTCTTCAATTTCAGCAAACAAGTTTGTGTCATCTGCATATTGAAGATTGTTAGCCAATCTTCTTCCAATCCTGATGATATGCTCTTTGTAATTACTGGAATGTGAAATGGAAATGCTTATGTCTGAAGTATATAAATGATCTCACCATAGATATGAGCCAAGAGATATTGGCTGCAATACTATTATTATTTTTGGTGGGAGGACTCTCAGAGTGCCCCATGCTTTGCCCGTATTCTAGGAATGGTTGGTAAAGTTTTACACTGGGTGTGTTAGTTTCCTATATCCATGGCTTAGTTATCTCGTGCTGCTCTGCCTGACGTAGCATAGTGGATGGCTTTAAGAAGCAAAAATGTGTAGCAATGATGAAACACACAACTTTCCTCTAGTTCTTAAGTGCTTCCTCCCCTCCATTATCATGATCCCAATTCTATCTTACAAATCCGGCTTGACCAGAAGATGTATACACTGGTACAGATAGGAAATGCAAACACAGGGAATCCAGGATAGATGATCCCTTCAGGATCAGTGGTGAGAGCGGTTATACTGGGAGGGTGGAGGGAAGGTGGGGTAGAAAGAGGGAACCGATCACAAGGATCTACATATAACTCCCTCTCTGGGGGATGGACAACAGAAAAGTGGGTGAAGGGAGACATCGGACAGGCAAGATATGACAAAATAATAATTTATAAATTGTCTAGGGTTCATGAGGGAGTGGGGAGTGGGGAGGGAGGGGAAAAACGAGGACCTAAAGCCAGGGGCTTAGGTGGAAAGCAAATGTTTTGAGAATGATGAGGGTAATGAATGTACAAATGTGCTTTATACAATTGATGTATGTATGGATTGTGATAAGAGTTGTATGAGCCC
>NW_022103901.1:38871382-38892018 GCF_000313985.2 Echinops telfairi | reverse complement strand
TATGGATTGTGATAAGAGTTGTACGAACCCCCAATAAAATGATTTATAAAAAGAAAATACATATACATATAAGATATAAAATGTGCATATCATATATATCTGGGAAAAACCCAGAAATTTATTTTCTCATTGGTTAGGAGATTAGGGTTCAGGGAACTGGCTCTAGGGAAAGACTTTCTGTTGTGTTGGTTTTGGAAGAAGGTCCTGTTAGGAAGCTAGAAACACCAGGGGCTTAGACTCCATGGGTATCTAAGGGGCATGCGCCAATTCAGGCACCTGAACCAGGTGGGCAACACACCTGCATGTGCTCAAACTAGGCCAGGTGGGCTTCATTCAGCCAATGGGGTCAACCCATACCTTCGACCATGCCTCCCAGCCAAGGCCCCAAATACCAGGACCTGGAGACCACCAGGCCCTTTGGCTGGTTCTCCGCCTTCTCCTTGGCCGAGAGGTCTCTCTCTGGCCTCAGGCCATCACATGTGGGTGTGCATTCCCACGAGGTTCCCCCGTGTTCAGTGACTGCAAAACCCGAAACTTCTTCCTCCTTTTATAAAAACTCAATGGGATCACAAACCAGGTTTGGGCGTGAATTCTTTCTCATGCAAAGCCAAGCACTGAGGTATTTCCCACCTGAGAAATCTAACGGTGCATCTCTCTTCTAAGCTTTTGCTTCTTCAAGTGGCTTCCAATTTCTCTTCTTCCCCTTCTGTTGATAGGTCTTCCTTTTAAAAGCTCTCTACATCTCTAAAGAGATTAGCTCAAGGCACACCCTATACTAATGAAGCTTCATTAACATAACAAAGACAACCTATCCTCAAATGGGATTGTAAACACAGGTATAGAGATTGGGATTTACAACACTTATTTTGCAGGAGATACCATTCAGTCCATAACAGGTTGCCATATAAAATACCACCAAGTGGATGGCTTTAAGGAGCAGTTCTGGAGGTCGGAAGGCCAAATTTAGGGCATCAGCAGGCATATGTTCTAACTGTCTCTGTTCAGTACTTTGTAGGCCTGGCTGGGGCTCCATCATGGGACACCTTTGAGTATTTATGGTCTCGATGCATCCATCTTACTCTTGATATTCCTGTTGATGTCTCTTATCAACTAATATTGCCTGTTTTTATTTTGGTCATTGATATATTTTTGTTATACTTTACCAGCTTATGCTTTTGATTCCAAAAACAATTATATTGAACTAGGAGGCAAGAAATGGAAAAACAATGCTGTTGTGTTTTTGTGTTTGTTTTGGATCTGCACTTCTCCCAGATTGAATTTTCCAGAGACACAATGAATATTTATAGCAGCATTAACCAGCTCGCTTATCACCGAGTGCTGGTTTCGCAGTCACTGCCCGGATGATGTTACCTTTCAGTTGATGTTACCTTTCAGTTCAATTTCTCCCTGAACTGTTTGCCCACTAATTATTATCTAGGGTTTTGGACAGGAAAAGAATGCTGCCATCTTCTTTGGCACAATGCCTTCATTTGCCCAATGCATTCACGAAGCCATTACCCAGAATAGGAGGATTCATTAGGGTTGGTCAAACACTCCAAGGCCTACTTCCTCGCACCGTTTGTCTGTGGCGCTTTGGGGAAGACATTAATCAAATTCTTGGCAGAGATTTGTAGGCTGCTGATGCTCCTGGAGGAGTGGATCCATTGTCTTGGAGAAAAAGACACAAGCTGCATTGCCCAGCTAATGAGTTTCATGATGATTTAAATGGAATGGGATTAACCAATTCTCCCATCAGAAAGGATGGAATGAAATACCTTGGAGAGATGATGTGCCTGGAGGGTCCGTTCCCACCCATGCTGCAGCTGCAACTACAACCTAGGACTTCTGGTTCCCTGTCGGATTTAGGGAATCTTAGTGGGAGAGTTCCTCAGACTTTTTCAGGAAGACATAAACTCTGGATGCAAACTAGAGAATCCCATGCCTTGTCCAGATGACGCAGAGTCTGATATTGTGCCATGCAAGATCCAGGGGCCGGGTGGGGAGTGGGAGGAAGGAGACAGGACTCGATGACAGCGAATATACTGGTTTCTCAAGAACACCTGGCATCACCGAGGGACCTACAAGCCTCACCTGGGGATCTTATTTAAATGTAGATTCTGATTCTGTCTATCTGGGTTGGGAATGCAAATTTTCAGCAGGGAGTCAAATAGGTACTGAACCAATGTGAAACCTGGACTGAAACTGGGAAGGAGAGGGAGGGAAGAGTCTTTTGTCAATGTCGGAAAAAATCCCTTTTTTTTTTAAGTTAAATTTTTTTTTTTACTTTTACTTTTTTTTTTTTTATCCTTACAGGCTGGCACCCAACACCCCCAAACATCACCTCTGACAGTGATTAATGGAAAAAATAAAATTCACAGTGTTATAAAGAAACACAATTTCATTGCAAAGAAGTGGGGGACGATAAAGAAAAGTCGAAGTGAGCTTCACACCACCCTTTGAGGTTTGCCCTAAAAGGATGAAGTACATTTGAGACAGCTTGGAAATTACGTAACAAACTTATTATAATTAACACTCAACTCTTTTGTAGTTTTCCATCATTCAAAGGCAGTCAGTGTAATTGAGTAAAAGGGGTACCAAATGGAATATCATATCTACACTAATTCCAAGAGAACCAAAGGAAGCGATTATAATTATCATTAGCTTTTAGATCACTGCACCAGGACACTTTTAGTTGTACAGCCAACATGTCAATGAATGCAAAGTGCAAGGAGAAAGATGTCATTAAAGAAAGGGCAGCCCATGAATTAGAAGCAAACAAACAAACAAAAACAAATCCAAACCTCGTAGAGAGAGCCCTATTCTCAACCCTATTGTAAAAGAAGGGTTGCCCTGTTACTATGCGGCAGGGGAAGGAACATGGGGAAATAATATGGAAAGGGTTGGGGGTGTCTTTTGCCACAGGGAGGCCACTTTGAGCGTAACACCAAGAATCAGCTCAGGGATTGGGAAAGAGTGTTTCCTTTCATAAAGAGAAGTATAAACAGGCAAGGGAAACGAGGGAATAGATGTGAGGAAGTAGATGAGAGGGTGCCACGATGGAGCAGTAGATCAGAGGAGGTTTTACGCAGAACCACCCTATTTGCCAGGTGGGGGCTGATCTGTACCTTTGATTCTGACTCCGAGTGACCCCTGTGATAAAACCGAACAGCCCCATAGACTGTCCCCGGCTGTGATCTCTATGGGAGCAGGTCCTGTTCTCTGGTGCAGAGGCTGGTCCATTTGAACTGAAGACCTTTTGGTTAATAGCAAGTGCTTACTTAACCAACATGACAGAGGGGTTTCTTAAGGAGAAGGTGAGCCAATGTTTGGGGACCTGGAAGAAGGAGCGATGCTTAACTGAGTTTGGTGAATAAGCATCTTGTTCCATTTGATCAGTTGCTCACCAAGGAAGGGGAGTTCAGGGTCTGTGTCTGGCCTTGTCATGTGCAAACATGAGGCACCCAAGCCTTACTTAAGTCACATAGGAAAGGTCAGTTCTTGTTATTGGGAGAAGACTCTCCATCCTCCATTCTTGTTTGGCTCACAAGAAAAATTTCAGGCGAGAGACACTAGAATCAGAGAAAACATTTGAACAGTAAGAATGATTTATTGAAAGGGTTCCATGGTACAGAACTCCAACGGGCCCACAGCTAGTCCAAGGGCCGAGTGGATGCAGACCTTTTATTCTGCCAGTGCTGGACTTTCCACCATTTGTTGGCTTTCTGGCAGATCTTCTGCTATTGACTGGCTTTTCCATGCAGCCTTGCACCCCAGACTTTATGTTATGCCCTTGTCCCTAGACCTCAAACCTGAGCGTCTACTCAGCTTTTGTGGGTTAGCATGAACATCCTCAGCCAGCCTTTTCACTATCTTAACTCTCTTCCATCGATAAGGAAATGTGTCTTCTCTGCCCTTCACCTCCCTATGTGCTGGAGAAGTGTGGGATGTGTGTTAGGTTGGGTTTGTGTTATAGATAGTAAGAAATGTATATCAAGGACTGGCTTACGTAGTTGGTAGAAATAGGTAAGTCCAGTCTGATCAAAGTCAGGCTTCTCCTAACACATGGAAGCTGGTGAACAGGAAGCAGGATGATGAGTAGAGACAGCAGGGGGAACAGACTGGTGGATGCAAAGATCCAAAGTTGGCTGCATGAATCCATCATTGCTACTCCACTGACAGATACTGGAATTGGCAGGGAGCCTACCAGGACCCAGATGCGAGATGCAGCTCTGGCAGAAGGGGAAGGGCCAAAGAGGACTCGACTCAGCTTGGTCTCTGTCTCTTATACCAAAAGGCTTATGACACCAAGCAGGTGTCATCAGGCTGCGACCCAATTGATAGCATAATCCCCAACCATCACAGACCACCCTCTGTCAACTTGACACCATACAGAATCGCCAAAGGCACTAATAAAAGCATGCTGGCACCTAACATGATACAACTAACATGTATACAACCAAAAATGCACTAACCCCATTTTCATCTCATACAGTGTTCAGTAATTTTTGAAAAGTCTTATCTCCTTTGGCCCAGTGAACAGTCACTCTTGCGAAAGGCCACAGAGCCCTTTGGGGAAGGCTAGGAGAAAGACTATCCGTAGAAACCTCTGGCTAGCACTCTTTTTGGGGTTCCTAGTGTGAGAAACCACTGCTTGGTGAGCTCTCCAGTGTTCCAGGATTACAGGATCCAGACATGACCCCATGCTAGAAGAGGTTACAGGTCCCTGTGGTTAGTCCTTCATGTGGAGATTCAGAGTAGCATCCCTTTCTCCTCTCCTGAAATGGTTATCCTCACTGTCTTCGATAGAGAGGGGAGTAAGCGTTAGCCTGCTCTGAATCAAAATACTAAAAATATAGCATCATTCAGGATTTAGTTTGTTAAAAATCCAAAGTGTAACAGCCCCCACTCCTCCCTTGCAGTAAAAATTCTTTTTAAGCTCAATTAGTAGGGATGTTCTAATTCGGGAAGGTGGTGAGGAAGATCATTAAGACAGATGGCCAGGGTCAGGGATGGTGGTCTGGTAAGGCCAGGCACAGAGCATCCTCAGCTCAGATGAACAAGGATGCATGAGGCTTCAGGGGATGGTCGTCTAGTGGCCTCTGGAGAAAAGAAAGTCACTGTCATTGAGTCAGTTCTGACACATCCTACCCTTTAGGACAGGGTAGAACTGCGCCTGTGAGTTTCTGAGTCTCTATACAGGAGGAGAAAACCTCGTCTTTCGCCTTCCGAGTGGCTGGTGGTTTTGAACCGCTGATCTTGTAGTTAGCAGCCCAATGTGTAACTACTATGCCCCCAGGGGTCTTTTGAAGAAATAGAGGTCTAGATCATTTCCTAATGATCATTGCAAAAGCTCCCTTCTTAGAGGAGCAATCATATCCTGGGATATGTCACATAGTTTAAGGTATAGAACTTGCTAGATTTCCACTGGATTTTTGAAGCAGTTTTTCAAATGAACCTGGTCTCTGTCTGACTGAAACAATGGCAGGTGTTCCTGGGCCTGGTTGCCCGGCAACATTAGTTTATATCACGCAGAAGTAAAACTTTTCTGAAGATAATTAAAAAATGGTTACAGCAGTCCATCAACAGAGAGCTGCTAGAAATTAAAACTAGATAGAGAAGAGAACAAGGGGTGTCATTGCTGATGCAGATGGATCTTTGTCGAAAGCAGAGAAGACCAGAAAAATGTTTGCTTATGTTTTATTAACTATGGAAAAGCATTAAACTGTGTGGACAATAACAAACAACTGCATGGGTAACATTGTGCAGAATGGGAATTCCAGAACCTTTCCACAGACCAAAAGGCAATTGTTCAAACAGAACAAATGAATACTCTGTCGTTTAAAATCGAGAACAGTATGTGTTCGTGTTGTATCCTTTCACCATAATTATTCAATTTATATGATGAGCAAATAATATGAGAAGCTGGACTCTTTGAAGAAGAACATTATATCAGGATTGGCTGAAGGCGGATGAACAACTCATGATATGCAGATGGGGCAACTTTGCATGCTGACAGTGAGGGGGACTTGAACCACGTGCCAATGTAAACCAACAAGTGCAGCTTTCAATCTGGATCACAACTCCATGTAAAGAAAACCCAAATCCTCACAACAGGACTGATAGAAAACATCATGAGAAATGGAGAAAATATTCACGTTCTCAGGGATTTCATTGCACTTGGATCCACCATCAACGCTGATTGAAGAGGCCTCAGTCGCACAATCAATGGATGTATTGCCCTGGGCAAATGTGCCGCACAAGATCTCTTCAAAGCGCTAAAGAACAGAGATGCCACTTTGAAGACTACAGCGTGGCTGACCCAAGCCACGGCATTTTCAAGGGCTTTATATTCATGTGCAATTTGCACAGTGAATAAGCAAGACTGGAGAAGAATGGATGCCTTTGAGTTTGGGTGCTTTCAATATTTCAGGAATATGGCAAGTATCATAGGCTTCCAGAAGAACAATTACATTGATTTCAGAAGAAGTACAACCAGAGTGCAGCAGAGTGAGACGTGGTCTCATGCATCTTTGGAAATGTTGTCAGGAGAGACCCGTCCTTGGAAAAGGACAGCATGCTCGGTAGAGTGTCAGAGAAAGCGAGAAGACCCTCAATGAGCTGGATTGACATAATGGCTGCCACAGTGGGCGCAGATGTAACAATTGTGAGGGTGGCGCAGGGTCAGGCAACAGCGTATTCTGCTGGATGTGGGGCCCCGGTGAGTGAGACCTGACTTGACAGCATCAGACTACGTTGTCTGAATGTAGGCAGCATGACCCCTCATAATCGTCCTGTTTCCTCTCCTCCAGCTCCATCCTTTCCCTAGCTTCCTCCTAGGGTTCCACCACTGAGAACGTTCTGGATTTATGTAAGAGATCAAAAGGCACGTTCACTAGGTACATCTGCTGCACAAGACCTCTTTAGAGTACTGGAAAGCAGGGATATTATTTTGAGGCCTAGGGTGTGTCTGACCCAAGTCATGGTATTTTCCATTGCCTCCTATGCCTGTGGAAGTTGGACGTGGAATAAGGAAGAATGTTGACGAATCAGTGCTGGATTCTTTGGATGGTGGTGCTGGAGGTGAATGCTGAAAGGACCATGGACTGCTAAAAGGACAAACTGGTCTGTCTTGGCAGAAGTAGGCCAGAGTGCTCCGTAGAGGCAAGGATGGCAAGACTTTGTCTTACTTTGGGCATGTTGTCAGGTGAGGGGCAGCGAAAAAGAGGAAGGCCCTCAACAAGATGGATTGGCACAATGGCTGCAACAATTGGTTCAAGTAGAGGAACAAGTGTGAGATTGGTGCAGGACAGGGCAGTGTTTCGTCTGTTGTGCATAGGGTTGCTATGGGCCGGGGCTGGTTCAATGGCAACTAACAACATGTACTTCCAGGGGCTAGTACAGTATCTACCCATTTGATACCCACATCTTGGACAAGCAAATGAATGATTTGTTAACTCTCCTTTACTGAAAGTATTTAAGCTGGGCCTGATATTATAGCTGTTACAAAAATAATTTTAAAAACCACTTGGAATATTTTCCCTTTAAAAATCCATGTTACATTTTTTGCCTATGAAAATATGAGCCAATTTAATCATCAAATCATCGCAGAAATGAATAAAATAGAAAATGAAACACCCGCGTATCCCTAACCTCTAGAGATAACGCAAGTTTACCATTTGATGGGAGTCTTCCGATTTGTTTTTCTCTTTGTTTGTAGCTATAGCTATCTACACACCTACATATGTGTATTTATATCCCATAAAGGATACGGAGCCAAACAAATCTTCAACTGAGGTTTTTCTTATCCACTTGACAGTAGGTCTCGGATTGGCTGTGATGAATTACCTCTAACTCTGTTCCAATTCTAAATGGCAAGCTTCTGACTCAAAGCCAAGAGCTCACTTACTGTTATTAACCAATTTTCATTAGTATAAAAGAAATACATAAACTACCTGGTAACTGTACAAATGAAAAGTAAAAGCCCTGCCCCTGTTGGTAGCCTTCTCAGCTCCCCAAAGAAGTAACCATTTCCAACAGTGGTCAGAGGAACCTAGGGAAACACACACACACACACACATACACACACCCACACAACTCAGCCCCCACTCCCCATGTTTGTTGTATAATTAAATGGAAAGGAGTCCAAAGTGTTTAACAACTTTGTCGCAGGTAAATATCACTTACAGAATTGCCTGGGGAGTCAATAAATTTACTGTCAAATATGGCAGTCGGGACTGGGGGATAGTTGGATGGTGCTGGGTCAATGGTTAATGTGCTCGGTTACCTACTGTATTAGACAGGGTTCTCTAGAGAGATAATGATCAGATTGCTGATAATTTTATATATATATACATACATACATATATATACTTATTTATTTATAAAGATCGTTAGATATATGACAGAAGAAATGAACTGTTAAATTATATACAGATAGATAGATAGATAATACAAGAAATGAACAGTGAAATTATAAAACAGCACAAAGGATCCCATGAGAGAGTTGTTGTGAGACACTAGCAGTCCTTCAAGTCTCTGTTGATTCAGTGCTGACAAAATAAACTAACTCTCTCACCTACTGGAAGGTTGGAAGTTGGAGTCCACCCAGAGGTGCCTCGGAAGAAAGGCTTGGCGATCTGCTCCCACACGTTCCAGCTGTGGAAACCGGCTGAAGCACCGCTCCACGCTCTCCTCTGGCAGTTGCGGGTTCTGGCTCCATCCAGCACAGAATGATGCGTTGCTTGGCCTACACCATTCTCACGGTCGTGGCCATGGTTTGGAGTTGAATCCATGGCAACCAACTTTGTTTGGTGTGAACGATGGCAAAAACCGCACGCTGTTCTCTGAAAGCCACGCTTCTCTTCTCCTGCAGTAAGAGTTCCATCCGAATTTAATAGGGCAGCACCCCCCCTCACCCCAGAATTTCAAAGCCCATTTCCTGGCCTCGCTTGCCATAAGGTGTGCTCATGTGACTACCTTTTGTCAAGTGGGGTGCGAGAGGAAGCGCCGTGAACAATGTCCAGGTTATGCCTTAAAGTAAGATGTGCCCCTCCTTTTGTCACCCCCCTTGTTGGAGTGTGGACCATGGGCATGAGGACAAAGGTCCCTCCGGGAAAAAGACAGCCGGGTCATAGGCTGCTGGACTCTCGACCGCTCTGCTGAGCAGGAGGACCAAGCCTGTGGGGACTCAGAGAGAAAAGAATTTTCGCTCTTGTAAGCTAGTGACGTGTATACAGTGACTCTGTTACACACAGGTGAACATCTGTGCTCACTGTATTATCACCACATTTTGTTTTCTTGTCCCCAAGCCACAGTTTTGAAAGGAAGAAAGCATCAAGAGTAAGGTAGGATAGAAATGAATTCCAAAGTTAATTCCTTAGTGAGAGATAAAGTAAGGAAAGAAATGTGAGCGCGCGTATACACACACACACACACACAGAAAGACAGACAGACAGAGACAGAGAGAGAGAGATAGCAATGGCTTCTCCTAACTGATCTTTAAATAGAGGTAGGGGCACAAAAAAAAAACAAAAACAAAATAGAGGCAGGGGCACAGGGCTCCCTCTGGGTCCTGGGAGTGAGAGGAATTGGTGGGAGGAGACACTGCGGACCGACTGCGACTCTGAGCATGGATGTGTTTCTCACCCGAGAGAGGCAATGACGGCGGTGCTTGAAATATGAGCTTGTCCGACTGTTGGCTTGTTCCTGACATCGAAGATTTCATTCAGGCCTTTCTCACAGGTAGCATGGCTTGCTAGAAAGAGCTTGGACCGCAAGGGTGGAGACCTGAGTTCTGCTCCTGTTTGCCATCAATTCTCTCAACACCGGGGCAGAAAATGAATATCAGGGTAACAAAAATCATAATTACTATTTGGTGAGTGAAACTTTGTCATCATTAATCTCAATCCTTTCAGGCATTTAGGCATGTTAGTTATGACTCCTTGAAGTGTCCTTCACACCCTCGTCTAGAAGGTTACTCGGGTGCTAGGGAACCATGAGCCCCCAACTGTTCTCCTTGTTCCTGGTGCTGCCCTGCTGCCCAGCTCTCCCTTGGCTCTTTCTCCTCTCTGGAACCCAAGTCATAGGTTCACAAGGAAACAGGCTAGACCACCTGGACCACTAGATAGGCTTGACTGGGGCGCAGCCAAGAAGGAAACAAAGCTTTTCCCTGGACCACTCTTGCCCTTGCAGATGAGGGAGAAAGTAGTAGGTTAAGAGCAAGTGCAATCTTTCTTGCTATCTGACTTTGGGCTCTGAGTAATCTGACATCAGACTAGCCTGGGTTCAAATTCTGGTTTCTCCTCCTTCTAACTAGATGATCTTGAAGAAGATGTTGAACGTATTTGAGCCACACAAATAAAACAGAAAGAATACTTACTCAATTAGGCAATGAACATGAAAGGCCCGCACGTTTTCAGTAAATGCCCATTATGTTTATCTGCCTGCAGAGTCTCTGCTGTGGCTCACCAGGCCAGCCTGAGAGGGAAGTTCCACCAAGCAGTGGAAGAAGCTGGCATGTGCCCTGGGTTTCCAGGGACTCCTTCCTTTGCTGTTGTCCCTTCATCTCTCTCCAAAGGGCTCCAGGGACCCTTGGCTTTGGGGGACACAGTGCTCCATGGGCCTCTTGCACACATCTTTTTGTTTTTTAACTGCTGCTGAAGAATATATTCCTAACATTTTTATTGGCATGTGGTTTATGTGCTATACAATTCAATGGTTTAAGTCTATTGAAAAGAGTCATTCAATTATTACCACAAATCAATTTTAGAACATTTTCTTCTTTTTTGAGGCCCATTATTATTAGTTCGCTGTTACCCCAAACCTCTCCTTCCATAACCCTAGGGATTATTAATCTAGTTACCATCTCGATGGGTTACCTATCCTGGATTTCATATAAAGGAAATCATAAAAAACCAAACCAAACTAACCCCCCCCCCCACAAAAAAAACCGTCAACAATGACAATCAAGTAAAACACAGAAACACCTGAACCCAAAAGAGAGCAGAAGAGAATAGAAACCAGAGCAAATTAAACTTGTCGGCATGCAAGTGGGGTACCAATCTCAGATGCTTGGGGATCTTGGCACCGTCTGGCCAGACGTTCTACCATCACACTAAAGAGGGTCTGTGGCAAAGAGCACCCCTAGCAATCCGTTTTAACTTGCTGAATGATCTGTCAAAGCTAGCAATGGACGACGTGACGCCCCCAAGAAACAGCATTGGCTTCCACCTCAGGCGGCACTCAGGGAACACGCCCTACTGTGGGTGCCCCTCTGGAAACCGAAAGCCTACGCTTCCAACCCTCTAATCTTGGGGTTTATTATCCTGTGAATTTGTTGGAGCAGGGTCAGTGACAGGGGTCTTCCTAGAAGCCCCTTGCGTTCTGCCTACGGCAGCGGTTCTCCACCTTCCTCATGCCTCAATCTTTTCATACAGTTCCTCATGTGTGGTGACCCCCAACCATAACATTATTTTCATTGTTGCTTCATCACTGTCATTTTGCTACTGTTATGAATTGTCATGTAAATATCTGAAATGCAGGATGTATTTTCGTTGTTACAAATTGAACATAATGAAAGCACAGTGATTCATCACAGAAACTATGTAATCATTTATTGTGAAATATTTATTTCTAATGACAAATAAATGAAATTTTGTGTTGAAGCTTGGAGTAGCATGGGTAACAAACAGTCTTCACGCCAGGTACTTGTATGTGGGTGTATCTGCATGTGGGTGAACCCACCTGGAGATGGATAAAGGAGTGGTGTCTAGGTTCCTAAGACCATTGAAAATATGTGTTTTCGGATGATCTTAGGCGACCCCTGTGAAAGGATCGTTTGGCCCCAAAGAGGTCGCTACCCACATGTTGAGAACCGTTGGCTTAAGGGTATGCAATTCTGTCCGGAGAGAAAACAATTCTGGAATAACCGGTGATGGGGGATAATCGAGATGCTGTAGTAGTACAACATGCCAGGTGTCACCTTCCACATGGAACACCGTTCTCCAAACCCAGCCACTGAGGACCACCTGGAGTTTTATTTTTGCTATATCTACCTACAGTCTCCATAATCATTTTCATACTATTTTAATTGGCTTGACTGTTTTTTATAACTTCGACAATACTTTTAGAAAGAAGCTTTTAAACTTTGTTTTATGAATGCACTCAATGGGAAATCCAAATTTTTTTGCTGTAATTGGAAGACAACCTTGCAAACAAATACAAAGCAAACACAACCAGTGTGATCAAACAATACCAGGTACAGGTGCCAGCTGGAAGACCTTGGCATTCTGCTCTGTTTTTTCAGCCACACTTCCTCCTGGAGGTAGCGAGCAGCACTGGGAGATGTTTGAACAAAGAGGACCTTCCTGGCCACGTGACTCAAGAAGGTTTCCTCTGTGAGAAGCTGCTGCCCCGCGGTGTCCAAGCACCAGCAGAGGTGTAAGTGGTACACTTGGCAAACACAAGTCCGAAGAAACGTTTAGTCAGCTTGCTCTTTCTTACTTCCGCCTCATTAATTGCGCTGCCTCCACTATCTGCCTGTCTCTCAAGAGCTGGCACAGGGGCTTTTAGGAACTCCCCTCGGATGTATCACTCACCTGCTAAAGGCTCTTCATGTGCCCCAATGCTCTCAAGGTCATCGTGAGTCAGAATTTACTTGATGGCAGTTGGGATTTTTGTCTGTTTGTTCATTTATGACAGTCAGATTAAAATCTAAGCTCTTTCACCAGCACTGAAGGATGTCCACTGGGCTCCTATCCAACCAACTCTTGCCCTGTCTTCCAACCAATTGGAATCACTCGTGGGACCATCATTCATCTAGAAAATTATTGAGTCCCACCTATGGGCTAAGCCCTGTTCTGGGACATGGAACTGGGGCCAAACAATCACTGTCATGGCCCTAGGCAATTTCATGGACCCCTTCCCTCATCGAGGGAGCCCTGATGGCGCCGTGGCTACAAGTTGGGCTGCGGTCTGCAAGGTTAGCAGTTTGAAACCATGAGCCACTCTGTGGGAGAAAGATGGGGCTTTCTACTTCCCTAAAGAGTTACAGTCTCAGAAGCTCAAAGGGGTTAGTTTCACCTTGTCCTGCAGGGTTGTTATGAGTCGGCATGGACTCAATGGCAGTGTGTTTGTTTGTTCAGTTTTCCCTCTTTGCACAGAAAATACACACATATGTATATTTACATGTCATATATTACAACTGCAGCCACATGAAAACAGGTTGGATTCATTATTATTTATGAATTGTTATCATAAGGCATGCTAGTAGCTCAACAGTTAAGCACATGACTGCTAACTGTTAGGTCAGAAAACTGGAGGGGGAAAGATATGGCAATGAGCTTCCATAAAGATTGCAGCCTGGGCATCAATGAACAAAGAGTCATATCATTGAGAATGAGGGATGGTGCAGGGTGGAGACCCAAAGCCCAACTGTAGACAACTGGACATCCCTTTACAGAAGGGTCTCAGGGATGAGATGAGCCAGTCAGGGTGCAATGTAGCAATGATGAAACATACAACTTTCCTCTAGTTCTTAAATGCTTCCTCCCCCCAACTATCATGATCCCAATTTTACCTTACAAATCCAGCTAGACCACAGGATATACACTGGTACAGATAGGAACCAGAAACACAGGGAATCCAGGACAAATGAACCCTTCAAGACCAGTGGTGAGAGTGGCTTACTGGGAGGGTGGAGGGAAGGTGGGGTAGAAAGGGGAAACCGATTACAAGGATCTACATATAGCCCCCTCCCTGGGGGATAGACAACAGACAAGTGGGTGAAGGGAGACATCAAACAGTGTAAGACATGACAAAATAATTTATAAATTATCAAGGGTTTGTGAGGGAGATGGGGCGGGGAAGAAGGGGATAAACCGAGGACTGATACCAAGGGCTCAAGTAGAAAGCAAATGTTTTGAGAATGATGAGGGCAACAAATGTACAAATGTGCTGGACACAATGGATGGATGTATGCACTGTGATAAGAGTTGCACGAGCCCCCAAAAATGATTTTTAAAAAAAGATTGCAGCCTGGGAACCCCTACAAGGCAGCTCTCCTAGGTCTTAGAGCAGTGGTAGCCAAAGCGGAAGACACCACCCACTGGCGGGCGCTGGAACAGTACAGATGGGCTGCAAAAGTGGATACCTACACTTTGTCCTGGATTATGGGCTATAGAATAAGAATTTTTCATTGCCAGGAGGATGCTGAATATTTTTTTTTTCTGGCAAGGGGCAGTAGTCCAAATGAGTTTGGGGAACCTTGACAAGATGGATTGGCACAGTGGCTGTAATGGGCTCAAATAGAACAAGTGTGAGTGTCGGGCAGGACCAGGTGGTGTTTTGCTCTGTTGAACTGGGATTGGAACTGACTTGGCGGCACCTGACAACCACGCCGTCTCCTACAGGGTTGTTAGGGGTCCCAATGGACTCAGCGGTCTAAAAATTATTACCATCTTAATTTCATTTTTCTACTAAGAGAAATGAAAACATTTTGTGGGCCCCTCAAAATACCATGGGCCCTTGGCACTGTAATTACTGTACCTAGTGGAGAAGTCAGCCCCAAATGGATACAGGGAGTGCACACACCTACAGCATGTACACACACGTACATGTACACTTGAATCTACGGTCTAGTCTTTTGAGAGTTTCCTGTGTATGTTATCTCTGCCTACAGTTCCCTCTCCCCTGTCTGAGTGCTTCCAATTAGATCAGCATGGGCCATTGTTGTCCACGGAGATGGCTTTTGACTGTAATTCATTAACTTAGATTGACCTAAGGAGGGACTTACTGGCTGAGGCTTCTACCTTCCTGGTTTCCTTTAGAATTGTTGACAGGTAGCCCAGAGCATAACCCAGTTCACACAACCTTCACTCTGGAAGTTTTCAAAATCATACGCTGTAATGCATCCAGAAGCCACATTTGCCCAGAAAGCATGCCTGTGTTTGTTTACCCCATGCAAAGCACTCTGTCTAATTGCTGGGCATCAAAAGATGATCCGCCTGAAAATAGGAGGTTGGTGAACAAAGGAGAGACCGCAGAGGAGTAAGCCAGGCCGGCAGACTGACACCTGGCAGCAGAGCTGGGGGAGAACATTGCTGGCCTGATCTGGTGCCTTCTGGAGTGAGTGGCCGGGAAGCAGGCTTGCAGTTCTTAAAGACCCAGATCAACAAAACCCAAACAGCCAAACCCACTGCGCTGGAGTTGCTGCCGACTCGCAGAGACCCTACAGGATGGAGTCGAGCTGCTCCCAAGGGTTTCTAAGACTGCGGGTCTTGGTGGGAGCAGAAAGTCCCACCTTTCCTCCATGGAGCAGAAGGTGGATTTCAACCCAATCTGGTAGTTAGCTGTCTAAGCTTAACCCATTGCACCAGCCTAGTAAATTTATTTTTTAGAGTATGGCTATGAGTCAGAGGAGTCCTGCCGATGAAGTGGTTATGAGTTGGGCTGCAGTTTGAAACCACCAGCAGCTCCCGTAGCAGTTCTGGGCTTTCTAGGTCCCTGAACAGTTTCAGTCTTAGAAACCCACAGGGGGTTGAAACCAGTCAGCACTGATGGATGGCGGTGCATTTGTGGGTTTGTTTTGGGATTTTTGGGCAGTGCATTTTGCATTTTTTGGGCAGTGCATTTTGTTTGTTTGGGGGATTTTTTGGGTTGCTATGAGTCATGATCCATTCCATGGTCATGGGTTTGGGTTTCTTCCTTCCTTTTCTTTTTCTTTGGGCCCCTGGTGGCTCAGTGGGATTAGTGAGAGGTCAACTCTGAGACACAGAACTGAGATAGAATTGAGACAAAGAACATGAGGTTAAGAGCGGCTTTATTAGGGTAGGGAAAGCACTCCCAGGAGGGAAGGGAGCGCAGAGAAAGGGACAGGAGCATCTTGCACTCCTGGGCAGGTTCCGAGACCCAGCGCGTTAGGTCAGGGAAATCGCAGCTTGTTGGTGAGACGGTGGGAGACATATAGGGCTGGAGCTAAGGAGGTATACACTGACAACAGGAAGGGAGAATTTTTTTTTTTGCTTGTAGCTGCAGAACCTTGATTCAGGATGCCTTTGTTGTTTGCCAACCTACTCCCTGGAGTGCTGGGTCAGGGGCTGCTCAAAGGGGCCTGGGAAGATAAGTTGCTTCCTGGGGTACTGGGGAAGGGGCTGCACAACCTTGGTCTGGAGATATAAGCTCCTTGGAATGTTGGGGCAGAAGATGCATACTTCAATAGGTCATTCATCTTCCCAGAAGGCTGGAAATGGGGGCCTTGACGTTCTGTCTTCCTGAGGAGCCAGAGAGGAGATGGGGGCTGCCTAGTCCAGCCACGGCCCAAACAATAAGCGACTAACTGCAAGTTTGACATCACAGGAGAAAGAGGAGGCCGTCTGCTCCTGCCCCACGATGTACAGTCTTGGAAACCCTAGGGAGCCATTCTAGCCTGTCTGGTAAGGGTGCTGGGAGTCAGGATTTACACAAAGGCAGGGGTTCGGCCTGGCTTGCTCTGTGCTAGGCAGGGTGGGCGTCAGGGAAGCTTTTGGTTTCTGTCCCCTCCCAGAGGGAGGAAGACCCCAACAACTTATCTCTCAATCATTTCCCAAAGTATCTCATGCCCTGGGACTCATGCCCATTCTGTTAGATCTCTCTGTAGCTAGATATACCTCGGTCCTTGGCTCCGCGCGAGAAAAAATTCACACCAAAGCCTGGCTCGTGATCCAAGTGAGTTTTATGAGAGTTAGAAAAAGTTTCAGGTTTACACAGCACCTGAGAGACTCCTCCCCAGCATGCGGCCTGGCTGGAAGCACCTCGGCGTCCGCAAAAGTGTCCCAGAGTCCCTCCAAAGTTCTCTGCGCCAAAGTTCTTGCTCTCTCGCTCGACTCCGGGCTTCTGCCTTTTCAAGGATTGCACGGGGAGGCGTGGTGGGTGACCCCTGATCGACCCCATTGGCTGAATTGAATTCACCTGGCCTAGGTGGGCCAATTCAGATTTACACCCACCCATGCCTACCGGGGAAACCTGAGCCTCTGGGCATGTGCAGTGCGCCACTTCTTTGTTCCCGTAGCTTGGCCCTCTGGGCATGCGTTAACGGACATTTCCAGCTCTGCGCTAACCTACCTAACAGTTCCTTCTGGTTGGCCTAGTCTTGTACTCACTCTTAGGGACTGAGCAGGGGGAAATCAGGATGCTGTTATCAGAGGGAGGGAAGGATGCTGGGAAGACAAAACCACATCGTTGTCTGTCAGCACTCATTGGACTTGTCCAAGTCTGGGATGCTGCCGAACAATCCATTTGGCTTTTGTTTGACTGTCTGTGGGTTAATAGGTCAGAGATGGCTCAAAACTGCTAACACGTCATTGGGACAGTTGAATTATAATTCTGGACAGAGAGAAGCATCGAATGAATGCATTGACTAAATTACCAGTGATCGTGACTTCTCAAATCAGAGGATGCAAAGGCCGGTGGAGAGGCTGTGACTGGATCATTTCCAAAACATAATTCGACGGGTACCATTTTCCTGTCAAGGCATAGGCAATGCACCCAGTTCCTTCAGGGATCTGACAGCTCCTTCAGGACTGTCTCTTGGCCATGTGTGGTGGGCATGTGACTCCTACCAGGGGGATCTACTCTTGCCCAGAGCTCTGAATTTTGAAAGTCCCTAAGTGGTGCATCTGCTTAAATGGTTGACTACTACCCAAAGGTTGGAGGTAAAATGCATACAGAGACACCCTGAGAGACCTGGCCGTCTGCTTTGGAAAAGTCAACAAACAACAAGCAAACTCACCGTCATTGAGTCAGTTCGGACTTAGTGACTCTAGAGGACAGGGTAGAACCCTGCCTCCGTGGGTTAGAACCCTGCCTCCGTGGGTTTGAACCCTGCCTCCGTGGGCTTGAACCCTGCCTCCGTGGGTTTGAACCCTGCCTCCGTGGGTTAGAACCCTGCCTCCTTGGGTTTGAACCCTACCTCCATGGGTTAGAACCCTGCCTCCTTGGGCTTGAACCCTGCCTCCATGGGTTTTTGAGGCTGTAACCTTGGGAATAGAAAGCCTCATTTTTTTCCCAAGAAGAGACTAGTAGGTTCCTTTTAAAAAAGTCATTTTATTGGGGGTGTGTTAGACAGGGTTCTCCAGAGAGATAAAACCAAATTCCTGATAATATAATATATTTATTTATACAGATAATTAGATATATAATGAGAAATGAAATGTTAAATCATAAAGATAATTAGATATATAACGAGAAATGAAATGTTAAATCATATACAGATAAATATACAATACAAGAAATAAACAGTTAAATTAGAAGCACTATAAATGGCTTAGTGTAACTCACGTCCGTGAGAGAAAGTTGAGAGACTAGCAGTCCTTCAAGTCTCTGTCTGATGCCAGATCTTCCTCTATTTGTAGAGAGAGCTATGCTATGTCAGCACAGCAGCCAATCACAAGGCAGGTCACCAATCGCCAGTCCCCAGCTCCAGAGAAGTCTTAAAGGGACCTCAACTTACAGCAACACAGTCCACAGGCTAGGCGTCCCACAGGCTGTGTAGCCTTTAAATTGAGGCACAGAACAAGCAAGGCAGCCGCACACTGGTCCGATGATCACAGAGCGAGAAACAAGAAAGGCAAGGCTCACCAAGCCATCCATCTCTCCGCCCCTCAGTCAATCCCAACTGCGTTTACCAGCCAGGCTGGCACAATAAACTATCTCAGGGGGCTTATACAGCTCTTATCATAAAAATACATGCATCCATTGTGTCAAGCACATTTGTACATTTGTGGCCATCTTCATTCTCAAAACATTTTCTTTCTAATTGAGCCCTTGGTATCAGCTCATTTTTCCTCCCTCCATCCCCCAACCTCCTTCCCTCCCAAACCTTTGATAATTTATAAACTATTATTATTTTTTCATGTCTTACACTGACCGATGTCTCCCTTCATCCACTTTTCTGTTGTCCAACCCCGAGGGAGAGGGTTATAGGTAGATTATTGTGATCTGTTCTCCCTTTCTCCCCCCACCTTCCCTTTAACCTCCTGGTATCACTACTCTCATTATTGGTCCTGAGGGGTTTATCTGTCCTGGATTCCCTGTGTTGCGAGCTCTTATCTGTACATGTGTATATGCTCTGGTCTAGCTGGATTTATAAGGTAGAATTGGGGTTGTGATAGTGGGTGGGAAGCATTAAAGAACTAGAGGAAAATTGTATGTTTCATCGGTGCTATACTGCATCCTGACTGACTCATCTCTTCTTTGTGACCCTTCTGTAAGGGGATGTGCAGTTGCCTACAGATGAGATTTGGGTCTGCATTCTGCACTCCCCCTCATTCACAATGATGTGATTTTTTGTTCTGGGTCTTTGATGTTTGATACCTGATCCCATCAACACAGCATGATCACATAGGCTTGTGTGCTTCTCCCATGTGGTTTTTGTTGCTTCTCAGCTAGATGGTCGCTTGTTTGTCATCAAGCCTTTAAGACCCCAGACGCTATGTCTTAATAGCTGGGACCATCAGCTTTCTTCACTACATTTGTTATGCACCTATTTTGTCTTCAGCAATTGTGTTGGGAAGGTGAGCATCACAGAATGGCAGGCTATTAGAATAAAGTATTCTTGCATTGAGGGAGTACTTGAGTCGATGCCCAATGTCCATCTGCTACCTTGATACTTAACATATAAATATATGTACATACATCTATTTCCCTATTGTTATATATAAATATATTTACATATGTACATGAATGTATTTACACCTCTATAAGTGCCCTTTGCCACCGAACCCCCCTCAACTTGCTAGATGACTTTCTGCTTGGTAATGGTTGTCTGGGGGATGGCAGACGGGGGCTTGATGATCATGGAGATGGCTCCCGGCAAGAGTTTGTAGGGCTCAGACCCTGAACCACCTGGCGGTGAGGGCTGTGGAGTCTCAGGGTTGCACATCTGTCCATTGCTGAGATGAGCGGGCATCGTGTTGGCAACAATGACATTGGTGCGCATGTGTTCCTGCATCAAGTGAGGGTGCAGGGGATGGTAGGCATGAGGTGCATCACCAGGGGACCCTCTCAGCCCCTCCTGAGGCTGGCAGGGGCTTCCCAGAAGCATCTCCTGCAGCAGGCTGTCCATCTTGGCCATGTCGAAGAGCTTGATGAACTGAATCTGCTCGATCATCTGCCAGGTGATGCTCTGCAGCGTGGGTAGCAGCAGCAGCTTGCCAAAGCGCCCTCGCGAGTCGGTTGATGTAGTCCTCCAGGCTCACCTGCATCTGGGAGCGCAACCTCTTGATCTTGCTTGGGTCGCTCAGCCCTTTAGCATCTGGGTCGAAAAAGATGATGGCTTTGAGGCAGGCGTACTCATTGTCATCCATCTGCAGCTCCTGGAAGGACAGCACCAGCTCGTCCAGCATGCACACGGACACCCGCCAGCTCTGGGCAGTGCTGGGGGATGATGTAGTCATTGCCCAGGAGCAGAACATCCTTGAAGACCATGGATTGCTTCCTGGCTCTGAGCAGCAGGTGCTCGCCGGCATGGTCTCTGAGCAGGGCCACCTGGTCATCCAGGGGCAGCTCGCAGAAGGCCGGGATATACTTGGCCCACTCGACCAGCACCAACAGCTGCTCCTTCATGGACTCACACACGTCTGAGATGCTGGCGATCTTCACCC
>NW_022103901.1:38864742-38870338 GCF_000313985.2 Echinops telfairi | reverse complement strand
TTGGTTTGTTCTAGATTCGTGAGCAAAGCAGAATGTTCTCTCTCAGACTTGCCCTTGCATTTAGCAGACCAACGAGGAACTGCAGCCGGAAAACCCCTGTGGAGCAGTCCTGCTCAGTGCCTAGGTGGTCACCGGGAGTCAGAGGCAGGCGATGGGGGCTTTTGCTTTCTCTTTGAACATAGGATTTTGGGGAGAAATTGAACTGTATAGCTTCCTTGATTCTTACTGTTTTGCATTCAGTTGCACAACCTTTATAAGTGGAAAACTTTTGATTTTTCGAGTTGTCTGGTAGCCTCCCCTGTATTTCTTTTCTTTATGGGCTTACAGAGCTGATTGCTGTTATTGGCCTGCAGTCCTGGCTGGCAATGCGGTGTCGGTATATTTGTAAACTGGGTGGATTTCTGATGAATAATTTTTCTCTAACAGGAACTGGGCTGCATTTGCACAAAGCCATTGTGTTTGGAGCCCCCTTCACTCCATCCCATCAGACTTTTTAGTCTTATTTTAGAGACAAGAAGCTGCCTTATACGAAGAAGAATGTGGCACCAGGATGAGAGGAAGGCTTATCAACAACTTGCAATATGCAGATGACATAGCCTTGCTTACGGAAAGTAAGAAGGAATTGAAGCCCTTGCTAATGAAATTCAAGGATTGTAGTCTCCAGTATGGATTATGACGCAATGTAAAGAAGACCGAAGTCCTTCACAACTGGACCAATAGGTCACATCATAATAAATGGAGAACATGTTAAAGTTATTGTGTTAGGCTGGGTTGACTAGAGAAACAAATCTAGTGACACTCATATATGTGTAAGAGAGAGCTTTATATCAAGAAGTAATTATATATCAAGAAAACCTCCCAGCCCAGTTCAACTCAAGTCCATACGTCTGGCACTAATCCATAGGGCCCTCTGCAGACTCGTGTAACCACATGCAATGATGTAGAGTGCAGGAATATCACTGGTTGGTGGGTGCAGAGTCCTTTGGGTGCCATGGTGGTGGTAACATCATAGGGCTGTGCCAGCAATAAGGGTCTGCCAAAGGAAGGTGAAGGCAGAGAGGGGGAGGTTCCCAGGGCCTCCTTATGAGAAGGCCAAATCCACAAGGAGGCACCACCAGGCTGTGGCCTGGGTGACAGGTTGAATACCACACCTACACTTTTATAGATCTTCAAGTTGACATGAAATTATATAACTACCATGGTTATCAAGGATTTTGTCTCACTTGGCTTCACAATCAGTGCAGCTGCCAAGAGATCAAAAGATGTACTGCATCAGGTAAATCGGCAGATGATCTCTTTGGAGTTTTGAAAAGTGAAGATGTTACTTTAAGGACTAAAGTGCACCTGACCCAATCCACGGTATTTTCCATTGCCTCATAACGCATGTGGAATAGGTACATGGATGAGGATGGCTGAAGAAGTATCTATGCATTTGGGCTGTGGTGTTGGAAAACAATATTGAAAGTACCATGGACTGCTAAAAAGACAAATGGACTTGTCTTGAAAGAAGTACAGCTAGAATGCCCCTTATTGTCAAGGATGGAAAGACTTTGCTTTGCATACTTTGGAGATGTTGTCAGGAGAGACCAGTTCCTGCAGAAGGTCATCATATTTGGTAACAGAGGAGCAGCATCAAAGAGGAAGGCCTGCAATGAAATGGACGGACACAGTGGGTGCAACAATGGGCTCAAGCCTGGGAAAACTGTGAGGACGGTACAGGACTGAGCTTCCTTCTCTTGAGCATGGGGCTTCAATGGCTTGGAACTGACTTGATGGCACCTGTGTTAGGCCGGGTTGACTAGAGAAACAAATCTAGTGACACTCATCTATGTGTAAGAGAGAGCTTTATATCAAGGAGTAGTTGTATATCAAGAAAACATCCCAGCCCATCCAACCCAAGTCCATCAGTCTGATACTAGTCCATAAGACCCTCTTTAGACTCACACAGTCACATGCAATGATGCAAAATTCAGGAAGCTCACAAGCTGGTGGGTGAAAAGTCTTATGGATCCAATGATGTTGGAAGCATCATAGGACTCTCACAGGCATCGGGTGGCTCGTCAACAGGAAGGTGAAGGCAGAGAGAGAGTGGCCCACATCCAGTGAGCCATTTATCTCATTGGCACCTCCAAATGAGGTCATCGAGCTGCAACCTGATTGACAGGACAACCTCCACCCATATCTTCTTACAGGTGCAATGTTAGCACAAAAAATGAACTATCACAGCACCTAACTATGACAATAAAGTGTTAAGGTACCAGACACTCCCAGGGGGGCAGTGCTACTTGGTTTTGAATCACTATGAGTTATCATGGACTCTATGGCAGGGAGTCTGATTTTCGGGTTTTTGACAGCACCTCACAACAGTAGCAATCTACCACTGGGTGTGGATCATTGTTATCAAAGGAAGCAGTTTGCATCTTGCTCATTGTATCAGAATGAGTTGCCTAGAGAAACAAATTCAATGACACTCTTCTATGTGCAAGAGAGAACTTAATAGTAAGCAGTTATGCATCAGGAAAACATCCCAGCCCTGTCCAGATCAAGTCCATAAATTCAATATTAGCCCCTAAGTCTGATATTAGCCCATGAATTCCTCCTCAGACTCACATAGCACATGCAATGGTGCCAAATGCTGGAAGATCTCAAACCAGTGGGTGGAAAGTCCTGTGGATCCAATGGCAGTGGACGCATCTCCAGGGCTCTGGCTGTCATCAGAGGGGCTCCATGTGACTTGTCAGCAGGAAGGTGAGGCAGGGAGAGAGGGAGAGTGGCCTGCCTCTTGTGATGGCAGGATCAAGAGAGAGAGAGAGAGAGAGAGTTCTCAGAATCCTCATGAGAAGGCCGTGCCCACAAAGAGAGATCATCAGGCTGTGCCCTGATTGACAGGCTAGACTCCCTCCCTTCATTCTTTTGATCAGGTTGACATGAGATTATGTAACTTCCACATTCATACAAGGTATAGTCATTTGTGCTGCCTGTTGGGAGTAAGCAAATTCATGAGACAGGTGTGGAGGAAAGGCCCAAGAATTTTATTGAAGACAGTGTACTCAGCAAGACCAAAACAAAAACAAAAATTGTGTCCAGGCAACAGTTTAAGAAGCGCTTTTATGTTTTTTTAAAATATATATATATCAAGAGAAGGGGTTCCCGAAAGAATAAAAAGTAATGAGAAAGATGATGATCTCGGTGGAAGGGGGTCTTCTGCAGCAACCAGCACCTTAATGTGGTCAAACTCAAGACAATAGAAAGCCTCATCTTTCTCCAGTGGCTGATGGTTTTGAACTGCTAACCTTGGGGATCGCAGCCCAAGCCATAACCACTGTACCACCAAGGCTCCTTGGTCCGGAAGAGGGTACAAAAAACTTTAGGAATCAGGGGTCCTGTTGGGGACTTACTAAGTTTTTGAAGGAGTCCTGGTAGCAGGGTGGTTACCAGTTGGATTGCTATCTACAAGGTCAGTAGTTCAAATCCACTAGTGGCTCCAAGGGGGAAAGGGGGGATTTCTGTTCCCATACAAAGTTATAGTCTTTGAAACCCACAGGCACAGCTCTACCCTGTCCGTAGGGTCGCTTTGAGTTGGCATCAAGTCCACGGCAGCGAGTGAGACATCAGATTGGAGAGGTCACGCATATACTGAAATCCACAAGTTTGAAGCTCAAGAGATGAATAGGCTAGAGGCATAAATTCAAAAGTCAGCAGCCTTTTGATGGTATTTAAAGTCTTGGAAATGGAACCAATCAGTTAGGAAATTGTGACAGTTTTATGCATCAGAAAAGGAGTCTTGGTAGCTGAGTGATTAAGAACTTGGCTGCTAATCAAAAGGTTGGTGATTCAAACCCACCATCTGCTCAGCAGGAGAGAAACCCTGGTGACTTTCCCCCCTGAAGATTGTAGCCTAAGAAACCCAGAGGGCAGTTGTGCTCTGTCCTATGGGGTCTCTAGGAATCAGAATGGGCACACAACAGCAACCAGATGCACTGGAATATCATGAGGTTCTTAAAGACATTAAATGGAATGAAAACATACTTATGGTTTATTGTGGCCTGAAAACATGTTAGAGAACATGTTATTGCTGTTGCTAAGTGCTACTGGGGTCATTTCCGGCCCATCATGACCCTGTGCACAACAGAAGGAGGCTCCGCAAGGTCCTGCATCATCCTGACAATTGTTCCTATCCTCGAGCCCTTTGTGTGAATCCATGCCCTTGAGGGTCTTCCTCTTTTTCACCGTCCCTCTTCTTTACGAACATGATGTCCTTCTCTAGGGACTAGTCTCCCCTGACAACATGTCCAAAGTATGTAAGACAAAGTCGTGCATCCTTGCCTCTGAGGAGCACTCTGGCCGTTCTTCTTCCAAGACAGATGTGTTTGTCCTTTTGGCCGTTCATGAGACTGCCAGTATTCTTCGCCATAAAGAACATAGTGTAAAATATAATTCTATTTAAAACCCCAGACCCACTGATGTCCAGTTCATTCTGACTCACAGCAATCCTAGACAGGTTCCTAAGACTGTAAATCTTTATGGGAAGAGAAAGCCTCATCTTTCTCTGAGAGAGTAGCTAGTGGATTCAAACTGCTGACCTGTGATTAGCAACCCAACTCATAACCCACTATGCCAATAGTGCTCCTTATCATTCTATTTAACCACCAAAACTTTTAGGTGTAAGTAATAAAATTGTACAAATAATTAGGTTGATCACCTGTTAGCAATAAGAATAGTTTGACAGACCCTCTCTCAATTAGCAGAGAATTAACAAAACCAAAAGCAATATTTTTGCAACCTTGCCTTATTGTGGTGGTGCTGTCTAGGACGTGCTGGACACTGAGCACCAGGCATCAGTTCAAGCCTACCAGTTGCTCTGAGGGAAAAAAGATGAAGCTGTATTTTCCCTTAAAGACTAACAACGTCTCTGAAACCCTATACAGAGTTGCTATGAATAGGAATAGATTCAATGTCAGTGGGGTCTTTTGGTTTGTTTGGGTTGAGGTTTAAAAGCACTGTGTGTATGTATTTCATGTAATACCCCAAACACTTACCTAAGAATCAGAATAGCCTGATACTGTTATAAGGATAGCTGTCTAGACCAATGGAATAGAAATGAGAATGTAGGCATAAACTCACATATTCACAGTCAAAGGATTTTTGCCAAGGGTGCTGGGATAGTTAGGTTTTGTGTCCACTTGACTGGACCAGAATTCTCCCCTAATGAGATCTCACACAGTGTAATCAACTCCATGAGGGGATTGTCTATGGTCAGCCAAGCAAGCAGTTGTGGGAAGAATAGGGCGGAGTGTTACCCCTTTAAGCAGGTCACAGCCTTGATACAATTCAAAGGAAGTTTCATTGGGATTGTGGACTACTCATATAAATGGACACCGTGGAGAAGCTAGCTCACTTCTTGCTGGACTGCATCCTGCATCTGGCTCATTAACCCACCAATCCTGGGAGCGACCAGAGTCCTGCCAGGTTGCCTGTTGCTCTTAGGTTCACTCAACTCTGCAACCAGGAGTGTGACTTGCTGACTTGGATTCATTGGCCTCTGCCTCCACCAGCCTGTTACCTTCCTGCTTCCTGGTTTGTCAGCCCAAGTGTC
>NW_022103901.1:38860430-38861579 GCF_000313985.2 Echinops telfairi | reverse complement strand
TTTGTCCAAGATCTTCTCACTTTCTTTCTTTTTAAAAAAATCATTTTATTGGGGGCTCGTACAACTCTTATCACAATCCATACTTCCATCCATTGTGTCAAGCACATTTGTACATTTGTTGCCATCATCATTCTCAAAACATTTTCTTTCTATTTGAGCCCATGGTATCAGCTCCTCATTTTCCCCCCTCCCTCCTTCCCTTCCTCCCTCCCAAACCCTTGATAATTTATAAATTATGATTACTTTTTCATGTCTTACACTGTCTGACATCTCCCTTCATCCACTTTTCTGGTGTCTGTCCCCCAGGGAAGGGATTATATGTAGATCCTTGTTATCAGTTTCCCCCTTCACCCCGCACCTTCTCCTTTCCCTCCTGGTATCGCCACTTTCATTATTGGTCCTGAGGTGTTCATCTGTCCTGGATTCCCTGTGTTTCCAACTCTTATCTGTACCAGTATACATGATCTGCTTTAGCCGGATCTGTAAGGTAGAACTGGTATCATGATAGTGGGGGTTTAGGGGAAGAAAGCATTAAAGAACTAGAGGAAAGTTGTATGTTTCATCAGTGCTATACTACACCCTGACTGGCTCATCTTCTCCTCGCGATCCTTCTGTAAGGGGATGTCTAGTTGCCTACAGATGGGCTTTGGGTCTCACTCCACACTGCCCCTCCTTCTCAGTGATATGATTCTTTGTTCTTTGATGCCTGATACCTGATCCTATCGACAACTGGAGATCACACAGGCTGGTGTGCTTCTTCCATGTGGGATCTGTTGCTTCGCAGCTAGATGGCCATTTGTTTACCTTCAAGCTTTTACGACCCCAGATGCTATATCTTTTGATAATCGGGCACCATCAGCTTTCTTCACCACACTTATTATGCACCCAGTTCGTCTAAAACGATCATGTCGGGAAGGTGAGCATCATGGAATGCCAGTTTAATAGAACAAAGTGTTCTTGCATTGAAGGAGTACTTGAGTGGAGGTCCAATGTCCATCTGCTACCTTAATATTAAACCTATACATATATGCACATAGATCAATTTTATCATCATACATAAATATATTTGCATATGTACAGGCCTTTATTTAGACCTCTATAAATGCCCTTTGCCTCCTAGCTCTTTCCTCTATTTCTTTTTACTTTCCT
>NW_022103901.1:38857452-38859087 GCF_000313985.2 Echinops telfairi | reverse complement strand
GGTGAGTCACGCATACGTTTTGCATGAACTCAGCTTTCAGAATAACCATGGGAAACGATTGTTGACCATGACCAAGCAAACTGAACAATAAGGTTCTTTAAGTCTCCGGCCAATCTCAGGAGATCTCTATTAACTAGTCACAGCAGTTATTTATACATATAAGAGAAGAATCTCAGGGTTTTCTAGCCCTTCCACGTGGCCTCCGAATACAACCTGTTTGCCTCTGAGCAATGTAGGGAGTTATAACAATTCCATAGAGATTGCAGGAAGTAAACTACCTTCGGCTAACTGTAGTAAATAAAGTAAGTTGGGCTACACGGTGATCAGACTGTAGAAAATATCCTCCCATCCTTCCTTGGTCTCTCTCCATCCCTTTCTCCTGACCCTACATTATTTCTCTTCTTATATTTCATCTTGCTAGCACATTATTAAATTGTCTTCTTGGTGGAACACAACCAAACCTTCAAGGGGCACTTTAAAAACATTATTGGGAATTGGGTGAAAGTTGGCAGAGCAGATCAGTTTTCCATGCAGGAATTCATTTGCATTTTGTGGCATCTCTTTGATTGTAGTCCTCACAGTGTTGACAGCACTCCTCTCACCTCTTCCCCACGTTGCCTGTTTTCATTCCTCTGACTTTCGTACGTCTGAACTTTTGTCCTTAGGTCAATGCTTCCCCATTTGATGACAGATGGTCCACTCGTCTCAGGTGTGTGTACCTCGCGATTGTTATTGTTCCCCTTATAGACCTGTCTGTTGTTTGGTCAAATGTTGAGCCATGAGGCTGAGCTCAGTTCCAAGCTTGAAGGGTGGCTCAGGGCCCCAGAGTCTCGGAGGTCCCTTTCTAACGAGGCCCAGTTTCATTTAGTCAGTTGGACTGTCAGTCGTGGCTTCTACTCTGCAACTCTCAGAAAGTTTGCCAACTAGATCAAAGTCTGCTGACTAGGTCAATAAGATTGTAGCCAGAATTTTTTTTTTGGTGGTGGGGGTAAGGGGGTTGGGGGATGGGAGCGTGGAGAAAGGTCGGGGAAACAGTTGAAAGAACTGTAGCGAGCTAGTTTCCAAAGATGTCCTTTTTAGCAAACATCCAACCTCTAAGAATGACTTGTAAACAACTTTTGTGAATGTTAACCAATCAGATACTTGCACCAGCTATGCTGACACCTGCAGGCTTGCCTGTTAAAGAAGGGCTGCTTCTCCCTGTGCTTTCCAGGGCTTAGTGTCCCTTGGTGGATGGAGCTTCTCCCCAGTGTTTCAATAACACTCTTTGCTTTGATTCTGCCCACCCCCAGTTCTGCTCTTTGGACACATCCGTACCCAGATCCTACCTGCGGAGTTCAACAGCGGGGCTAGCACACTTCATTGTGTCACTACCTCTACCCAGATTATCTCATCATCATTCACTGAGACCCTCTGCCCCTTCAAGTTCTCATCTCTGCTTTGATAAACTGTTGCTTGGTTGAGCTCATACAGATGATTCTTGATAACAGTGCTGTGCTCAGGCAGACATTCTTTATGAATTAAGCTAAATGGTTGTTTAGCGATAACTTCATGAGATGACTTCAGGTCATGGTTTAGAGATTATTTCAGTGCATGACATCATTGTATATGTTAGTTAATTTTTAAATATAAGTC
>NW_022103901.1:38851761-38856816 GCF_000313985.2 Echinops telfairi | reverse complement strand
GGGGAGACCCACACTCCAGACTCACTGTCATGGACTCAGTTCGGATGGCCTGGAGGGCAGAATAGAAGGGGCCCTGCGATTTTCTGAGACTGTAAATCTTTATGGGAGTCGAAACCTTCATCTTTCTCCTGATTAATAGGTGGCGGTTTCAAGCTGCTGACCTGCGGTTAATAGCCCATGAAGCCACCAGGGCTCCTGAAGAGAGAAAAAGATCATACATTCAAATAGAATTTATAGAGACTCATTTATTTAGTACTTCACCAGGACAAAGACAAATGATCCTGATGAGGGAGACCATCGGCACAAGGCTATAATGGTGTCCAAGGAGTCACAGCAACAGGCCCTTACGGAGACGAAAGGAAGCCACCACAGAGCCATGGTTGGTGGCAGATCAATGCACCACAGTGGCAGATGGGATTTCAGAATCAGGAAGGGGACTGTGATTGGGATACATGCACGGTTGCCTTCAAGATTGTTCCTGGGCTCACTGACCATGGTAGTCAGGATATGATTCCTGACTATAAAATCATAATACCCTTCAATTCCATCAAGGGCCCACCCAGGCAAGACGCCGAGGTGAGGCTGCCCTTCCATGGCTACTGAAGTTGTAACAATCTACTTTCAGACACGCACTGCCTCTTATAAGCCTAGGCCTATGAATTTAAGCTCAATACTCACAAACCTAAAAGAAGGAAAACACACTTAGATGGCTTGGCCTCGACCCTCTTTTTCACATGTCACATCCTTGTTGACAGAAAAAGATATTAGAAACACTGCTTTTCACTCCATTTTTTCACAAGTGTTGGACTCACTATTGATCCCCATCATATTCAAGTGCAATGACCTGGCCCTTGTCACACACCCCTCCCTACGGCCCTTGGAACCAGCTTTATGCATCACAGTTATTACCATTTCTGCTGACCTGTCAATTGCATCAACAGGCCTGACATAGCTCAGAGCAGAGCAAACAGCTATTTTACCGGCCACTGTTCTCAACTAGCAGCACCTCAAGTTCAATTACATTTATAATACATTCAGCTCTTGTGCAGATAGTTAACTGTAAAAAAAAGGAGGTGGGGTGGTGGTGGAGAGGGGCAGGCATGGGACTTGCTGGGTGAAATTACTGTTAAAAGATGTAAGGAGGGAGGACCCAGAGGCACCTGGTTTAAAACACCCTCCCAGGTCCTGTGCCCTTCACTGTGTGACCTTGCACAAGCAACTTTGAGGTAGAGAGTCGTATGGTCTACTATGACAATGTGAAGAGGAATGGCATCACATTCATCTTCAAAAGGAACATTTCAAGATCTATCTTGACGTAAGTACAATGTTATTTGTGGTAGGATAATATTTATGTGTTTACAAGGAAGTAACAATTAATACAATTGTTAGTCAAATGTTTGCACCAAGCCCTAAGGCTAGAGGTGAAGAAGCTGAAGAATTCTATCAACTTCTTTGGTCTGAAATGGATCAAACGTTCCATCAAGCTGTATTCATAATTACTAGCGATTAGAACTCAGAAGTTGGGTATCAAGAGGAAGGGTTAGTAGTTGGGAAAGAAGGCCTTGGTGATAAAAATGAAGGTGAATAGAATTTTGCAAGACCAATGACTTCTTTATTGCAAACACCCTTTTCAACCACATAAATGACAAGTGCACACATGAACCCGGCCAGATGTAATACAAAAGAATCAAGCTGACTACGTCTGTGAGAAGCGGTGATGGAAAAGCTCAAATATCATCAGCCAAACCAAGGCCAGGGCTTGACTGTGGAACAGATAACCAAATGTTTCTATGCCAGTTCAAGTTGAAGCTGAAGAAATTAAAATAAGCCCGCAAGAGCTACAATACAATCATGAGACTATCCCATCTGCATTTAGAAAACATCTCAAGGGTTTTAATGTATTGAACACCAGTGACCAAAACGTGACTGACTCGTTCGGGGAGGACGTCAAGAACGTCATACGTGAAGAAGGCAAAAGGTCATTAAAAACACAGAAAAGATCAAAGTGGATGTCAAAAGAGACCCTCAAATTTGATCGTAGAGTAACTAAAGCAAAGGAAACTAATGACATAAAAAAGCTGAACCGCGATTTTCAAAGGGGAGCTTGAGAAGACAAAGTATTGTAATGAAATGGGCAGACCTGGAGTTAGAAAAGCAAAAAGGATGACAATGTTCAGCACATATCAAGCTGAAAGAACTGTAGAAACAATTCAAGCCAAGAGTTGCAGTATTGAGAGTCTTTGGACAAAATATTGAAAGATGCAGGAAGCGTCAAAAGAAAACGGAAGGAATACACAGAGTCACTGAACCAAAAAGAACTGGTTGACATTCAACCATTTCGAGAGGTTGTTATTGTTGCCATTAAGGGCTATTGAGTACGTTCCGGTGAATAGTGACCTCCTACACAGCAGAATGAAGCATTGCCCTGCCCTGTGCCATCCTCACAATTGTTCCTTTGCTTCCGTTCACTATTGCAGCCACGGTGTCAATCCATCTCCTTGAGGATCGTCCTCTTTTTCACACTGTCCCTCCACCTACCCAAACAGGATGTCCTTCTTCAAGGACTGGTCTCTCCGGACAATATGTGCAAAGTATGTAAGATGGAATCTTCCCATTCTTGCCTCTAAGGAGCACTCTGGCTGTTCTTCTTCCAAGACAGACTGGTTAATCCTTTAAGCAGTCCATGGCATTTTCAAATATTCCCCAAATGTCTCACTTCTTCAGTCTTCTTTATTCAATGTTCAACTTTCACGTGTGTATGAGGCAGTTGAAAACACCATGGCTTGGGTCAGGCCCACCTTAGTCCCAAAGTAGCATCTTGGCTTTCCAATACTCTAAAAAGGTCTTGTGCAGCAGGTTTACCCAATGCAACCCAATCTTTTGGTTTCTTTTGACTGTTACTTCTATGAGTATTGATTATGGATCCAAAAGGGAATATGTGATTAAGAGATGATGGTATTGATGCAAACATTCAAGTTGCACTGAAAGAATTAGCCATGAACAAGGCTCCGGGAGTGAACACAACACCAGCTGAAGTGTTTCAAGAAGAACGCAGCAGCAGGATTGGAGAAGGCTTATGAACAGTGTGAGATATGCAAATGACAAAACTTAGCTTGCTAAAAGTGAGGAGGACTTGAAGCACTTGCTAATGAAGACCAAAGACTGCAGCCTTCAATATGGGTTGTAACTTAATGTAAAGAAAACCCAAATCCTCACCAGTGGGCCAATAGCCAGTAGCAGGAGAAATGGAGAAAGCGCTGAAATTGTCAGGGACTTCATTTTACTTAACTTCACAATCTATGTCTATGAAAGCAGCAGCCACGAAATCAAACGACCTATTCTTGCATTGGGTAAATTTGCTGTAAAAGGCCTCTTGAAAGTGTTAAAAAGCAAAGACTTCCCCTTGAAGACCATGGGGTGCCTAGACCAAGTCTTGTGTTTTCTGTGACCTCGTATGCTGGATAATGAGAAAGGAAGACTGCCAAAGCATTGATGCTTTTGGTTATGGTGCTGGTGAAGAATATTGAAAGTACCAGGGACTGCCAGAAGAGCAAACAATGCTGTCTTTAAAGAAGTATGACCTGAATGTTCCAGGAAAGACCAGTTCCTGGAAAAAGACATCATTCTTGGTCAAGTAAAGTGTCAGTAGAGAAAGATCCTTGACTTAAGCTGGCTCTCCATGCTAGTCTGGGCATGTTCCAAGTCCCCGGTCAGATGTTAGGTTGGAGGCTTCTCCTGACTCTCATAGCTGTGGGAGGGGTGAACCCAAGATCAGCAGGAAGACCATAGGATGATGGCTTCAGAGGTGAATAAATTCAAGGTCAGTAGGTCAGGCTGTGGCTACAGAGGTGAATGAATCCAAGCTTTGCAGGTCACTGAGGACTTCTAGGATTGGTTGGCTACATTCAAGGAAACAGAGATTGATGAGCCAGATGCAAGCTCCAGAACTTGCAAAAAGCAAGCAAGCTTTTCCACAGTATCTACTTATACTGGAAGCAGCACAGACCTTGAGGAAACTTCTTTTTAATCTGTTGCTTAGGGTTGTGATCTGAGTAGGGGTGCTGCTTCCTCCCCTAATCTTACAACAGATGGGCTGCTCAAAGCAGAGCCCAAAGTGGCATCCTTGCTCGTCAACATTTGAGAAACGTCTTGTGTAGCAGGGGCTATATTTTGTTTGATTTTTTAACTGATGCTCCCATGAGGATTGACTGCTGATCCAAGCAAGATGAACTCTGACAACTCTAATCCTTTCTCTGTTTATCATGATATTGCCTATAGTTCAGCTGCGAGGATTTTGATTTTCTTTATATTGATTTGTAATCCATATTCAAGGCCGCAATCCTTGAACTTCATCAGCAAGTGCTTCCAGTCCTCCTCACTTTTAGCAAGCAAAGTTGTATCATTTGCAAATCTCAGACTGTTAATACGCCTTCCTTCAATCCTGCTGCTGAATTCTTTTTAATGTAGGCCAGCTTCTTGGATTGTTTGGTCAGCATACAGATTGAATAAATATGGTATAAGGATACAACCCTGGCACACACCTTCCTTGATTTTAAACCATACCATTTCCCCCTGTTCGGTTCAAACAGTGTCTTGGTCCCCACTGTACGTGCTGTATGTACATAAGGCTGCTGTGGGTAGGAACCAACTTGATGGCACCTAACAAGAGCCGCAAGCCTGGGAGGCCTGGTGGCACCGTGGGTTAAGCCTTGCACTGCTATCTACAAGGCTGGCAAGTTTGAACTCACCTCAGGAGGAAGATGAGGCTGTGTATTCTGAAGAAGATTTAGAGACTTGGAAACCCTCTATCGGGTCACTAACGTTGAATTTGACTCACTGGCAGGTTTGGATGTTAAGTTTAGAAACCCAGAACTGACTGCTTGGATTCAGGGGTTTGCAACCCACTGTGGTTTTATCCAGGGGGACATTTGACAGTGTCAAAAGAAAATGTTTAGTTGTTGCAACTGGGGAGAGTCTTTCTGGCATCTCTCCAAGAAAGCCCCTAGGCAATGCACAGGGCAAGAACCCACAGCAGAGAATCATGCAGCCCTAAAG
>NW_022103901.1:38847944-38849362 GCF_000313985.2 Echinops telfairi | reverse complement strand
GCAATTCCCACACTGTGTCTCTGGTGTTGTCCCCCACAATTAGAGCAGCTAGTCCACAAAGAGGACCACTTGGGCAGCCTTGTTGGGCTTTCTTTAAGCAAGCTAGTCCCCAGCTTGAGCTCTGGGGCCTCCTGGTGGCCTCAGGAGAAATCACAGCTTCCTCAGATTCAAAGTCCTTCCCCATCTGGCCATCACCAGCCCCAACTCCAACCTGCAGAGCAGGCGCTGTAGAGTAAGTTCTGACTCATTCAATAGAATGAAACACTGCCTTGCCCAACCTCGAAATCGTTCTTCTGTTTGAGCTCATTGTTGCCGCCTCAATGCTTCTCATTGAGCCTCTCTCTCTCTCTCTCTCTCTCCCCCAACCCTCTATTTTATAATGCACGATGTCCTTTGACAGCCAGACTGCTCCCTCTTAAAGACATTCCAAAGTATGTAAGGCCAAGTCTCACTGCCTTTGCTTCTAACTAGGCTTCTTCCTGAGCAGACTTCTTCCAAGACACATTTGCCCATTATTCGCGCCATGGCATTTTTATTGTTCTTTGCCAATGCTATCATTCAAATACATCGATTCTTCTTCAAGCGTCCTTATTCACTTCATATGAGGTAGATGCAAGCACTGCTTCATAAGTCAGGTACCCCTTACTCTTCAAAACGACCACCTTGCCCTTCCTCTTTGTGTTGAGGTCTTTTCAGTCATGTGCCCAGTGTGACACATTGCTTGATTTTCTGACTGCTGCTGTATGGGCGTTGATTATGGGTCCAAGTAAAATGAAATCCTTGACAACTTTAATCTTTTCTCTCTTTATCATGAGGGGTTCTTTCGGGGGTGGGGGGAGACAGTTGTGAGGAGTTTTGTGTTATTTGTGCTGAGGTATAAAACATAATGAAGGCCGTAATCTTTGAACTTCATCAATAAGTGATGGCAGCAGGCTTGGAGCATGACCCATTAATAGCTGTGTTAGGCAGGGTTCTCTAGAGAAGCAAACCCAGGACACTTATGATTTTATATATATTTATATAGGTAGACATATACAACATAAGAAATAAACAGCGAATTAGTCTATAGAGCAGTACAAATGGCTCAGTGCAACTCACTTCCATGAGGCAGCTAATACACTGGCAGTCCTTCAAGTCTTGAGGGCTGCTGGGTGCAAGTCAAGGAAGCAGACAGCGGAGTCCACTGGACAGCAAATCAAGTAATCTGGCCACAGGCAGCAAACAGCAAGGCAGGTCACCAACAGTCAGCCAGATGACAGGGTCTGCCAGTCCCCAGCTCAAGTGATGTAAATTCCAATGGTGTGGCGAAGCAGGTCTTGAAGGAACCTCAAACTATAGCAACACAGTCCACAGGTTGGGTGTCCCACAGGTAGTGTAGCTCACAAGTTGAGGCAGAGAACCAGCTAAGGCAGCCGCAC
>NW_022103901.1:38844791-38847040 GCF_000313985.2 Echinops telfairi | reverse complement strand
ACTCATCAAATCTTCCTGCGTACCTGCCAGTGCTGGCAGATGCTGTCACTGCCGCAGGGGAGAAGGGCATAATTGGGCTCAGAACAGGTTTGCTATCATGACTCTATTCTGATCACTATTAGTAGTAGTCTAGATAAGGCTGCAAGAGGCGGCGAGGACTACTTATTGTGGACACTGAGCGCCAGGCCAAGACAAGGCATTGAGAGGTGGCTTGGTGGGTTGTCTAGGATTTCAGTGACAAGGAGGGGCTCATGATTCAATGTGAGTGTTGGGAATTTCAGTGCAGCAGGGTGGTGCAGGCTGGACACAGGAGAGGGGAAGACGAGATGTAGGGAATTCTGCTACCAGGTCCTTGCAGCAACCTGGCAATGAGGAGACATTGAAAGAAGCATGAACTGCTCCTGGGACTATGGAGCATGGTGTGCGGGGAGATGGAAGGGCCATGTTGGGCTTGGCAGGCTGGGTTCCTGATTGGTCAAAGGGACCTTCCTCTGCTCCGCTCCAACGGGCGATGATGAACCCATACCAGTCCCCACTGAGCTTGAGACCCTAGCAAGACATCTAAGGACAAGTTCCAAAACCGAACACCAAACTCACTGCCCTGGAGTCGATTCCAACTTCTAGCAACCCTAGAGGGCCCCTGTAGGTTTCTGAGCCTGTAGCTTTTTGCGGGAGTGGAAAGCCTCCTCTTTTCTCCCATGGAGCGGCTGGTGGTTTCCAACTGCCGGCCTTGTGGTTAGCAGCCCAACCCACAAGCACTATGCCACCAGGGCTGCTCAGAGCAAGGACAGCTGCTTGAAAAGCAGGTCAAGAGAGGAAGAGACTCGTTGGAAACACATCTAGGAAGGGCTTATCATGTGCCATTTCACTAATTTAAGAGGATTCACTAAGTACCTTCCACGTGCAGGCCCTGTGCCAAGTGCCGGGGACAGAGCGGTGGGCTAAGCAGATGTGACCCTTGCTCCCCTGCAGCGTACGCTCTAGGGGAGAAGACAGGCGACAAGAAGCATGCACAGAGCAGTTTATATAACCGAGAGTTAACTACTCGGAAACAAGCTGCGGTGCCGAGTCAAACCGGCAGGGCTGGCACTGGGTTTTCCAGAAGTAAAGCACGAGGTGGGACTTCTTCGGTTTTCCATTTTAAAACTGGTGGTAGACATACATATATGTTTTCCAATTCAGCATTCTTCACATGTACAGTCGAATGACATCATTTACCATGTGGTGCCCTTGAGCTGTGTCCACATTTTCCTGTCACCCTAAATAGACGCAGTGTCCCCGAAGCTCCGGGACTGTTCCTGTCGTCCCCCACTGCTGGGCACCCTCCACCTGCTCATTCAAGATATTTTATGTCAGTGAGATCATCCAGTCGTTGTCCCTCAGTGACAGATGCGTCGCACCCAGCGTGCTGTTTTTAAGGCCCATTCCTCTTGTTGGAGCACTGGGTTTTCTTTCTGGAAGAATCATGCCACCCTGTGTAGGCACCACATTTTGTCAATCCCTTCATCTGCCGCTGAACACGTTGGCTGCTGCTGCTGCCTTTTGGCGGAGGCACGGATTTCTTGTGCGAGTGATTTATTGAGGGGATGCTCTTGGGAGAAAGGGGAGAGAGGGAAGGCAGGGGAAGGAGCCAGGTAAGGACGTGGTTTCAGGGGCTAGCCACACTTGGCCTGGACCCACAGGGCGCTCTGGCACGTGGTGGCCTGCGCCAGAGTATTGTCTCACCCGAGACAAGGGGGCTGAGAGCATTATACTCACTGGCACCAGTCAGTCAGCTAATGGGCAGGGGGATAAATGACTTTCCAGGCATTTCCAGGTGAGCAGCTCCTTCAGTAAACCTCTGGAGAAGGGCTGGGAGTGACCCAGGAGCAGTGGTATGGGCACAGCAGTTGGATGTGGCCCCGCGTGGGGCACCAAGAGAATTAGGTTGGTGGCAATTGGCTTGGCTTGGGGCTTCAGTGGCAGAGATGGTCACTGATGAGCTCATATGCCACACCTGGAGGATGGAAAGGCCTGCTGGGTGCAAGCCTGGGGTCCCCAGGTGGGTGGAGGCAAAGCAGGGCTGAGCACTCCAAGCAGAGGGAACAACAGGCAGCTCCCCAAAGGAGGAATGCAAAAAGGAAGGCCGGAAAGCTGATACATTTGAATGATTCTGTTGGTGAGAGGCGTTGGGGATCCCATGGCCTGCTAGCAGAACCGACCGTCTGTCTCAGAAGAAGCGCAGCTAGAATTCTCCTCAGACACGAGGA
>NW_022103901.1:38843008-38844100 GCF_000313985.2 Echinops telfairi | reverse complement strand
CTCGCTGCCTCTTTACAGACCGCCTTGTACCTCACAGGGACCCAGCAAGGCGAGGTCAGCCCAGAGACCAGCCCAGCGACTCCTGACAAACCGCATGTGCCCGGGAAACCTGCCTCCGCCGAGTCTCCACAGGCTGCTTCCCAGAAGCAGCTCTTCCAGGCCATCCTCCCCAGGTGCCTTGGGGTGAACTCAAACCTCCGGCCTTTCGCTTAGTGGCCAGTACCCTCCCTGCGGTGCACAGCGGAGCACCAGTCTTGCACTGACCAGGGTGCTCAGCCCGGAGGGGAAGCTTCATAACTGCTTGAATGAGAGACCGGAGGCAAGAGCCAATCTGAGCCGGGAGGGTGAGCCGGTGACTCAGGCAGAGCCTTGAGGAGAAGGCCGGGTCAGGAGGAGGGAGGGCGGAGCTGATGGCGGTGGGCTGGAGCTCATCCAAGCGGCCACCCAAGGTTGCTGGGCTGGCTGGCGGGTGCGCACGCACCATGCGCAGGTTGGGTGGCTGCAGGGAGGCCGGCAGATTGCAGGGGATTAAGAAGCGAGGGGGTGGAGAGTCTGGCTCTCCTGATTCAGCCGTGGCGGCCCCGGCTCTCCTCCCCCAGGTGCGGGCTCCACATGCGGCAGGGACGCGTGCTCCCATGCGTGCCACATGCGTGCCGGTGGGCGGAGGAGGCGGCGGGGAGGACAGAGGCCGGGGGTGGGCAGCGGGAGCGCACAGCCTGCACCACCGAACAGAGGGCCGTGGGCCGTCGCACAGGACCACGTGTGCGGATCTCCACGTGGGCTCCGTGGTGGGGAAAGAGACGCCTGGGGCCGAGCGGCTGCTCCCTGGAGCCTGCAGTGAGGGCCCTGGAGTGGAGGCAGGGAGGAAGCGATGGGCTGGGCAAGGGGTGCCAGCCTCATGGCGGGTCTCACGCGCAGAGCCCTGGCCGGCTGTGTGAGAAGTGAGGGCTCTGTGATTGAAGGAGCCCTTAGGCGCAGTAAGGAAGCACTCAGCTGCTAAGGAAAGGTCATGCCTGTGACCACACCCATGGGTTCCCTGGGAGAAAGCCAGTGATCTGCTTCCTAAGGAAGTCAAAGGTCACTGGCACCCAG
>NW_022103901.1:38822752-38842101 GCF_000313985.2 Echinops telfairi | reverse complement strand
CATTCTTCCGATGACAGGTGCTTGTGGATCATGTGTCAGATGAGGTGCTAGCTGCTGAGAATATAGCCTTGAACTAGACTAAGTCTGCGATCTCACAGAGCTTGAATGCAGTGACTGGAGAGGGATCATAGGTGAGTAAATCGATTGCCTAGGCGGATGCAGATGATAATAGGTGTTACAAAGAATACATAATGAGAGAGAGAAAGTGGTGGTTGTGGTGGTGCTGATAGTGGTGGCGGTGGTGTTGGTATGAGTAGTGGTGATAGTGGAAGTGGATGTTGGTGGCTATAGTGGTGGTGGTGGGGTATAATGGTGGGGTGGGGTGGTGGTAGGTGATGAAGGCAGTGTTGTGACGGTGGTGGGATGCTGGTAGTTATAATAGTGGTGGTGGTAGTAGGAAGTTGGGGGTAGGAGTGGAGGGAGGGCACTGTAAGCAGTGAAATACACAATGGCAGTCATGATGATGCCATGGTCTTTGCCCCAAACACATGGGCCCCAAACCTCAGCCCAAGAGGACAGCACACAAGGGTGGGTGTTTAGAGCTGGGGTGTGGGCTGAGGCTCTCTGCCCTCCCCCAGGTTCCCTGATGCTCTGCATGAGGAAGACAAGGCTCACAGAGGTAAGTCACCTGCCCAAAGTGATAACACAGCCAAAGGAAGGGCCAGGGTTTGAACTTGGGCAGTTGTATCTGGAACCTGTCCCCAGAGATAGCAGAGAGTTCTTGTTAAAATGCCAATATCAACGCTGGAGACACTCCTGCACAGAGCTCTGTGTAGTGGCCCCATAAAATTCCAGAGTTTGAGGACCAGAGAAGGAGGCCCCCTGCCCAAGGTCACATAGCCAGGAAGCCACGGAGCAGATGAGGAGCCCGACAACAGATGCCATTAAAGAGAATGACGGTGCTGCTTCCAACCTCGGCTGGCAGTTCAGCGGGCTCCCGTCAGCTGACCGCCGGCTCTGTCAGCCGCCAGTCTTTATGGGGCCGGACATGTTATGCCCTTTATTCCAGCAGAACTCATTCCAGGATCAGAGTGACTTTGCATCTGGGGACACGCTTCACTGAGCCCTGCGTGGCGGAGCTCGCTGGCGCTGGGCGGCAATGACTCACTTTTATTGCCCCGTCCCTTGGGAGTGTGTGCCTGTAACAGATAACCTTGCAGGAAGCTGCCACGACCCTGGAATTGAAGGAACGGTACCATGCCCAACTCTGCGCTGGCCCCACAGTGGGCAGCAAAGATGGCCCCCAGGCAGGCTTCCTGCCTGCCCCCGCTTCCATCCCTCAACCTCCCCTCTCCCCAACTCTCTTCTCTGGTGCCTGCAATCTGTCCCCTCAGGGAAGGAAACTTGCCGCCATTTGGGCCCAGGATGAGTAATTGGTACTTAGAAGAAAAATCATGATGCCAAACACGTCCACACATTTGTCTGTGTTACGTGGCCCTCCGCGTCCCGATTTGCTTGCTCAAGAACCATCTTCCACTCTGTTCTCTGGGATGCTCATGTCTGGGAACAAGAGAACAAGGCGCCTCTGAGTGGGGCCTTGGCTTTCCGTTTGAGGTCCAAAGTAGTGAAATAAAGCAGACAGAAGAGAAGGGGACCCCAGCTCTTGGAGCGCAAGCTGCTTGGGCATTTCATTTGTCTAAGTCCTAGTTCGGAGGGTGAGTCATCACCCAAAGTCATTTAATCATTCAACAATTCAGTAGTGACTACTCCAATCCAATGCTGGGGATGCTGCTGTGGGCGGGGCAGGGAGGGAGGTGCTGGAGCACATAGTCCTTAAACACATCACGACTGAGTTACACTCCCGATAGCTGACACTGTATGCAGAAGAAATGAAGTCTATGGAAAGGGCAGCCAGGCCCAGTTTAGGGGCTCTCTAGGGAGTGTGTATTTGTGTCTCCATCCCAATAGATGGGCCAGCTGTGGGCTGTTCTGGGAAGTTCCCTGATCTTTCATTCTTTAACATGTAACAGGGGTCAATGGAGATGAGGACCACAGGGTGACAGACAGGTTTGGTGACCTGGACTTTGAGAACTACTCCCAGGGGCCCAACTGGCCTCTTCACAGCTGTTATGTTGTGAGTAAGCCGGGAACCTGGTGACAGGTTTGAGCGGTAAGACCTCATAACTCTTTTGGGGAAGTGGATGGTAGAATCAAGGTAGAATCAAAGGTGACATGAGCCTCTCTTTGTCCTCATTCTAAACTGGTGATCCTGGGATTATCCACATTCTGTTATTCTGCCTGCCTGCTGTCTGTCTGTCTATCTATCTATCTATCTATCTATCTATCTATCTATCTATCATCTATCTATCATCAATCATCTATCCATCCATCCATCCATCCATCCATCCATCCATCCATCCATCCATCCATCCTTTTATCTTCTGTCCTTTGCCCTTTGCTGTCAAACCGATAGACGATAAGCTAGGGTTTCTCAACCCTGGCACCACCCACATCTCGGGCTAGGTAGTGCTTTCTTAGGGGCCAATGTTCTAGACACTATTGGATGTTTAGCAGCATCTCCAGCCTCTACTCACTAAATGCCCATAGAAGCGGGTCCCCCTCCCCACTCCCACTGACAACCTAAATGTGTCCAGACATTTTCAAATGTCCCTTGGGGGCACAATGGTCTCTGGTTGAAGACCATCACCATAGGCCACAGCCCTTTGAACACCAGAAGCTCCTACTTGATCCTCTTTCAAGCCAAGTGACTACCCCGGCCTCAGGTGGAAACCCCTAATCTCGTTCCAAACACTCCTGGCCACATGAAGACACCCTGAGGTCCCAATGCTTGCCCCAATCCACGAGGCTCAAGACAGAGCCAAGGTCTGCCTGGCTTCCTGAACACACAGCCCCCTCTCTCCAATCCCTCTCTGAGCTGTCCCTTGAGATTCCCAGCCCTGTGCCCCAGTGTCCCCCACCTGACTCTCTGGGAAACTTTGCTGGTGCCCCTCCCTTCCAGATAACACACTTCAGAATCTGATTTGGCTCCCAAGGATTTAAAGGAGGAGAGTGCATGTGACCACATGGAAGTTCTCAGTAGAACATTCATTGTTCAGAATCATAAAATTTAAGTGCATAGTGCTTAAGGGACTTGGGAAGAGATCCAGATTTTAAGCATGTGGGCTAGCTCTGCATGAGCACTCTTTCAACCCTTGGCCCAGCATCTTCCAGGTCCTCTGGACAATACCCAGATTGTTATTTACACCGCTTCCCTCTCAGCCACCCTCCCCCTCCTCGCCCTCCCTGCCTCCATTCCAACCATAGTTCACTCCTGAACGAGAATATCTCCGGCCACTCTGCTCTAAGGCAGACACCTCCTTGCATTCTCAGTGTGAACGTAACGTCTACCAGCTATCCATATATTGCACTTTTTTTATTTTCCAGCTGCTCTTGATTATAGGGTTCACCACAGTCATAAGTAATGGAAAAGACAACCTACATTAGTTGTACAGATTTTAGGTAGAAAGTTCCTGAAGCACTGAAATATGACAAATGGTGATTCAAGGGGCCCTGAGAGAGAGCGCGCATAAAGCTATATAGCTGTACAAACACAGTACCTCTAAGAGCAACATTGGCCAAGTCCAGTCCACAGGGCTTTATGAAAGTAGGTGTCCACTGGACTCTGTTCTTATGTCTGTTTGTTGCCCATTTCTATCCCTCCTCACACATGGCTTCCCCCTTCAAACTCCCCTCACATGGATATAATACCAACCTGTGGTCATTTGATCGGATTTGATGACCAATGCTGTGTTCAACTGAGAAGTCCATTATATTGGTTTCCCATGGCTGCTGGGACATGTGACCACAAACCTAATGTCTTCAGACCATGCTGATCTAATCTAGCGGCACTCTGGAGAGCAAATGTCCAAAATGAGTCTTACGGGGTGACAGTCAAGGAGTTGGCAGGGTGGATCCCTCCTGGAGGCTCCAGAGAGAACTCCTGGCTCATTTTCTCCACCTTCTCAGGGAGGCTCCTGGCCATGTCCTCCACTTCAAAGCATACCACTCGGCTTTCTTCACAGCATCTCTCCCCCGCCCACCTACCTTCCTCTTCTAAGGATCCTGGTGGTGGCATTGGGCCCATCAGATAACCCAGAAGCATCTCCCCTATCTTAATAGAATCGCCTCTGCAAATTCCCTGAAGCCATCTGAGGACCTATGGGTTCAGACTCTGGGGATTAAGATACGGCGTCGTTGGATTGGAGGTGTTATTCTGGTTACCATGCACATGGTTTTGCTTGTTGTCATGTTTCCCACACATATTCTATCTCTCTCTGGAAAAGCAGTTGTCTCATCTAAAGGAGGGGTCAGGATAGACTAGGAAAAACAAACAAACTAGGAGTTGGGGGACCTACCCATAACTGTTGGGGAGATCATAGTTTTGAACCAAGAATCAGGGTCTAACAACAGAAAAAACTCAAACCAAATGCACGGCCATTGAGTCCGTTCTGACTCACGGTGACCCGATAGGACAGAGTAGCATTGCCCCTGTGGGTTCTGAGATGGTCACTCTTGATGGAAGTAGACGTCCCATCTGTCTTCTGAGGGCAGCAGGTGTTCTGAACAGCCCAACACCTAACCACTATACCACCAGGCTTCTGGTAACCACCAAAAGTCGTCTGCATTCAAAATGAGAGGTGTCCAGTGTCGCAGATATCTGCTCGCGGCTGACCTCAGAGTCAACCTGATCTTATCCCTTCTGCCTCCTAAACATGCCCCAAATCTGCTCAATTCTTTTTATTCCCACCCACCCAGCCACCATCTGGTCTCACCTAGTTGACCTCAGTGACTTCCTGCCTGGTCTCCGAAATCACTCCTTAAGCACCACTGCTGATAGTAGTCTCCGATATGGCCCCATTGTCGTTGTTGGGATAATGCCGACTTACAAGCATGGCCACCAGGGCCCTAAATGACCTGCCCATTAACCCATCAATCACTGTCCCCGCCCACCAGACCAGCTGGCTGCACCGGGTCTCCCCCATCTTCTTGCTCTGATACCAGCTTTTCTATGGGTGTCAGCTCGTCTCCCTTTATCAAGGACTTCTCACCTGACCACCCGAGAACTCATCCTAAGCCTCCTTCACATCCTTCTATCACAGCGCAAACCGAACTTTCCTGTTGCTATTGTTTAAATCCATCCTTTCTGCCGCACTTCAAGTTACAGCAGTTTACCCCATCAGCCCTGTTGGGCTGCTCCACCAGGGAAGGGCTTGCCTTCTCAAAATTCACTACCATTGACTCAGAACTGGCTCTCAGTGATACTAAAGGACAGGGTAGAACTACTCTTGTAGGTTTCCAGAGACTGTCACTCTTTATGGGAGTAGAAAGCCTCACCTTTCTCCCTTGGAGAAGCAGGTGGTTTCAAACTGCTCACCTTGAGGTTAACAACCTAACAGGTAATCATTCTACTGCTAGAGCCCCTTAGGGCTTGTTTCATCCACCGTTAAGTCTCTAGTTCCTAGCCCAGGGTCTGATGCTTGGTCAGCCCTCAGTCGATGTTCACTGAACTGGACACCAATGAGGTCTGATTTCAAAGGACTCTTGGTTCAGCAAGTTGTATCCACCCTCTGGAAACATCAGCTGCTTTGTTCAGAAGAGTGGGTGGTCAAGGTCTGCTTCAGATTCATTTATTTCATGGGCATTTTCAGTTCTGTGTGTGCATCTATCCAACAACGCTTGCGGGCCAGGGTTGACTGGGTGGTTCTGGAGGCAGCTCGGTGTAGCAGAAAGAACTCAGAAGTCAGAGCAGCTCAAAACTCAAACGTCATGGCCATCCAGTCGATGCTGATGCATAATGACCCTAGAAGCCCTGGTGGTGTAATGGTCACACATTTGGTTACTAGCTACAAGGTCAGCAGTTCAAAACCATCTGCAGTTCTTTAGGAGAAAGGAGGCTTTCTACTCTCATAAAGAGTTACACTCCTGGAAACTTAGAGGAGCAGCTCTACCCTGTCCTGTAGGGTCGCTATGAGTCAGAGGGGCTAGATTACAGTCTCTGTGAACTTGGGAAAGCTATGTAGCCTACCTGAGCCTCACTTTCCTCATCTGTGAAATGGGGATATGGATAGTACCAGCAGAGCAAAAATATATATATATATATATTTTTATATATATAATGTATACATGTTTATTTATATATATGTTTTATTCTGCTGGTACTATTATGTTGATAAGTATACATAAATATATTTCTGTATCAATACATATATATTGATATAAGTAAACTCATCTGAGAAGGATCTCTTTGGTCACAGTGAATTTTTTCATAAAAGCAGTTTCGCTCCAACCTCATTTTTTGTGATGTCCAATTTAAGAGACCAGCATGTGACTGTGAAATTTTGTTTCCTGCTCAGGAAAAATGCCTCAGCACCTGTGGTGATGTTGAACTCAGCTCACAAGGACAGTGCTGTGGGAAACACCCAAGTGCACGAGTGGTTTGCTCGTTTCATAAAAGGTGAAATGTCGATTGATGACAAACCTCATTCTGGACATCTGTCAACTTCCTGAATGGATGAACATGTCAACTCATAGTGCATTTGGAATTCGTTCCACCAGGTCAAACTGTTACTCAAGCTTTCTATTTAGAGGTTCTGAAAAGATCGTGTAACCGTGTGTGACAAAAAGACCTGTTCTGTGGCAGATGGGGGACTGGTTTCGCCCCCATGATAATTCACCTGCTTAAACCACCACGTCAGTGCTCCAATTTTTGGCAAAAAAAGCACACCCCAGCATGCCTTTCTTGCTCCATGTACCTTATTCACCTGACCTTGCTCCATGTGACTTCTTTTTGTTTCCAAAAAATGCAGGGGGACATGGAAGGACAGCGATTTGAGGACGTACAAGAGGTGAAGAAAAAAACGAGGGAGGTGCTCTCAGCCATCCAAACAGATGAGTTTGAAAAATGTTTCCCAGAATGGAATCACAGATTTGACAAATGTATTAAGTGTAATGGAGAGTATTCTGAAGGTCATAGGATTGCTTTGGGGCAAAAAGTTAAATACATTGCTTTGAAAAAAAATCTTTTTTTGTGTGTGTGTGGGGGGGGATATTCCCTTGTATATAAAGAAGGAGTACTTCAAAAATTCATGGAAAAATCTTAGTGTGAACCCCACTACACACACACATACACACACACTCAGTGTATGCTTGACCCAAGCCCTGGTATTTTGTGTCCCCACCTATGCATACTAAAGCTGGACAATGGACAAGGAAATATGAAGAAGAGACTGTTGTTAAGTTGGGGACCACAAGAACAAGCAAAGCAGAAGAAACCCAAGCAGGATGCCCCTTTGATGCAAAGGTAGAGAGACTTTGGCCAGCTGACTGACTTCGGACATGCCCAGCATCAGGAGAGACCCATGGCTTGAAAAAGACGCCGTGTTTGGTGAGGGGGAGGGCCAGCAGAGGCCAGGGGAGGCTTCAGTGCAATGGATCAGCAGGGCAGCCACAGCCGTGGGCTCAGACATGACAGCCAGGAAGCTGCCTAGGGCCGCGGCAGTGCTGCATCCTATTTGATGTCAGGTCGTTATGAGTCAAAGCCAACGCCGCAGCAACTACCACCGGCAGTACCGGCCTGTATGGCACAAAACCAAGACGTAGTAGTTGCTTAGCAATGAGTATTTCTATTATTCAAAACATTTGAGATGATAAAGTCCACTGCAAATCCCTCTCCTCTTTAGAGCTGTGCTGTTGGGCAAAGCGATGTGGCTTATTTCCTACTATCCTGAACTCCTCTCCCCCCGAGTTCCCTGCTCCGCCGCAGCACTTGTTCTGTTCCGGAAACTTGGCAGGTAGCGTGTGCAGTTATTTTCAGAGGAACGAGTGGGTAACGTGGCAGCATTTCCCCCGGAGTGTCTGTGCCCAGGGAGTATGAGTTTATGGCGCATCTGCTTTGTGTATAAAAGCCTTGTCCTCCCCCCGCCACCCCCCGACATCAGCGACAGAGCCAGCAGGGCCCCAGCTGACTTCCTGCTCTACCTAGCCCTCCCCTTGACCCTCTACCGAGCATTTTTCTGGGCATTGCTCCCACTCAGGGGCCACTGTCCTGGCTTAGGACTTCTGGAATCGAGTCTCTCCTTCCTCCCCTCTTCACCTTCCTGACCTCCTCCGATGCCCACCCATCGCCATGCTGTCTCTCAGAGCTGCTAGCATGGCAGACCGAGGCAATCCCGAGTCGTCCTCCCATGGCAGCTCCCACACACTTCATGACAGACGCTCCTTCTTCCAGGGCAGGCAGTGCATGAGCTTTGTGGAACACCAAGGGTTCTAACCACTGCCTTCTGTACCCAAGACCAGACTGCTCACCACTTGAAAAATGGAAACGTGGAATCGTCCCGTCCCCTTTATCCCCTCCCATTTGTTCATCTTGCAGGAGAGAACCCGAGATGGTAGAGGGAAGTAACTGGCCCGGGGTGGTGGCCAGTAAACTCCACGGTTCTAATCCCGTTTGGGAATAGGCTGTCTTCATTGTGGTAAGAGGCAGGATGAAGGGTTCTGAGCTATAAAAGAGATTAAACAAGCAGATAAGAGAAACAGAGATGGGGTGAGGTATGTGCCAAAGCAGAGTGGGGTCCCCAAGAAGCCAGGAAGCAGAGGTGAAGGGGCAAGGACCTTCTAGGGACAGCAAGCCTGGCCCTTGAGCCAGGGCCCTGATTTTGGACTTGTAGCCCCTACCCTGTGAGAAATCCACCTGTTTGTTCAAGGCCCTCGCCTGGGGCATTGCAGTGACAGCCACACTGGGGACCCAAGGCACCGGGCAACCAGAGAGTGATGAGCCTCGTTATAACGACCCACCGCTTCCGATGTGTTCTCTTCCACATTTCTAAGCCTCTGTGTATTTTCTAAGATGCTCAGATTCCTTTAACCCGCACTGCCATCCAATTAATGTGTACACCGATGAAAGGATTCAGGATGACGTACGCCAAGCTATTATAAGACTACCTAAACCAAACCAAGACCGGTCACTGGAGAAAAACACCAGGCGTGGTAAAGTAGAGGGAGGGGCTGCAAAAAGAGACAAGCCCTCGACGAGACGAATGGACTCCGTGGCGGGAACAGTGGCTCAAGGACAAGAGCACTTGTGAGGATGGGCAGGATGGGTCAGGTTTCTGTTCTCCTGTGCAGAGGGTCGCTGTGAGTCAGAGCTGACTGGGTGGTACCCAACCACCCCATTGCTGCAGGTTGATCCTGACTGCAGAGACTTCTAAGACAGTGCAGAAGCACCCAGACGATCCCCAAGGCCCCGGATCTCTACGGGAGCAGACTGCCGCGTCTTTCCCCAGAAAAGCAGCGGTTGCTGGTTAGAACCTTTCCATCCACAGTGGAGCTTTTTGACTACTGCACCGCCAGGCTCCTCAGAACAGTGTGTAGTACACCGAAAATCAAACCAAACTGGGAGCCCGGGTGTGTGGATTTTGAGATTGGGTTGCTAATTGCGAGGTCGGTGGTTCAAACACACTAGCTGCTTTGGATTAGACTGTCTGCTCCTCTAAAGAGTCACAGTCACTGAAACCCTATAGAAAGTCCCTAAAGGAGCCCTGGTGACCTAGTGGGTTATGCAACCGCAGGGCAGAGGTTTGATGAGGCTGTTTGCGCTCTCAAGAGTTACAGGATTGGAACCCCACGGAGCAGTTCTACCCTGTCCTATAGGGTTGCTATGAGTCAGCATCACCTCGATGGCAATGGTTTGGGTCTTGGGTCCGAGGCCCCTTGTGACAGCATTGCTAGAATCAATCCCTGCGTCCTTCCATGGTGTTTCTGGAGCTTTCCGCATCTAGTCTCCCCAGTTTGGTTTTGAGTTCTTCTTGGCACCTCCCCCCGACCCTCCCAGAGGATCAGCAGGAAGAGATGGCCTTTTTGAAGAAACCCCTCTCCCCCTCACATGTGGGGAGCTCCAAAGGCATCCGGCGTCTCGGGCAGGCCCAGGGATCGCTGGCCTCTGGGCTGAGGGACCCTGGCACTCCTCAATGGAGGAATCAGACACAACTGTGTGTCTGGGGAGAGGGAGCAGCTGGCAGGCTATGCAGGTGACCCTGACCCACAGGCGGGAGGATCCGCATACTACCGGCCTCCTCCCCTTCCTGTCCAAGCGCCAGCTCCCTTGTGCAGGGAGAGATCTGGTTTTGGGGAGGCAGCATCCCACTGGTTTCCGTGTGCCAGCTGGCGCTCTGGGATCAGCTACAAAGTGGAGTGCTGGTTCCCTTCGGATCGGGTGGGAGGGAGCCCAGGCCTCCGGCAGGCGCCAAGGCAATGGGAGGGATGATGCTGACGGCGGAGGTAACAGAAGCCCAGCTGGTGTTCACCGAGGGGCCGGCTCTTCACATACGTTGACACCCGTGTAACCCGACTGAGGGAGGAGGGCATCGCTGCCCCCACTTCCCAGATGGGGAAACAGGTGGAGAGCCCAGAACACAGTGTGGGCAAAGTCACACAGCCACCAAGTAACTGGGTGAGGGCTCCAGCCCTCTGATGACAGAACCGGGGTCCTCACGGTCACAGCAGTGGGTGCTGAGAGCTGCCGAGGGCCGCCGAGCTCTGTGTGGGGCTGTCTGGGCTTGACTCTTCATGCTCCCACTTTCAGACTACGTGGCTATGGCTAATTTTCCTAAGCGAGATTTAGTCTCCTCCTTTGCAACATGGGGGCGATCGTGGTCAGAACAGTGCCCCCTCACAAGGTCAGGACAAGGCCCGGATGAAATGGCACCCCGAGCATGGCAGGACTCTCAGTGCCACTCACCCCCCTGGCCCTCAGGCCCCACCTGTCTCCATAGTGGGGAGCTGACCTGCACAGTGTTGGGGGAGCAGCGGGTCTCCGGCTTCCACCCACCACATGCCAGTAGCCCCCTCCCAGTGTGACCATCAATCATGTCTCCAGCCACTGCCACCTGTCTGACTCCTGGGTCTCACTCACTGCCATCCAGTGACCGAGGTCCTAGAGGACGGGGGTAGAACCGCCCCTGTGAGTTTCTGAGACGCGTTCTTTACAGAGGTAGAAAACCCTGTCTTTTTCCAAGGAGCGGCTGGTGGTTTCAAACTGATGACTTTGTTGGTTAGCAGCCCAACTCGTAACCACCACATCCCAGAGGTCCTCTGTCTCCTGCGCCGGGCATGTAAAATCCTCACCAGCTGAGAATCACTGGCACGTATTAATAAAGCAAATAAACAAACGGACCGACCAGTCCGCTGCCAGCCAGGAGAATCAGCTCTTGGAGACCCTGTAGGACAGAGTAGACTGCTCCTTATGAGCTTCCTAGGCTGAAGATCTTTATGAGACCACCCAGCCTTGCGTTTCTTCTACAGAGTAGCTGGTGGGCTTGAACCCAGGACCTTCTGGTTGGCAGCCCAATGCTTAACACACGGCACCACCAGGGATCGTGGACACATAGCACATGCTCACATGAATGCCAGGTATCTTGTGATGCTTATCCTGATGAGGGCTTCCGCTTTCCCAGAGCAGGGCTGGCAGGGGAGGGACCTCCCTGCAGTGGGTGGAATGGCTCAAGCCACCCTCCCCTGGGATGAGGAGCTGCTGTCTGGAAGTGGGCTGGTGGGGGGCTGGCCCAGGCTGCTTCCGGGTTGGCCCAGAGGTCGCGACCCCTTTGGGGGTCGAACAACCCTTTCATAGGGGTCACCCGATTCATAACAGTAGCAAAATTACAGTTATGAAGTATCAACAAAAATAACTTAATGGTTGGGGGGGGGGTCACCACAACATGAGAAACTGTATGAAAGGGTTGTGACATTAGGAAGGTTGAAAACCGCTGGGCTACAGTGAGTGGCTTGGGCCCCAGTTCCCTTTGGGGACCCTTTCACAGTGCCTGGGTTTTCTGTAGCAACACTGACCCATGGGCACTTCCTTTAAAATAGACGGTGTCTCCTGCCCCTTGACCGAAGCTGGCAGTGAGGGCTGAGCACCTACTATATGCCAGGCTCCTGCAAGAGAAAGATAAACTCCTGCGTACTAGGAACTTCAAGTATGCTAGGTGGGCCCTGTTCTCAGCATCCGGCATATAGCATCTCAATCTGCCCTGGAAACCACACTATTATTACCCACCCAGCCCCCAAATGGATGAAGGAGCCCTGGTGGCAGAGTTGGTTAGGCACTGGGCTGCTAACCGAAAGGTCTGCAGTTTGAAACCATCAGTCGCTCCAAGGGAGAAAGATGAGGCTTTCTGTCCTTGTAAAGAGTTACAGTTTCAGAAACCCAGAGGGGAAGTCCTACCTTGTCCTATAGTGTCGCTATGAGTTGGAATTGACTCGATGGCAGTGAGTGAGGAGTGGCACTAGAAGTGGGGCTGCTAACTGCAAGCTCAACAGTTTGAAACCATCAGCCACTCCTGGGGTGAAAGACAAGGCTTTCTGTCCCTGTAAAGGTTCCGTTCTTGGAAATCCACAGGGGCAGTTCTACTGTGTCTTATAGGGTCACTCTGAGTCAGAACGGACTCGATGGCGGTGACCATCTTGACTGGGCTTACAGGTGGGGCTGCAGGGCCACTTGAGGATCCTGGTGTGGTCAGATGCCCTGCTCTCACCTCGCTGGGCATGTCCTTCACCACACACCATGCGTCCCCTCCAGCAAGTGACCCATCCTAATGACATGTCCAAAGGAAGCGAGCTCTGTCTTGACTCACGATTTTCACTAGCTAACGTTTAAGTTGATCACCAGGTCTTTCTAGCCTCTATTAATCCATAAGTTCTGCTGAAAGCTGCCCACCAGCGTAACACAGTCAGTGTTTGAAATACTAGCGCCACAGCTTGCAGCTTCCCAGCATCACACAGAGCTCCACGGTCCGACGATAGTGGTTAGGGACAGCATCCCCAAGAGGGAAGCCTGAAGCTCTGTCTTAAGGACCAGGTGATGACAAAGGAAGGGAGAAGGGCACTTGGATCACATGAAAAGAATGTCCCCTACTCCAGAGATACAGAACAATACAAACTACAGAGGTGACTTGGGAAAGGGTATGAGGCAGGCTTGGGAGGTGAGAATGGCAGTCCAAAGTCCAATTACAAAGGGCACTAAAAGGCACCATTCACAATGTAGTTGTCCTCACTGTGGTCAGTTCTGACCGGTAGCGACCCTACATGAAGCAGAGTGAAACACTGTCCATCCCTGTGCCTCCCCGTAACCCTTACTCTGAAGGAGTCCTGGTGGTAGAATGGGTTACCTACTGGGCTGCTAACTGAAAGGTCAGCAGTTTGAAATCGCCAGTTGCCCTACAGGACAAAGATGAGGCTTCCTACTCCCATAAAGAATTACAGTCTTGGTAACCTACAGGGACAGGTCCACCCTCTCCTGCTAGGTTGCTATGACTTGGAACCAACTTGATGGCAGTGAGTTTGGCTTTGAGCCCATTATTGCAGCCATTGTGTCAATCCATTTCCTTGAGGGTCTTTCTCTTTTCCAATGACCCTCTACTAAGCATGACATTTCCCTCCAAGGGCTGGTCCCTTGTGGTAACATGGTCGACATGTGAGACAGAGGCTCACCCTCCTTGCATTGAAGGAGCATTCTAGCTGTGCTTCCTTCAGGGTAACATGGTTGGTTCTTCCGGCCTGCCATCAATGATGTACTCAATATTCATCACCGATATTCAAATTCAAATGTGTCAGCTGTTCTCTGGTCTTCCTTATTTATGGTCCAGCTCTCACAGGCATATGAGGGCAGTGAAAAGACCAAGTCTCGGGCCAGGTGCTCTTTTAGTTCTCCAAGAACGGTGTTGACCTTTGCCCACATCTCATGCCGACCACATCTCACTGCCGACCACATCTCACTGAGGACCCATAGGACCAGGTAGAATGGCCTCTGTGGATTTTCAAGGCCAAAGCTTGATAAGAGTAGAAAGCTCAGAAAAGCTTAGGAAGCTCAGCAGCTCAAAGAGCACAACACGGACACCACCGGGGTTGCTCCGTTTAAATGTTTAGATGTTAATACCCCCTGTGGCAGGTGTCAAAAGCAGCCTGGAGCTTTGCAGTGCTCAGTCTGTGGCAATAAATTAGGGCCTGGATCTGTCTGTTTTGGGGCCACATCAGTTCTTTCAAAACATCATTGACCTTCCTTCCTTCCTTCTTTGTGTTTTCAGGGTCGCTGGAGCGAAGCATGAAACGGAGCAATTTAGCCAGCATCTTAAAGAAAGCAAGTGACCTGAATGGTAATGAAAAGCCAACACCAACCCACCAGCCAACCAACCGACTCAGCTGACCCGTCCCTGGAACACTGGCATGAAACAGAAAGTATTGGTGGATGGTGTTGGTGTTGGTGGAGGTGGGCATAATCTTATCTCTAATGATGTAAGATAAAGGAAAAAGGATCCCCGGTGGCGCTTGGCTGCTAAGCTAGGGGGTTGGTTGAGTACGCAGCTCTGAGTACGCCCATAAAAACCACCGCCTAGAAATCCCCATGGGGCCATTTCACTCTGTCACCTGGGGTCACTATGAGTCAGAATCAACTTGATGGCACACAGCCACATAACGATGCAGGATGGCTGGTTTAGTCAAGACTCCTGCGGACACCGCATTCAAGTGCTATCCGGTAGGGGTGTGGCCACTTAGAAATGGAATAAGTGGACCCCATTCCTCACTCCTCCCCACAACCAGGTTCTTTGCCCTGTACCTCTGGGGCTCTTACAGTGGTGGGATTGTCCTGTCCCTTGGGGTCTGGGCGTGGGATTCTCTGGAGGTGATGCCGTGGCAGCAGGTGGTACAGTCAAAGGCTGGGGAAGCACTTGTATGATGGGACACACCTTCTTTGTAGCCCTCCATTCACCGTGGGAAGGCATTGGGTAGGATAGCCCACTGGTCCAGGAAGAGGATGAGGAAGCAGGACAGAGCCGCCACAGTCTCCCCAGCCAGGGCAGCCAGCTGAGATCAGCCAGTCCCGGCCAATCTGCAGACACCTGAGAGAGCTCAGCCTAGAGTGGCCAGCCCACAGACATGTGAGTTAGACACACACTGTTTGCTGTAGCCATTGAGACGGTATCGCTGCCGTGTGGCAGACCTGAACTGACACAGTACTGCTACTTAGTTTATTTGAAACACAGGCAGTCCCAGTTGTAGTAAGAACAAGTTCCGTTCCTAAGTCTGTCTTGAAGTAGAATTGGCACATACGTTGAAACAGGCAGGCATGGTTTGTTTATAACATCAGTTAAGTATCTGTCTTGGCACATAATGTGGAGCATAAGGGGCATACCTGAGTCTATGCAAAAAGACATGAAACACTTCCAGATATGGGAAAACATCATCTTCATATTTTGATGGATGTTGCAAAGTACCACCGCTTATTATCACAAACCTTTGTACCACAAGTCTTTAATATAGGCTCTAATGGGGGTTAATCTGTCACTTTATGGAAGTTAATTCATAATGCAGGTGTTTGTACACGTTTGGACATTTGTGAACTGTGAGCTCTCTGTACTCTCTTTTCCCCCGTGTGTTTGCATTTGCAGCATTTAAGGGTCTGTCTCCCTCTCTTTTTCACCCTTTGATATCCTGATTTTCCTGGATGGCATGTAACCCGAACCTGAACCCATTGCTATACAGCTGCTTCTGACTCTCATGGCCACCCTCCAGGACAGAGAAGACCTGCCCCATGGGGTTCCCAAGGCCGTCATCTCTACAGAAGGTGGCTGCCCCACTTTTCTCCTGTGGAGCAGCTGGTGGGTTGAGCCATTGACCTCTTGGCTAGTGCATAGCCATGGCACTACCAGAGAGCCCTTAATGACATTTACAAATTAAATATATATTTCTTTATGGGATTCTTTGAAAGCAGCATGTGTTCTTTTCAGACAATGGTAGGAGAAACAAAGAGTCCTAAAAATCATATGCAACTGTTAGGGTTAGCCAATACTAACATTTGGGTGTACAACCTTTCATATATACCCAGAGACAGACACATGCTGCATATACATTTGTATGCATATCCATGTGCTGACGACATACACGCCTGCACTTGGGATCATATTATAAGCGAGCTGTGTTCTACATTATTTTCTTTAGTTTAATATCATATACATGAGAATTTTCTCACGTCCTTCAATATATTTCAGGGGCATGAAACTTAACAGCTGTGTATTAATATTCTACGGCAGGGCTGTCTCATAATTTATTTAACCATTTCCTACTTTGGGACATTCTGCGTCTTTGCTGTTTTTCGCGATCACAAATGCTGCTGCAGCGATGTTCATCTTTCTATGTGAATCTCAGTGTGCCTCTGTGATGGCTCCCTTAGGCTATGTCCCTAGAAGTGGCATTCCTTGGCAAATGAGTCTGCACAATTTAGTTTGGGATTGCCAAATTGTCTGCCAGAAATGACAGCTGACAGCCTCACCAGCAGAAGAGGCAAGGGCCTGGCATTTGTAATTCCTAACGACTCACTGGGGGAAAGTTTGAAGCAGATGTTCCAGGACTGGGCTGTCTTTGAGTTTATGGCTTGGTGATAACTTAACACAGGCCCATGACTTGGAATCATGTTGCACTCCATTAAAGGTGTCACCGAAGGGTGGCTTTCTGGTATGGTTAGGGATTATGCCAACGAGACACCCTTGGGCAAGGGTAGAGATGGAGCCCGACCTATCAGTATGCTGACAGCCTGATGACACTTCCTGGGGGTGTGGCCTTCTGTATAACACAGAGACTGAACAGAGCTAAATTCCTTTTGGTCCTGCGCCTTCTGCTGGAGTTAGATCTTGTATCTGGTTCCTTGCTGTCCTATCGTCTAACCTGCCAATCCCAGGAGCTGGAAGCGGACTACCAATGGTGAATTCCTTTGGCCAACTTTGCATCCATTTAGCTCTGCACCCACCAGCCTGTGCACCTTGTCACCTCTGCCTCATTATCCTGCTTCCTGTTCATCAGTTTCCATGAATCCAGAGAAGTCTGACTTGAACTAAACTGCATTTACTGTACTTCTATTACTGTGTAAGCCATTCCTCGATATAAATCTCTTTCTATGTACAAATACATATCAGTGCCACCAGTTATGCTTTGGTAGAGAACCCAACCTAATCTACCTTCCAAAGGCTCAGGGATATGAATGTTCTTGACCTTCCAGATCATATTTAGCTGTGTGATATCAAGCTAGAGACGGAATAATGTTGTATAAAGACAATGGACATCATCTGACGTGTTAAGTGTAAGTGTGTAGTCAACTGACAGCACCTATCTCAGTGGACATTTCTGTCACTAGGAGCTAAATCCCAGCTTATCCCTCTTTAACTCTGGGACTTTGGCGGACCAATTTAATCTTGCGAAGGCCTGGTCTGCACATCAGTAAAATGAGGGCGAACCTTGAAAACACTTTGGAGTTCTAGTCTAACATGTAGGGGATTCCATAAGTTGGAATTGGCTCGATGGTTACTAATAGCAACCAGTGAGGCCCTGGCATCGGTGGTCCCCTTCCATGCGAGAGAGCTGAGTTCCATGTGTGCCCAGCGCAGCATCGCATGTGCGTCTGCCGCCCATCATTTAGTGCAGCTCCTGTGCTGTTGGGAGGCTGACGGGTGAAGACAAACGAGGAAGAGCTCCTGGTGGTCAACTCCTAAAACCAATTGATCAGCATGATGTGATCTGCAGCTGCTGGTGAGGATAGCGCAGGAGGGGGCCGTGTTTCCTTCTGCTGTCTGTGGAGTCACCCTGAGTCAGTGGGGGCTGACCTACCGCAGGAAGCAATGGAAACAACGACCAGTAAGTGCCAGTGAGGCTGACTCTCTTACAAGTAACACATGTGAACCTTGGAAAGAATAGCAAAGGAAAGTGTTCCTTGAGCACGGACTATGTACCAGACTTGGTAGAAAGAGTGGGAGCTGGGCTCAGTCCCTGCCGTCGTCATCAGGCTTGCCTTCTGGGGGTCGGAGACAGTGAACAAGTGAGCACATGAATCGGCAGTACCAAGTTGAGAGGATGCTGAGTGTTATGTCGACACTGATCTAGAACTGTGACATGATTTAGATCTAAGGGGAAGGTGCTACAACAGACCAGGGAAAATGAGCCCCAAACTCAAACTAGACATTAAGTCAATTTAGACTCATAGTGTCCCTATAGGGCAGAACAGAACTGCCCTGTGGGTTTCTGAGGCTGTCAGTCTTTACAGAAGTAGAAAGCTTCATTTTTACCCCATAGAGTGGCTAATGGTTGTGAACTGCTTACCTCGTGGTCAGAAGCCCAACCTTTAACCCACTACAGTACCAGGGCTCCCTGGAAAATAGTGGTTATGTTTAAGCTAAGGACTGAGCAATGAGAAGTATGCCGGGGAGTTCTGGAGGTACTGGAATGATCTAAGTAGAGTAAGTGGTAAATGCAAAGGTCCAGAGGGGGAGCAAGATGGGTGTGCTCAAGGAACACATAGGATATTGAAGGGCAATGCAGTGAGAACCCTTGGCCTTGTATATGACTTGAATTCAGGAGTGGCGTAGGTGTTGGCATTAAGATCTAAATGTGTTTCTGAGCTCACTCTGGCTGCTGTGGAGGGGTGGGTAAGTAGTCTGGGAGACAGCGGGTGCAGAAGCATGAGACCATGTAAAGCGTCTGTGGTTCTCATGGTGCCATTAAGGGAAGCTTTTGTAAACTTACCTCAAAGGTTCTGATCTCCAAAGGGGGGGAATGCAGAACACGATTTCAAATTCTCATGCATTCCAGACTTTTTAGAGCGTTGGAAGCTACATGAACCCCTGAAATGATTTCTCTGAAATCATCTGTAAATCTCAAACCAAAAATATATTCAGAGGTCTTCTTTAAATGAAACAATAGTTGAGAATATCTGCCTTGAGCATTATGCATTTTAAAAAGTTATTTTTCCATGCTATCATTGAGAATACACGTAGCAAAAACATATCATGTAACCGTGTCTCCAAGTAACATCCATTACCTTCTTCCTGTTGTGTCAGCCTCCCCCTCCCCTTGTGAGTTGTTCATCCCTCAGCAACACAAACGCATAGCTCCCCGAGTTAGCTATCTAATGGTTGCAGTGGTTGTCAAGCTGACCCCATATAAAAACCAAGCTCACTGCCATCAAGTCAGTGCTGACTCACAGCCCCCCCCTATAGGTTTCCGAGACTGGAACCGTCAATGGTAGTAGTGAGTCCACTCTTTCTCCCTCGGGGCTGCTGGTGGTTTTAAACTGCTGACCATGCAGATCACAGCCCAACGCCTGCCCCATGATTCCCCAAGGACTAAGCTCCTCATTGTCTCCTCTACCTCCAATCCTGTGTCCACATGCTGGCTCACTACCTTTGTAGAGGGCTTAGGGATCACATCACACCACACTCCTGTAGCTTCCCCCACATCTTGGTGCTCTGCTCTATTGTCTATTCTTGAAGCAAACAAATCCCTCTCGCTGTTGTCTCACACAGGCCCAGTTC
>NW_022103901.1:38820657-38822009 GCF_000313985.2 Echinops telfairi | reverse complement strand
CAGGATCCTCCCCCCACGCCCTCCCAGAGGTCTCCACCCAGAGGTCCCTGCCCCATCTCGGTGCTTCCCACAGACTCACCAGTCAGACCCTCCCCCCTCCTCTCACAAACATAGAGGTTCCCATCCTGCCATGATGCTCTGGTCAGACACAAGTCTGGCAGAAGCTTCTGCAGCTGTGGCATAGGGATCCAAGCCTCTGGAGCTTGCCTACTGCATTCTTCATTCTCCCTACTCAATCCCCTCTCCCCATGATCCGTGCAGATCAGGGCCCTCCCTCCCACTTGCCTACCTGTGGGACGTGCCCCTAGCCAGGAGCAGATCACCCAATCCCCAACCCATTCCTGAAATACACTCCCGTGTTCAGGCCAACACGTTCCATCAGACCGCAGTGTGTACAGCTGCAAACAGCCCCCAAGGAGAACTGAGGGTGGCTGGAGCACAAACCAAAAGCCAAGGCGAGAGGGAAACCCCAGCAGGACAAAGGTGAAGCACAACCCCTCAAGGCACTTGGCTACAAGCAGCTTACAGAAACACCAACACCATCCTCACAAAGAGAGCGCCCAGGGCTCAGAGACACTGTGGAAAATGACACCTAGTTCCAATAAATTGACCAAAAAGCCCAGCAAGCTGCTTCCACAGCTTCCACAAGAAAAGAGAAACAAAACCCAATGCCAGAGGACCACCTGGACCTAACTGGAGTCATATAAAAGGCAGAGGCTGACCTCTCACAGAAAGAAATCTTCAGAATGCTGCTTGGGGTCATCCAAGACATGAGGGAAGCATTACTGAAAAAGGTTGACATGATAGAGGAGATAAAGGTCATGCACCAAAGGGAAATACAAGAGCTAAAGGTGAGATAACAAAAACCAATAGCACACTCATGGACTTCGCCCAGCGAATGGGGGAAGCAGATACTCGCACCAGTGACCTAGAGGACTCGCAAGCAGAAATTAATAAACATGAGAAAATGTCTCATAAGTCCATCAGAGAAGCTGAAGAAAACCTCAGAGCTTTGTCTGATGCTATGAGAAGGAACAACATCAGAATGATTGGATTACTGGAGGAATGCACATCAAGGAAATCAACATCCAAAATAGTGATGGAATTCTGGAAGGAAACTTCCCTAGATTAATGAATGAAAATCAGGCAACCATCCAGGAGGCCGAAAGAATGCCAGTTAGACTGAATCCCAAGACATATAGTTGTTAAACTATCCAACTATGAGGAAAAGGAGAAAATTATGGGAGCAGCTAGGGGAAAACAGGCAATCACATATAAAGGCAAGCAGATAAGAATATGCTCATATCAATCAGCAGACACCATGAAGAAGAGGAGAGAGTGGAGGAAAATAA
>NW_022103901.1:38818025-38819422 GCF_000313985.2 Echinops telfairi | reverse complement strand
CAAAGGCAGTTATCAGAGGAAGTTTCATAACAATACATGTACACCTGAAAAAGGAAGAGAGACTCATGATTGATATGCTGGCACAAAATTTACAACAACTAGAGCAGAGTCAGCAGGACAATCCTACTAATAGCAAAAGAAAAGAAATAATAAAATCAGGGCTGCGATTCAGGAGAGGGAAAATAAGAAAACTATGGGAAAAATTAATGCTGCTAAAAGTTGGTTCTTTGAAAGGACAAACAGAACCTCTGGCAAACTTAACCATAGAAAGGAAGGAACACATTTCAATAGCAAGGATGAGGGATGAGACAGGAACATTACAACGGACCCTAGAGAAATCAAAAGGATAATTACACAGTACTACAAAGGACTGTACTCCAAAGAATTAAACAACTTGGAAGACATAGACAAAAACATCGATGCAAAAATCCTTAACATAATACTGGCCAACAGAATACAAAAGTATATAAAACAAATAATTCACCATGACCAAGTGGAATTCATACCAGGGATTCAGGGATGGTTCAACATACAAAGGACCATTAGTATTATTCGCCACATTGAAATGAAAAACTATAAGAACCACGTGATAATATTGATAGATGTGGAAAAAGCATTTGACAACATCCAACACCAATTCCTGTTTAAGACACTCAAGAAGATAGAAATGGAAGGAAAATTCCTCAATATAATACAATTATACATGAAAAACAACAGCCAATGTGGTAGTCAATGGAGAAAAGGAGAGATCAATTTTTCTGAAAAGGGGACTAGACAAGGATGTCCCTTGTCCCCACTCCTATTTAACATCATACTGGAGGTCCCAGCTAACTATAAGGCAAAGAAAGGACATCAAAGGTATTCATCTGGGGAAGGAAGAAGGGAAACTATCATTATCCACAGATGATATATATGGAAAATATGTACATGGAAAATCCAAAAAGTTCCACGAGAGGAGTACTGGAAGCAATAGAGGAATATGGCAGATTAGCAGGTTACAAGATCAGCAAACAGAAGTCTATCGCACTACTGTCGGACAAGAGCACAGATGAGGGGATCAAAAAGGGGGTACCCTTCATAATAGCCAAACACAAATTGAAATATCTAGGGATATACCTGACTAAAAACACAAAAGATCTGTACAAGGAAAACTACAAAACGCTATTAAAAGAAACCATGGTGACCTCAACAAATGGAAGGACATCCCATGTTCGTGGATTCTAAGACTCAATATAGTAAAGATGTCAGTTCTACCCACGGCACTATATAAGTGCAATGCTATCTCGATCCAAATACTATCATATTTCTTCAAAGAACTGGAAAAACATTACCAATTTCATATGGAGAGGGAAGAAACAGAATTAGCAGAGAATTCCTCAAGAAGAAGGGCAAAGTTG
>NW_022103901.1:38783912-38817400 GCF_000313985.2 Echinops telfairi | reverse complement strand
GGGACTAATAGAGAGGCCTGAGGGGCCGGCCCCATTACCAACTAAATGGATAGCCCTCCACTCCCCCTAGAATTCATTTCAGAGGACAGCACTGAAGCTACAGCTCAAGGAGAGGGACATGTCTGATCAGAGCACACAGGAGCAAATGAGGGGGGAGGAAAAAAGAGTGAAGCACATCCTGGCCCATCAAGCTGAGGACAATATTTCTGCTCAGAGCAGCCAATGCACAGAGAGGACCATAGGGCTGTCCCCACTACGAGACAGGACATTCCTCACTGACCCATAGCACCACGGGGAACAACACTGGAGACACATGGTGGGAATTGTGCCCACCCTGACCCTACCACATCCAGGCAAGACGCAGGGGGCATGCAACAGAGCAGCAAGTGTTTCAGAGCAATGAAGTCCCCAGGGAACACCAAAAATAGACTGTGGGGTCAGGGCATGGTACCCCATCAGACTTGACTGGAAAACACTCATAAAGGACAACAAATAGACCTTGAACTATTTATAGGCTTTTCCTTTTTTTGTCATTGGCTTTTGTTGTTATTGTAGCTATTGTTTTATTTTCTATTGTCGCTTTATTTTTTTTTGCTCGGTCTTGTGTTTGGGCACATTATTGTCTCTGCATGTCTATCTGGATGAGATAGGCGGGATAAACAAGCCAGAAGAGAGAACAACGGGACAACAGTTCCAGGAGGACATGGGAGAGGAGGAGATGGGGGAAAGGAAGTGGGTGTTAACAAATCCAAGTACAAGGGAACAACAAGTGACCGAAGTGATGGCAAGGAGGGTGTAGGAGGTCTGGTAGGGCTTGATCAAGAGCAATGTAACCAAGAGGAATTACTGAAACCCCAATGAAGGCTGAACATGATAGTGGGACAGGAGGAAAGTAAAAGGAAATAGAGAAAGAACTAGAGGCAAAGGGCATTTACAGAGGTCTAAACTCAGGTATGTACATATGTAAATATATTTATATATCAAAACGGGGGAAAAGATCTATGTACAATTATTTATAGGTTTAGTATTAAGGTAGCAGATGGACATTGGGCCTCTACTCAAGTGCTCCCTCAACACAGGAACACTTTGTTCTAGTAACTTGGCATTTCATGATGCTCACCTTCCTGACATGGTTGCTGAAGACAAAGTGTGTGTATAAGCAAATGTGGTGAAGAAAGCTGATGGTGCTGGCTATCAAAATATATAGCGTCTGGGGTCTTAAAAGCCTTGAAGATAAACAAGTGGCCATCTAGCTCAGAAACAACAAAATCCACATGGACGAAGGTGTCGATGGAATCAGGTATCAGGCATCAAAGACCCAGAGCAAAAAATCATAATGTGAATGGGGCGGAGTGCAGAGGGGAGGCTCAAAGCAATTGGACATCCCCTTACAGAAGGGTTGTGGAGAGAAGACGAACCAGTCAGGGTGCAGTGTAGCACCAATGAAACGTTTATACAGCTTCCTCTGGTTCTTTAATGCTTCCCCCTCCCCCCACTATCATGACCCTAATTCTACCTTACAAATCTGGCTAGACCAGAGCATGTATATGGGTACAGATAAGAGTTGGAAACACAGGGAATACAAGACAGATAAACTCCTCGGGACCAATATTGAGAGTAGCCATACCAGGAGGGGAAGGGGAAGGTGGGGGGCGAAAGGGGGACTGATCACAATGACCTACCTATTACCCCCTCCCAGGGGGATGGCCAACAGACAAGGGGCAAAGTGAGACATCAGACAGTGCAAGACATGAGCAAATAATAATAATTTATAAATTACCAAGGATTCATGAGGGAGGGAGGGAGAGGGAGGGGAAAAATGAGGAACTGATACCAAGGGCTCAAGTAGAAAGAAAATGCTTCGAAAATTATGATGGCAACCTATGTACAAATGTGCTTGACATGATGTATGTATGGATTGTGATAAGCGTTATGTGAGCCCCCAATAAAATGATTAAAGAAAGAAGAGTGAGGGGCTCTGGAAGCTGCTTCTCTCGGCCACTTTGCCTTGTTCCCCTCTGGGTCTTCCCCAGGACTCTGTTTGCCTCCAGGGGTGGTCCCATGTGGGTCACCTGACTCTGAGAGGTCTCAGCGCCCTGCCAGGCTTCCACCAATCTTGGATCCAGTAGACTCTGCCCCCACCAACCTGTGAGCTCCAGGCATCCTGCTCCATGGACCTGCAGCTCCTGGGGTCTGAAGAGGGCCTGGTCTATGGTCTTGACTTGCACTCACGGGCCGGGGTGTCTTCTGGCTGTACATTTTCCTCTTTCTTGCACATTCTTGTGTCATTGGATTTGTTTCTCCAGACAGCTCGGCCTAACACAGCCAGAGAGCTGCTTCTCCTTCTTTTGTACCGTTTTATTGACATATAATTCACAGACCATACAATTCAACAGTTCAGTTGTATTAGAAAGAGTTGTCCACTCCTCACTACAGTCAACTTTAGAACATGCCCTTCCTTCTTGTGTTCACTGTTATTAGCTCCCCACCCCACCCCCAACCTCTCCTGCCACCCCCCCAAGAAACCTTAATCCAGTTACTGTCTCTATAGATTTACCACTCATGAATTTCACACGCATGAAAATATTTTTAAAATAAAACAGAAACAATAACAAAAATCAGATAGAAACCTCAATTGGAAAGGACACAGACTAAAAAAAAAAAGAACAATTTAAAAATGTCTCAAAATGGAGAGCACGTGGTAAGGTGTTCACTTTTAACCTAACTACATCTGCAATAATCCACTTTCAAGTACATTCCGCAAGATAACAAGGCGCGTCACATCCCTTGACTATGGCTCGAGGCGATTCATCGGAGGTGTAGTCCATGTGTGGACCCTGCAAAAGGATTTTGGGCTTCCGTGTCATCCACAGCCTTCTGCAGACAGTGTTCACTGATACCATTCTCTCCTTCAGATTTGGATTTTATTATTTATAGTTCTTGGATCACACAGGCTGATGTGCTTCTTCCATGTGGACTGAGTTAATGCCTGGCCAGAGAGCTTCTTAGAAGGCAGGGACTGTGTTTGAACAATATCTGTGTTTGGGTGTTCCAAGAAGCAGACCCTAGCAAGAGATTTGGGTGCAGGTGACTTGTTAGAAAACAGACCGTGAGGAAGCAGAGAAGCAGGCTGGGCAAGGGGAAGTAAGTAAGGAGGGGTGAGATTTCCGGCAAAGCTCAGCCTAGCCTGATGCTGTGGGAGCATCTGGAGGGGCATACTACACCTCCGAGCTTGTCCTGCCTCGAGGCACAGCAGCAGCAGAGCTTTGATGTTCCTGTCTCCCCAGTCACTGGCCCATTCACAGGCACGGTTACTCTCTGAGGTATGAATGACGAGGCTCTTGTTACCCCAAGACAGTCTTCTGAAGAAGGCGGCAGGAGCAAGCTGGAGGGTGAGAGCACACAGGGTCAGCCCAACGGCCGCACTACTGCATGTGTTCTCAGCACTACGGTGTGCAGTACAGCAGGTAGCCTGTGGTCCCAGATGACTGAAATGATGTGGGCTGACTGAATAACCGAATCCCATCCACTCTTTGCTTATCCACAGAGTTGGGTTCCAAAGACCAGGCTAAAATTGGTGTTGGAGAAAATGGGGGCTAGCCACACTCGAGCATAAAAGGGAAGATGGCTGCGTCATTACATAGCTGCCAAACGACATCATTGCACAACCACCCAATGTTGTCCTGAGATTGCCACCGAAACACTGAGAATCGGAGTCCCGCCAAGTTGACACGCGGCCTTCATTAGCATAGCCATTGTTCTCTCACGTCACGCCAGACATACATGGTGAACACGCACAATATTCGGATGGTAGAGCTTTTTTTCTATTGTCATAAGTGCGAACTTTCTGATAATGTGACAGTCAATAAGTGAGGAGTGGGTGCAGTATCCACGCTTACAGTTGGTATGGATTATAGACCAATGCACTGTCCACTCCAGGAAGTACCTTCAGTTCTACAATGTCCACTACAGTATTCCCAGCCCTACAGTGCCCACTCCAGGAAGTGCCTTCCGCTTCCAGAAGGACTGCTGCCAGATGGGCACTCAGTGGTGTTTGCTGAACTTGGTGCCTCACCACCCAGGATTGCAGCCAGGTGTGGGTGACAGCAAATAGGAGAGTGCCAGGAGTGAGGCAGTTCTGGGGGTAAGGAGGCTTTTCTGAGCCTCGGGAATAGGATGCACACAGGGAAGACTTGGGGTCCCAGTGACAGTAGCGGGACACAAGGTCAGATGTCATGGTGTTGGCCAGCCTGCCCGTGTTGTTGAGAACATTCAAATAGCAACCATTATGCTTGTGGGGGTATTTTGACACCGCCGCTCTTGCATTAAATTTTCTTATTAAATGACCGAGGAACAGGCGCAGGAAGGAGTTGATGGCCACTTCAGAATGAGCCCACCGAGGCTGGGAGGCGTTAACTCATCAGAGTCCGCTCGGTGGAGGAGCGCCAGGGCAGGGGCTTAAACCCACCCTTGTTGCCGTTGTCTACTCTCAGTTCCGACTCACAGTGACCCTGAGTTCCACAGAACACGTCACTGCTCTGTCTTGCCCCATCCTCACAATAGTCGCTCTGTGGGGGTCCATTGTGGCAGCTTCTTAAGGAGGTCTTCCTGACCTGTTGCCAAAGGTGGTTTAGAGTGCAGGTTCCCTAAGCAGGTGTCAGACGATTGCTGAAGGAAGCTGGTCCTTGCTGTTGAGGTAGCAGGATATGAAACCGGTGGCCCACATGCCAATTCCACTTGTCCCGTGTCAACTGGACAGCACCTTGATGCGTTTTAAAAACGGAACGGATGTTTTCACATTGACAGATTGAGCTGGACATCTGGATTTCTGTTTTTTTCTGGAAAATCAACACATCGTGTCCCTCCCACATGCCCTCCTAGTTGGGGTGGCAGCAGCTGTTCTCTTGAGATGGGCTTTCATCTCCCCTCCCTGGCTTGTCCCCCTCCCCACCCGTCCCCAGAGCTGTGCCACCCAGTCATTAGGTCGCAGCTCACCGTTGAGCATTTGAAATGCGACTAGTCTAGATGGGGAGGGCCCCCAGGCCTCGGCATGGCACACGTGGCTCCTCTTGGCTGCCTAGTCGATGGCGTTGCCCTGTGGTCTCCACATCAGGCCAGCTTTTTGCCTTTCTGCTGCTTGCCTGGCCCTGAAGGCACATGCATTTGCAGCCCCTGCTGAAGGAGACCAGGAAGTGTGACCCCCCTCAGAGCTCTGCTCATCTCGGCCCGACACTGGCTGGGTGGCACTGGGAAATCCGCCTCCTCTCTCTGTGCTGAGCTCCCTCATTTGCACGATCAGGAAGTTGGTTTTAATTTCCAACTTTCTGCCATGGAAACTTCTTTTCCCACCCACCTCTGAGTTTACCCCTTTGTGGTGGGCTGCTGCCACTTCTGGCTTTGATTTGAGCTCCCCTCCCACTGGGAGCCCCTCCTCATGCCCGATTCCTCACAGGCCAGCTGCTTCTACTTTTGAACAGGCCCATTCCCATCAGGGGCCCCCCTCTTCATTCCATGGGGGGCTGTATCCTGGATCATTCCACTCGACTTGTTTACAAAGTGGGAAGTCGATCACAGCTTCCTTTGCCTTCTGGGTTAATATCGGCAATTTCCCCTCATTTCATTCAGATACTTCAGCTATTAGTCCGCTCACCTTCCTCAATTATTTGCACGCACCCTTGGGCTGATAAACCATTGTTCCAAGGGGGCGTGTTGCCTATTTTAAGAACCTAATTTGTTTGTAATGTGCGCATCAGCTGCATGATTTGTTTCTTGCTTGTAATTAACTTTTAAGCTAATGCCATTGCACTCGCCCCAGATGAGAATCAAGGTAAAGTTGGTGAGATTAATCATGCTGGCTCCATCGTCACCTCTTCCAACATCTTCCATGGACTCAGCAAGTCTGAGGTGGAGGGGAAGGTGATGTTTTTTCCTTCTACTTCCATCTGTTACCCTGCCGATCTTGGAGCTGATCCATTCATTAGTGGGGTTGAGGGTTGGAGTTGGAATGGACACTTTTCGGTCGGAGGAATGACTTCTGTTATGCCCTTCAAGTTCTCTGAACTTGTGTCGTTAACCCATCTCGTTGCCCCTGAGAGGGTCTCTGGATACATGGGCACAGTTGCTTCCCAAGAACTAATTACTAGTTTCCATGGTCTTTTGTAATGATGTCTTAGATTTGTGGTTTGGTATGGAGGTGTAATGGCTTTGTGTTGGGCTGATAACTGCAAGGTCAGCAGTTCAAAACCACCAGCTACTCCTAGGGAGAAAGATGGGGTTTTCTATTCCCATAAAGAGTTGTAATCTCAGAAACTCCCAGGGGAAGATCTACCCTGTCCCATAGGGTCGTCATGAGTTGGCATTGACTGGATGGCAGTGAATTTGTTTTTGTTTTCGGCTATGGTGTTGTGGTTACGGGTCTTGTAGTTGATTTTAACTCAATGACTGAGTGATAGAGTGGAACTGCCCTGTGGTAGTTACATAATCTGTAGTCAACTTGAGACTATTAAGAATGAAGGGGTGGAGTTTAGCCTGTTAATCAGGTTGCGGTGTGATGACCTCATTTGGAGGCACTAAGGAGATAAATAGTTTGCTGAAGGCGAGACACATACACTCTCTGTTTCGTCTTCCTGCGAGACATTCCTGCTGACAAGACAAGTAGAGCTAGTCTGACAGCAGTCAGAGCCTTGGAGCTGGAGGGGCCTTGTGGAGACCCCTGCCAGCGCTGAGACGCCACTGGATCCACAAGACTTTCCACCCACCGGCCTGTGATCTTCCTGCAGTTGGCGTCATTGCATGTATTGTGTGAGTCGGAAGAGGAATTTATAGACTGGTATGGGACATATAGGGTAATATCGGACTGATGGACTTGATCTGTGCTGGGCTGGGATGTTTTCCTAATACACAATTACTCTTTTATATAAAGCTCTTTCTTAGACATATGACATATGAGTGTCCATGAAGTTGTCTCTCTAGTCTACCAGGACTAACACATGCCCCGTGGACTTTTCTGGACTGTAATCTTTATGGAAGTTGATTGCCAGTTCCTCCTGCCATGGGGCTGCTGAGTGGGTTTGAATGGCTGACCTTTCTGATCGCTTACCCATCCCAATCGCCAACTTTATTACCAGTCTCATTCTGTCAAAAGAACAAACAGCTCCATCTGGAAGAAGTGTGATCAGAACGCTCCTTTAGAGGCAAGAATGCGGGACTTCATCTCACATTCTTTGGACATGTTGTCAGGGGAGACCAGTCCCTGGAGAAGGACATCATGTTTGGTAAAGGAGAGGTCTAGTGAAGCAGAGGAAGGTCCTTAATGCGATGGATGGACACAGTGGCTCTAGCACATAAGAACAAGTGTGCCATGGTGAAGGACTGGTGGTGTTTCACTCTGTTATACTGAGGGTCGCTGTGAGCTGGCCCTGATATCTGCACATGGCTGAGTCATGGGTGAAAATTAAATGCCACGTGACTTTCCTCTTTGCCTCAGCAGGGCTATAGGAGAGCATGGCTTCCCAAACTTCCAGCGCTTACAGAAATCTGGGATAAAACTAAAATACTCTCTGCGTCATCTCATTCCAACCCATAGCAGCCCTATGGGACAGGGTAGAACTGCCCCTTTGTGTTTCTGAGACTAAATCCTTGTGGGAGCAGATAGCCTCATCTTCCTTCCGTGATGTAGCTGGTGGATTTGAACTGCTGACCTTGTGCTTAGCAGCCCAATGTGCAACCCACCACACCACCGAGGCTCCTTTCAAATCCTTGAGGGATGTTGCTAAAATGTAGATTCTGATTCAGTAGCTCAAGGGTGGGGCCTGAGAACCTGCATGTTAACAAGCTCTTATGAAAGGCTGAGGCTACCGCTCTGAGGACTCCACTTTGAGAAGCTAGGGGTCTGGCCGGACAAGCTGTGCAGCCTGGGACGGCATCCCTGGGGTCCCTCGCTTGGGCCCAGCAGCACTCCGTATTGCTGTGGGGGTTGAGTGAACCCCACAAATACCGATGCCCCTTGCCAGCTGACTGACCCCAAGCTCACTGCCATCAAGTCAATGCGGACTCCTGTGTCCCTGTGAGTCTCCGAGACTAGACTTCTTTAGGGGAATAGGAAGCCCCATCTTTCTCTGGAGGATCGCCTGGTGGTTTGAAACTGCTGACCTTGAAGTCAGCGAGCGTCACAGCGTGGTCACGGACATGTGCCACCAGGGTTCCTCAGACTGGCCCAAAGGGTGGTGAGATGTCTTCCTTTTTCTTCCCACACTAGCAAAAGAACAAGGCCACAAACACCCCGAGCCATAATTATATATTTTTTCCCCAATTTGGGAAGTAAGGGCTAAATACCACACACGGATTTATACCCTCCATGTATATGGTATTTAGGTGCGCGCACACACATATGTTTGGCTTTTGGAAGTGAATTTATAGTAACGGAACCGCTCGGTGCGATGGGTCTCTTTCTAAGTATAGCCTGCCTGCCTTCATAGGAGAGGGCTGGCTTCCAGACAGCCCTGCAAATGGGAAGCCCTGGTCCTGTTCTGAGAATTCTTCAGAGAGCCGCCTGGTTTTCCCTCTAAAGCCCTGGTATTCTAGAGTTCACCCAGCTGTCCCGGTCACACCAGCAGAGGAGCTGCCATTGACGGCCAGCTTCTGTGACACTCCTCGCGAATTCCCTCTCAGCCTCCAGGACTCCTGGGCCTCCGTGGATGGGTGGGCTATTTCTCAGGTAAAGATTGGAAATTTATGTGCCAGGGTCTTCAAACAGTCATGGGGAGAAGCCATTATCTTTTGATTTCTGTTTTCCCCATGATCTTTGGAAGCCCCCATGTTGCTATCGAGTGTATTAGGACTCATAGTTACCCAATAGGGCAGGATAGAACTTTCCCTTTGGGTTTCTGTTTTAGTCTGGATAGACTAGAGAAACAAATCCAGAGACACTCTTTTGTGTATAAGAAAGAGCTTTATGTACAACAGCAATTGAATATGGAAACATCCCAGCCCAGTGCAGATCAAGTCCATCAGTCTGAAATTAAGCCCATATGTCCGATACCAATCTATAAAGTCCTCTTCAGACTCACAAAACACAAGCAATGACGCCAAATGCAGGAAGATCACAGGCCAGTAGGTGGGAAGTCTTGTGGATCCAGTGGTGTTGGAAGCATCTCAGCACCGGCAGGGGTTCTCCATGTGGTTCCTCCAGCTCGACTCTGGCTATAGTAGTGTAACTCCATCAGGCTCATTGTCCATAATGTCTCCCATGGAGTGAGCCAAGAGTGAGAGAGAGAGAGAGAGATTGAGAGAGATTGTTTTGTTTTTGTTTTGCAACTGGAAGCCAGACGATCTCACTGCTGAAGATGTTCATTTGCAAAGAGAAGGGGACATACTATTTTCTGTTGGATCCATTTCCTAAGGTACCTAATATTCATATTGGGATTTTATATTCCCTTTCTTTGAATGTCAGTGTTTTTAGTATTCTTCCAGTTGGCTCTGACGTAGGGCAACCAGAGAAGCCCTGGTGATGTCATGGGTTACATGTTGACTGCTAATGATCATTCGCTCCGAGGAAGAAAGAGGAGGCTTTCTACTCCCGTCATGAGTTACTGTCTCAGAAACCCACAGGGGTAGTTCTGCCCTGCCTTTTGGGCAACTCTAAGTCAGGATTGACTCCCTGGCACTGAGTTTGTTTCTCCTTCCTTTGGGTTTAGAGGTAACAGAATGAAATATTGCCCAGTCGGGTGTTAGTCCCATGGTTGATGGTATTTTCATGTTCATTGGTTGCTGCAACCTCTGTCTCTCTGCGTTTGTCCCAGCACCCTCGGAGATAATGTTCGATTGTGAGCCTTAGGGTTTGCATGGACAATTCTTAAGAAGAAGATAAAAACCAAGCCTTTCATCCTAGTCCGACTTAGTCTGGAAGCACCTTTAAAACCTGCGCACCTTGGGTGACCCTGCTGGTATTTGAAATAGTAGTGGCGCAGCTTCAACCTCACAGCAACATGCAAGGTGCCCGGTGTGGCACATGACAGGTGACTGGTGATTTTCCTCAAGCGATGCTCTGAATTATTTCAGCTGGAGGGTCCACTGGAGCCTCGTCCTCAAAGATAGGTTGTGGCCTTTTTGTTCCCCTCCGCGATGGAACGCTTTTATTTTAACCATCAACCCCTATGTGTGTATGCAGGGAAGAGTGAGCCTCTCTCTGGTGGGCCGTGGCTTGGGAGCCAGGCAGGCACTTTTGAGGTCTCTGGCCTTGCTCTGAAGTTGCTGGCTGCAGAGGTTACTCGTCACTGGCACGATGGAGTTCTCTAAGGTCACTTGTCGATGGACTGAATGTTTTGGTCTCTTCTGATTCCGTGTCTTATTTTTATTCGATCTGTTCTTTTGAGCCCCTCTCTTATTCCCATCCCGTTCAGCATGGGAAACGTCTTGGCCTTTTTTTTGGTCCTCCTTGGCGTTCCTGAGTGGTCCATGGATTTCTGTGGGCTTGTTCCTCAGGCTTTCCTGAAGGGAATCTCTGTACCCGGGTGGTTCTCAGCTGCTCCTTGCGACCACTTCTGAATTCGGGTTGACAGCGGGTCTTCAGCTTCCTTCTCTTGGTATGGGGGGTTGGTAGCTCCACGATTGCCATCAGTTCCGATGGTTTCCCGGTCACTTCCGTCATGTTGAAGTCATCAGTGGCCCAGCTGTGGGTTTTCCTGATTGTCTCCACCAGGCTCCCTGGACTGTTGTGGCCTCTGGGATTTCCAAGCTCAGCCCTACCTGTGGGGAGCGGGAGAAAGCCAGAAGGAGGGACACAAGAGCTCAGGAGCCGTCATTTACCCAAGGTCTCCAGGCTAAGAGGTCATGAAGATACCCAACAACCGGGCGGGCTGACCCAGAGCCTGCCGCCTTACCCGTGATGCCCCACAGCCACAGGTCTCAAACGTCACGCGACTGGGGGGCTCCTGGAAGTCGTGTCAAGGTGCAGGTTCTGATTTCGTAGGTCTCCGGAAGGACTCGGGATGTGTGCATTTCCCGTGCCCTTGCAACATCGTGATCGGTGGAGAGAAGATCGTCACTGTCAAGGATTTCATTTCACTTGGATCCACAATCAACACCCATGAAAGCCATCGATAAATCGTTGGCCAAATCTGCTGCAAGTGACCTCTTAAAAACCGCAAGAGCAAGACCCCTACTTTGAGAGCTCAGTGTGCCTGGCCCGAGCCATGGTATTTTCCATCGCCTCAGCCGCGTGTGGAAGATGGACGATGTGCAAGGAAGACCGGAGAGGCATCGCTGCCTGTGAATGAATGCTGGGGAGGACGAGGGGGCGTGCCGAGGACTCCCAGAAGAACAAACGCCTCTGGCTTGGAGGAAGTGCAGCTGGAATCCTTAGAAGGGAGGAAGTCCAGACTTCATCTCACATACTTTGGACATGCCAGCAGGAGGGAGATCATGCTTGGTAAAATAGAGGGTCAACAAAAAAGAGGAAGACTTTCGATGGGAAGGATTGACTATAGGCACAAATATAACAACAACGGTGAGGGTGGTGCAGGAACGGGCACTGTCGTACGTTCTGTCGTACACCGAGTCACTATGAATTGAGGTCAACATAACAGCTTTGAACAACGGCAGAAGCTCCCAGGTGATGCGAATTCTGTTATCTATGATCCTTCCTCTGAGAACCATGGATCTAATGGGTCTCACCTCTAACTTCACATCAAATTCATCCAAGGGCTTCATTTGGCAAGGGACTGGCTTGGTGCGGGGCAGAACAGAGTGACCATCCCAGGTCCCAACAGCTCCCAGACGCCTCAATGCATGTCCAGGTTGAGCACTTTGCTTTGGTGTCTTAAATAAGACATCCACTGTTCCATGGTGCCCCCTGGGACCCATCTCCATCTGCTCCTGCGGGGGATCGGGGCAACCAGACAGGGGCTGACTCAAGCCTCCCCCTGCCTTCCTGTCCTGCTGTGCGCTGGCTGGCTGGACAGCAGGTGTGCCAGGACACAGGGCTGTGGCTGGCAGGCAGGTGTCAGGCTATATTGGGCTCAGTGCACCACAAGGAGAGGAACACTGGTCTCCCCTGGGGGCCTGGAGACACTTCCCAGCTGCTCTTTGTTGGAATGCTCAGCAGCCGAGCTGAAAATAGTGCCCATGATCCTGAGGAGGCTACCTGGGACTCCCCTCCTGCCAGGAAGGAAAATCCCATTACAGCGGCATGGCGATGATGTCACTCAGCCCAGCTGTTTTCAGAGAAGGTCTGGGACTTCTGGTGGCGGGGTGGGGGCTTGAAGGCGTGCAGGAGCTGGCTTCCTGTGAGTGCTGTAATGAGTCACCCCAGCGTCTTGTGGTTCTGGGGGGCAGCAGTCTGATGAGGGGCTCCTGGTGTTCCTTTCTAGAGGCTCGAGGGGGAGAATCTAGGCTTGTTAATCAGTTAAGTCCTGTGCCTGGAGAAAGACATTATGTGTCTGGAGGCCACCCGCTTTCCTTGGCTCACAGTCTCTCCTGCATCTTTCAAAATACACATTGTATTGTGTCTCCAGCGGAGGTTCACAGGGCTGTCTAGCTTCTCCTTCAACAATCTCTGTACACGTTCGTTGCCCAGTGGCATCGGTTGCGTGGTTCACAAAACCAGAAATCCAAACCCACTGCCACCAAGTCAATACTGGTTCTGGGTTTCCAAGGGGATAGCAGTTTACAGGAGGAGAAAGCTACATGTGTTTCCCTTGGAACAGCTGGTGGATTCCAACTGCCAACCTCGTGGTTAGCAGTCAAAACGCGCAACCCACGACACCACCAAGGCTCCTGCGTTTCCCACAAGGTGTGAACATTCTCAGTCTTTCCCTTTGGGTTGTTCTGTTTCCGTTTGTCTGGTTTCCCCGCTTCTGTACACTCGCCTACTTAATTTGAAGTATTTGTTTTATAAAGCAGTCTAGTACTAAAAGGACAACCCAGTCTGTCTTGGGAGAAGTATGTCCGGAGTCCTCCCTACAGGCAAGAATGGTGAGATTTGGTCTCATGTTACTCTGGACATGCTATCAGGAGAGACCATTCTCTGGAAAAGGACATCACAGTTGTTAAAGTAAGGGAGCAGCAAAAAAGAGGAAGGCTCTTGACAAGATGGATGGACCCAGTGGCTGCAACAATGGGCTCAGAGACAGGAACAATTGTGAGGACCAGGCAGGGTTTTGTTCTGTTGTGCACAGGGTCATCACCGGTCAGAACTGACCCTTTGGCACGTAACAATAACTTACGGATGATACTCTGAGCCACTCTGTTTTTCAGCTACAATGTGACCTTGGGGCTTCATTTGATTCCCGGGTTTGGAGATGATGTCAGGACAACTGTCAACTATCTCGGGAGCCCTCCAATCTCAAGAAGTGCCCTAAATAAAAACAAACAAACAAAAACAAAATCCATAGCCATCGAGTCTATTCTGGAACTCAAACTGCCATCGAATCCATTCCCACCCATAGTGATCGGATTTCCGAGGCTCGAAATCTTTACAGGAGCTCCCTCAGGCTGGTAGGTTTGAACCACTGACCTTTTGGTTAGTATTTCCATACTTAAACCACTGTGCCACCAAGGATACGTTTACTCTGTGCAACGAGGCTAACGCTGATGTCCAAGACTCCGACCAGTCCAGCAGAGGGCCGCTTTTGTTTTGTTTTTATGAACTTGATATTTTATTTCACATTTTCCTCCCATTCTATCAGCGTCCTTCAAGTGTGGTGTGTACAATGGTCGGTAGTGGTGGCTGCGCATCATTTAGTTCTTCTGGTCCCAGGGTAGATGAGGCTGTGGCTCCTGTAGAGAAACACTGTGGACTAGTAGACTAGTTTCTCCTGAGTCTTTGTTTGTTTGCTTTGGGTCCTTCTGTCTCTCTTGCTCTAGACTAGTAGGGACCAACGTTGTGTCTTAGATGGGCACTGGCAAGTTTTTAGAGCCTAGACACTATGTGCCAAACAACATGTAGAACTTGAACTTCGTGAACTGTGTTAGGCTAATTGACCAAGGTGTCCCACAAGACTAGGATCCAAATCCCGTGCACCCAGAAAGCCAGTACTGCAAGGGGTTTGGTTTTGCATTTTTCGAAAAGCTTTTGATGGACGCTGGCATGATTCTCTTATAAACTTCCCACGTCAGCCGGGACTATCGTGGACATCTGTGGTTGTTTTATATATGTGCGTAAGAGGATCCCAGTTACCCAGCATCAGATCTTCCTCCTCGGGGCCATCTGAGGAACAAGGAAATCAAGTCAGTCAAGAGAAAGCTCAATACCTACAGACGGAGTTTTCTCCTTTCAGCAGCCAACATCTTGGTTTATGTTTGCCAGTCTTGTTTCGGTTGCTGCTGTTGGGTGCCAGTGGGTCGGTTCTGACGCACAGTGACCCTGTGTGCAACAGAATGGAACCCTGCCTGTGCCTGTGCCAGCCCCAAGAGGGTGGCCTTAGAGCCATTGTTGCAGGGACCATGTTAACCCGCCGCACTGAGGTCTTCCTCTGTTTTGCTGATCCCCTACTTTATCAAGCAGGATGCCTTTTGCCAGGGACTGGTCCCTCCTGATAACATGTCTAAAGAACATGAGAAGAAGTCTCACCATCCTCGGTTCTAAGGAGCACAGTGATTGCACTTCCTTCAGGACCCAAACCAAACCAAACTCAATGCGACTGAGAAGATTCCAATTCATTGTGACCATTCTCCGGGCAGTCCGGGGGATATTGATGTTCTTTGCCAACAGCATACTTCAAAGGCCTCAATTCTTAATCCAGTGTTCAGCTTTCACATGCATATGAGGCGACTGAAAATACATGGAGTCCTCCAAATGGCATCTTTGCGTACACATGAAGAGGTCTTGTATAGCAGTGCGATGCATCGTCGGTTTCTTGACTCGCATGGGTGTTGATGGAGAATCCAAGTAAAATTAAACCCTTGGCAACTTCGATCTGTTCTCTGTTTATCATGATGTTGCTTGTCGATCCAGTTGCTAGAACTTTTGTTTTCTCCCTGTGTGGGTAGAATCCATAGTGTTGTCTTTGATCTTCCTCAGTAAGTGCTTGGTGTCAACTCGGCTGCTCACTAAAATCCTCTGGTGAGTTTTCCAACCATATGGAGGCTGGAAGCCAGCCTCAGTGTTCTTGTTAAAAAGGAGATTTGGATTCAGTTTATCTGGGATTGGTGGCAAATTTTCAGCAAGGGGTCAAAACGAATGAACCTGTTTCAAGTCCTGATCACAACTGTCCAATCCACAAGGGACCATGGCCATTCTCCGGGGTCAGAGGACCTGGGGACCCAGCGTGTAAGCTTTTGTTATCTGCAGCAGGCCCTTTAGCTGCTTTGTGTCCCTCCTGTGACTGGGATGAACGGATCTTCTCCCAGGCACGGTTTCATGATGGTTTTTCATTTTCCATGTTTTCTGATATGAACCCTTAGCCAACACCCTGAAGCCAACACCTTAGCCAATGCCTCATCCGCATGGTTCCATTTTTGTCGTTGTCTTGTCTGTTTAAGACATAAAGGGGCCTCAAAACCTCATCTGAAATTTGGGATCTTTCTTTCCCTACGACACTCAAGTCGCTGTGACCATCCTTTGGGCAGCCACCACGTACCAGACACGCCGTGTGCCCATTTCCTCAGTGAATCTCACAGGCCTGGGCGAGGCGGACAGCGCTGTCCTCTCTGCACATTTTAGGAGGACGTCTAGGACTCTGGGGTTCCAGTCGTTGTGACAGCAAGCGATGACAAGGCAGGAGGTGGGGGTGAGTGCGTGGGTTGTGCAGTAGTCCCCAGAGATCATATCCCAATGTCCTGTTTTGTTTTTTTGTTAAATACCAGTTTCCCAAAGGAGCCCTGGCGGATAATGGGGCACACACTGGACTGCTGACGGTCAGCAGTTCAAACCCAGCAGCCTCTCCAGGAAGAAAGATGAGTCTGCCTGCTCCAGGAAAGGCTTATCGCCGAGAAACTCAAAGGAGACCCTCTGCTCTGTCCTCTAGGGTCTCAATGAGTTAGAACCCACTGGATGGCACTGGGTCCCAATTCCCCAGGCACATGCTCAGGGTGGGCAGTCTTTCTTCTAGGTCCCTGTGGCTACAGCCAGAAGTAAGCCTGAGTCTCCCTTCTCCTCTGGGTGGAGGCCTCCCCAAGCCACCTGCCTTTGTCTTTGTAAACCGCTCCCCAAACAGCCTAGAGGCCCAATCCTGCATTACAGAGGAAACCACTAGAAGCCTTAATACCGTTTATTAATTCTTTTGAAAGTCAAGCCCAATGCATAATACTTACCTACTTTATTAGGTTAGCTGTTGTAAGGATCATAATCATAATCATAAAATAAAGCGCTCACAGTTACTGAGGTTGGGTCTTTGCCAGGCTCGGTGCTTTCTCACGTTGACGTCTAAGCACAGAAAGCCTGAGAAGCAAGCACGGAGGACAGCACCGTTTCACAGATGGGGAGACTGAGGCCGGGGTCATTACAGGGGTCAGGGCTGGTCGTTGGCGACTGGGCAGCTGACAGGTGAGGAGTGGGGTCCCTGGACACACCCTGGCAGGCCGGCTCCACCACTCACCTCAGTTTCCCCTGGAGATCTGCCTCTCTCTGAGGTGCTGGGAGGATTCCGTAAATAGTTCCCTCGAGGCGCTGGGAGCCCTGCGGGAGAAGCTCCCTATAAATACCCGGCATTTATAATTAGCCCACGGGGCGGCACAGTTCTGAGTCTGGAGGAGGCAAGCACCTGCAGGGCCGGGCCCAGGGCTCCCAGAACTGCCTTCCGGGCAGAGCTGGAGCTGAGAGACCCCAGGGAGGAGTGGGCCCCCCCCACGAAACCCGGGCTCCAGACAGGGACAACAGGGACCCCAGGGGCTCCCCGCTCCACTGCTGCCCGTCTGTGAGATGCCAGCCAGCAAGTCCACCCCTCCGCACTTCAGTTTCCACATCTGCAGCAGAGCAGTGGCTCTTTCTAACATGCAAAACCACAGGGCACACATAGCCATCTCCTGTAGTGATGGAGTCGGGGAGCCCTCAGGAGCCCTTCCTCCCTGTCCTGTAGGGCCTCTCAGTCAGAGTGGACTTGCTGGAGGGGATTGTGGCTGTATTCCACACTCCCAGAACTGGTGCACCCACCCAGTTAAAACCAGTGATTGCAAAGGCATCCGTGTAGACCAGCGGTTCTCAACCTGTGGGTGGCGACCCCTTGGGGGGGGGGGTGTCGAGTGACCCTTTCACAGGGGTCGCTCGATTCATAACAGTAGCAAAATTACAGTGATGAAGTAGGAAGGAAAATAATTTTATGGTTGGGGGGTCACCACAACGTGAGGAACTGTATTAAAGGGTCGTGGCATTAGGAAGGTGGAGAACCACTGGTGTAGACTGTGCTGCGTGGGGTCAATAGTTGGTTTGGGGGGAAGTGTGTAGCCAGACCTTTCTTCTGAAGCACCTCTGGGCAGACTCGAACCATCAACCTTTCAGTTAGCCGCTGAACACATTACTCCAGGGACTCCTACTGGTGCATACACAAATTGCCTTTGCTCAAGTCTGGGTCAGAGTAAAACTGCCCCCGTAAGGTTCTGAGGCTATACATCTTTACAAGGGCAGACAGCCTTATTTTTCTCCTGTGGAGCAGCTGGTGGGTTTGAACCACCAACCTTGTGGTTAGCAGAACAATGCTCAATCTTCTACATACACCTCCAGGGCTCCTTATGTCAATAAAGCAGGTGCTTAATACACACAAAAATCCCTTTCTTGGCCCCCTGGGCACAGCTAGGCAGATGTCCTCCTAACTTGTCACTCCTGCTTAATGCCCTCCCAAGGGTCCCCTTTGTTGACAGAGTACCCAGGGTTCGGCTCCTGACTCTGGGACCCTCTGAGGGCTCAGTGTCCCTTGTCTGTGGCACTGTCCCTTCCCGCCTCCCTCCAGAGGCTACCAGAACCCTGCTGGGGCAACCCTCAACCCGGCAGGGGCAACCCTGCCTCCTTAAGAAGCAGAAAGCAGGTCAATGCTTGGCTGCTGTCCGAAAGGCTGGTGTTTCCCAGTGACCCTGTGGGAGGAAGACCTAGCAGTCTGCTTCTGTAATGGCTCCAACCCCAAACCAAATTCACTGCCACCAAGTTGATATGGTGCCTGCCCAGAAAGCCCCTTAGGGCCGTACTGTGCTGCCATCCATGATCACTGTGGGTTGAAATTGTCTCCTTCCTCAGAAACCTCTGGGAGGTTCCCTGCCCATCAAGGGAGGTGCTGGCAGCTCCTCCCGTTGCCCCCAGTGTGCTCTTGAGAGTGAACTTGAACATAGCTTTCCCCTTTGATCTTTCCATTCCCTCCCTCCCACGCTCTGGCTTTGGAAGAAGAAAGCACCTGGACCACACCCAGGCCTCAGGCTCTGATTCTGGGGAGCCCAGCTCAGACCCCCACCCCCCACCCCAGAGCATGACCCCACCTCCCTTGCACTGTGCACATCAGTCCTGCCCAACCAAGTTGTCACCCGCCACTCTCCCACACTGCTGGTCAGTTTCCCAGCTTGCCCAGCAGTCCTGCCTCAGGGCCTTGGCACATGCTGTTCCCGCCGTCTGGAGTGCCCCTCCGTCCCTCTTTGTTTCAGTCACAGCTTAAATGCCACTGCCTTAATGATGCCTCCCGGCCTCCAATCCCTGAAGGCGCCAGCCCCCTCTGTTCTCTATCCTGGCAACCTGTTTCCGCTCCCTTGAAAGGAAGCGCAGTGGCGTGTTTATTGAACGAGGAGCCCTGGTGCCGCAGTCGTTAGCTTCTCCATTGCTAACCTACAGCTGGGCAGTGCGCTCCTCGGGGGGCAAGACCTGGCCGCCCCCTTCTGTAAAGTTCACAGCCTTGGACACCCTATGGGAAAGTTCTCCACGGTCCTAGAGTGTCACTGTGAGTCAGAATGGACTCCCCTGTGATGGTTGGTCATGATCTCTCTCCCCTCAGCCACTCACAGCGACCTGTGGGTGGTTTCAGAGTAGAGCTGTGCTCCAGGACTGCGTTCCAGAGGTAGGTCACCAGGATTTTCAATGAAGGCACCTCTGGATAGACTGAAATCTAAGAGACTGCCAATAGGCACCGCTTCTGCCCGCTTCATCTTCTCCGCCTCTTTATTGCTGCCTTTACCAAGCATGAGGTCCTTCGGCAGGAAACATGCTCACAGTTCGTGAGATAAAGTCTCACTTTCTTTGCCTCTAAGGAGCACTCTGGCCATACTTCTTCCAAACAGATGTGTTGGTCCTTTGGCAGCCCATGGCACTGGGGCATCCGGGACAGAGGCTGCAACAATGGGCTCAGACATCAGAGCAATGTGGGCCTGGTGCTGGACCGGGCCTGGTTCCACTCTGCTGTACACAGGGTGGCCGGGAGTCAGAGCCAACTGGACAGTGCCTGACAACAACAACATGTCTATCCAATTTTCCCCAGAACTGCTGGGCTGCGTCAGAGCAGATTTCACCATGGAGTTGTTAGAGCGCCACATGGGAGAATCCTGGCCCACTCGAAATCCTAACAGTCACTCAGCTCCTCCCAGGCTCCTGAGCGGGGCCCTCAGAACACACCCCCTTGTGGGCCTCGAGCCCCCCACCTCCCAACAGTGCTCTGTGTGCCCTTCCCTGATGTAGTTTCATTAGTTTCTTGTGCGTCTGTCCATGACCCAATCCGCCACCTAGCAGGGTAGAGACTGGCTCTTGGGGGGGTTCTCATTGGACAAGGAAGTCACAGAATCTTGAGAAATCTTACCTGGTGGGGGGAACCCTCAACCTCACAAGGATTGGCACCTGCAGCTCAGGGCTGACAAGACAGAGCTGTGGTGACCCCACCGGCAGGTACAAGGTGCCCGAGCATTTCCTATAGCTGCACTGGAGAGACAACAATGGCTTACCTTTGAATGCTTTCCTTTTTAGTGCCCCCACCTCACACACATATGTATTTACATGTCGCTGAGATACAGAGTGACTAAAACCACAGGCTAACTTACTCCTCCCCTAACATTACAGTACCAGCCTCAGTTGATGAAATTATAAAAGACTCAATTTCTTCATTTGTAAAATGGGAATAATAATGGTAATCATCATCATCGCCGGCTTGTTAGCCTAGCTCCTGTAGGGTTATTGTGGGGGATCAAATGGGGGTAAAGCAAGCCAAGCTTTTAACCCAGTGTGTGGTAGGTACTACGTGCCCAGCAACAGCCAGGAGGATTATTATCAGGAAATCCACTCCAATCTGAAACAGGGGTGGAGCCAGCTAGCGAGTGCATGCCTTCCGATTTGTCAGCACCGTCAGGGCACCCAGGGGCGGAGGTTAAGAAGTGTGGCGTCTTCCCTCTTAAGGCAGGCAGGGTTTTCTCTGGGCTGTGCCATATGCTTTTAGAAGCACAAAGCATTATGAAGAGAGGCCATCTGAGCCACGTGGCTGACCACTACATCAACCACATTACGGTACAAATAAGGGGTGCTCCGAGTCACTGGGAGGTGCCCTGGTGGCTTAATGGTTACACATTGGGCTGCTAACCATAAGGCCAGCAGTTCAAAACCACCAGTGACTCCTCAGGGGAAAGATGAGACTTTCTACTTCTGCAGAGTCCTGGTCTTGGAAACACAGGAGCAGTTCGGCCCTGCCTGTAGAGCTGTTAGGAGTCAGCATTGGCTCCGTGGCAGGCAGTGAGTTTGAATTTTTTTTAGCCACCAGGGAGACCCTGGGGTAGGGTTGGGGGATTTTACCCACTCAGAGGCACCGCAGAAGAAAGGACTGGCATTCTGCTTCCCCAAAGTCACAGCCGTGAAAGCCCGTGGGCACTAAGCCCTGTTCTACTCTTCCGGAGTGGTGTCTGCACTGACTCTGAGTGTGAACGGACACAGTGGCATCTGGTGTTGACTCACTCTGCCTCCGGCAACCAGGAGACAGCCCCAGTCTGCGGACTCCTTGGCGTGGGGCTGGGGAGTGAGCTGAGGCTCACACCAGGTCAGCCATGTGGATGTCTCACAGGGTGGTGGGCCGAGCAGGAGAGGCTGTACTGGGAGGCTGGGCGGAGGCCAGGGAGGGCATCCTGGAAGGTACAGAGGTGACCCCTGAGAGCTGAACATGGAATCATGGCCTGGCTTGTGACCCTCGGAGCAGAGCGTGCAACAAGCAGAGACTTGGAGGGGCCTCCAAGGGGCAGGAGCAAGGGCGAGGGAGGGCAGGGGAAATAGGAAGGGTGTCTTTTTGGGCTCTGGGTGATGGGGGCTTTGAAGAGCCCTTAGAACAGGCAGACTTGTCCCTGTAAAGGAGGCATGGCCGGGCGCGTGTGTGCGTGCATGTGTGAGTGTATTTAGCGACGGTGGGCATGATATTCAGGTGGCCTGTGTCGAGAGATTCCCGGAGAGACCTTGTCTGGTGCCGGGGAATCAGATACCCAGCTGGTAGCAAGGGGTGTGGCCTGGGGTCCTAAAAGCATCCATCAGAGTGGATGAGGGACTCAATGCAGGAAAAGAGCCCACGAGGTGCTACCCTGCCCTGGCATTGGACCAAATTCCACTAGTCAGGAAGTTCTCCGCTATGTCTACCTTGAATCTCTCTTGCTGTGCCTTAGCCTCTTGTTGTCCTTGCTGTTAGTCTGAAAGGAGATGCAGAGCAGCTGAGCAGGGTCTGGTGAGTGGTGGGGAGCAAATTCTAGAAATGCTGCTACTCTGGGCCATCCTGCACCCCCAGCACCTCTCAGGCCAGGCCCACATGCTGACTTCTTTCCGCCCCTCCTGCCCTCTCAGATCTTCTTCCTGCCCCAGTCCCCTCCCTTCCTCAGCCCTGGGGCAGCTGTGAGGTCAGTCTCTCCCCTTTAATGACAGCAGAGCGGACATGAATCGCGTGGTGCTGGGGGCTTCATCCTCCCCCATTCACCAGCAGGCCCAGTCTACCGCTGAGGAGCCTGGGCCCCATCTGCGAGCCCATGCTGGGGCTGGGATTCAGGCCTCTGGCTCCTGCACCCTTCCGGGGCAACATGCTCTTAATCCCTGTTTGAAAGGTACTCTTGCTCAGGGGACAATGCTGGGGGGAGAGAGAGAGAGAGAGAGAGAGAGAGAGAGAGAGAGAGAGAGAGAGGCAGCTTCTCTGGGGCCCTTTGCTTACCTGCTGGGTTGAGTAGCGAACAGCTCACATCTCTTAGGAAGATGATGTCCAAACCAACAGCAGTCACTCCTCCTGCACACTGAGCAACTGTTACCTCTACGAGAGGAAACTGAGGCACAGGGAAGTGTAGAACTGTGCCCAAGGGTGGAAACCATCCCCGGAACGGGGCCCTGCTCCCCTGTGAAGCCCAGGAGGTCACTGAGTGGTATCAGCGGTGACCGTGGTGGTGGGCTGCTAACTGAATGGCAGAAGGCACCGAAGAAGCAAGGCCTGGTGATCAACTTCTGAGAAGTCCGCCACTGAAACGCCTGTGGGGACCAGTTCTACTTCAACCCCAAGGGGTCCCTCTGAGCCAGGATCATCTTCTGGGAAAGGGGCCAGGAGAGGAGTAGAGCAAAGGGTCTGCTGCCATGCTCTCCGTGGCCCAAGGCTTTCCACTTCCTGGTCTTCCCAAGGGCTCTGGTGGTGATGGCTACCAGCAAAACCTGGGACAGACCAGAATATACAAACCAGGGGGCCCATCTTGCTAAGTTTGGTGGGATCAAGGAGGGGTCAGCCCTGGCATGGGAGACTCAGAAGAGGTATAGGGAACCCTCTGAGGAGCCTGGGGGGGAGACTAGGTTACAACCAGCCCTGTCAGAGATGCACAGGCGGCTGGACTCTGCCATTCAAGAGACTGGGTTGCTAAACAAAGCACAGGCTGCCTTTTTAAAGAAATCATTTTATTGGGGGCTCCTACAGCTCTTAACCCAAACCATACAGATAGCCATTGTGTCAAGCACATTTGTACATACGTTGCCATCATCATTCTCAAAACATTTTCTTTCTACTTGAGCCCTTGGTTCATTCCCTCCTTCATGAACCGTTCACAATTTATACATTATTATATTTTTCGTGTCTTACACCGATCACTGTTGCCCTTGTTTTTAAAGAGGGAGATTGAGACCCTAGCAGGGCATCACCTCTGGTTTCATGCTCTGGTTATATCATGGGGTCCCTGGTGATGTGGTTTAAGCATTAGGCTGCTAATCACAAGGTCAGCAGTTCAAAACCACCAACTGCTCCACGAGAGAAAGATGGGGCAGTCTACCCCCATAAAGAGTTACAGTCTTGGAACCCACAGAGGCAGTTCTGCCCTGTCGTATAGGGTTGCAATGGACTCGATGGCTAAGTGAGTGTTTGGGTTTGTTTGGTTATTATTTCAGGCATCCTCGGTGTCCAAATTCTGGTCTATCCCTCTTGTGTTCTTCCACCATGACTGAGCTGGGAAGAACGGGGCTGGAAGGCCTGCTGGTGGGGAGGGGTTGAGAAGCCATGGAAGGTCCTGAGTAAGGTTGCCATCGGCACTGGGTGGAGGGAGAGCTGAAGGGAAATGGGAGAAGGGGCTCCCAGGGCCAGGCTGCAGCATGGTCCAAGGGGGTGACAAGGAGAACTGGGTTCCTTTACGGGAACCAGATCGGTTCAGGGACATCTGAGAGGATCCCTTTCAGGATAGGGAAAAGGAGGCCCCCTGGGGAGATGAGCCGTCTAAGGCGCCCGGGCTTTTCAGGGGCAGAGCTGGGCAGAGACCCCAGCCCTGGCCTTTCTGTAGTTCAGTGCCCAAAGGCTGCTGGACCCTCAACTCCTGCCTCACCTCTGAGCACACAAGGGGTGGTGGTGACAGGTGTCTCCTCCCTCTGTGGCTTCCTTCCCTCCCTCCCCAACCCCCGCCAGGCACAGCCTCCTCCCCTGCTTCCTCCTGTTCTCTGACTAAGAGAACCCCCCTCCTGCCAGCCCCCAGCCGCCCCCTCTTCTCTGGAGCCCCCAGGCCTGCGAGCGGCTGCGGCTCCATGGAGAAGCAGGACCGTGGGTGGGGCGAGTGGCGTAATTATAAGCTTGGGAGGTTTGCCTCTGCCGAGAAGCAGTGTGGTCGGTCTCCCTTCCTGGTTTGGGAATTGGGTTTCAGTCAAAGGCTCTCAAAGGCCCCAGGTCCTTCCTAGTCCTTCTGCCCTGGGGCCAGCCCTCGAACCCCTCCACCCCTCCATGAAATGCTGGCCATCTACTAAGTGCCTACTTAGGCCCTTAGTACAGTGCCAGGCACTGTCTCCAGCTCTGGGACACATATGAAGCAGGCCCATGATGTGGCCCAGTGGTTGCAGTAGGATTTCTCAGCGACTGTTTAAACATCCTGAACCTTAGTGTTTTCCTGTGAGAAATGGAGGTTACCCATTCCTTCCTTAGAAGAACTCAATGAGGGCCTCCCTAGGAACCAGCGAGTATGATGCAAGGAGCCCTGCTGGGGTTGGGGGTTAGGCGTTGAGTTGCTAACTGCAAGGTTAGCAGTTCAAACCCCTCAGCTTTCTGTGGAAGACAGATGAGGCTCTCTGCTCCTATAAAGACTGACAGTCTCAGAAACCCAAAGAGCCCGTTTGCTCCATTCCCCCAGGGATGATACGAGCTGGAACCGGCTTGATGGCAATGAGGTGCTTTTCTTGGGAGCACGGGGCCTGAAGCATGTTCCAGACATGAAATGTCACCATCCACCTGCTGCCTGGGGCTCCCCAGCACCCTTCTAACAGCCTCCTCGGCGATGTCATTAGGCAGAGCTGGCTTCTGTAAGAACCCGATGGGTCCCCTCGCAGTCCCCCCACCTTGGGGACAGTCATTGTTCACTCCAGAGTGGGCAGGGTCAGAGAGGAATGAACTTTTCTTTTTCTTAAGAACTGGAACCCCATTTTACCCAGCGCTTTACAGTCGACCCCCAGGTATTTGGGCCAGTCACTCAAATGAGCCTGCTGTTGTGTTGGAAGAGAGGTGAAGCTTTTCCCCACAAATTGCCTGTTTATTTCTGAGCAACCTGATAGTTTCAGCCTCGCTTGGGTGGTTTCTGAGCTGTCCTGTCGAGCGGGGCTCACTGACTGGTCACGGCTGGAAGGAAAGCCCTGGGCCAGCTTCCACTCCTCCGGGTCTTTGAGGCAGGTACACCCTGAACACCGGTGCTTGAGTGCCTGCCTGCACCAGGATTCTTGTAAACTCCTAATATTGATGATCTCCACTCATCTTTAACCCCTCGCATCGGTCCTGGGGGTCCCAGGAACTCAACAGGGCAGCTACCATATTGCCGGACACAGTTAACTCTTTATCCCTGTGGAAGTTAGATTTTATGTCAAAGTGCATTGTGGAGGGGTAGAGTCCACCTGTCAATCAGGTCACAGCCCAATGATGCATCCTGGGAGGGGTGGCCTTCTTATCAGAGATACAGTGGGGACCCCACCTCCTATCTCCCTCCCTTTTCTCCTTCCTGCTTGCTGGGACTCTGTGTCCCAGCCTCCTGGGGTAGCTCCAGGTGGGCCGTCTGACCCTGAGAGCTGTCAGTCCTTTGCCATGTGTGCATTCACGTGACTCTGCACCCACCAGCCTGTGATCTCCCCGCTTCCCCTTCCTGCATCGTCATCATCATCAGCCTGCAGCTATGAGAGTCTGAAGAGGGCTCTGGCTAGGGTGGGCTTCAGCTGGACTGGGCTGGGAAGCCTTCTTTTGAAAACAAGATTTATTGGTGCATGATCCACATATTGTACAATTCAACAGTTTAATCATATAAGAAGAGTTGTGTAATCATCCCCACAAGTTTAGAACATTCTCTTCTTTCTTGGACTCATTGTTCTTAGCTCCCACTTTCCCCCAACCTCTCCTGCCAGACGTCTAAGGACCCATGAATCCAGTTACTGTCTCTGAAGATTTGCCTTCTCTGGATTTCATAGACAGAAAAGCATCCCAAAGCAAACAAACCAACACTGAGAACACCAACAGAGTGAAACCTCAACTGAAAAGGAAGTAGAACATATTAAAAACTAGAACCAATTAAAAAGGCATCAAAGGGGAGCTCAAATGGTAGGGGTTACATTTTAATCTAACAACATGACAATGATCCACTTTCCGTTGCACTTTGCACGATAGGAAGGCTATTCTCATCTGGGAAGCCTTTTTGAGACGTCTTCTGGATCCAAAGCTCTTCCTTATACGTCTGTGAGCGTCACTGGGTTGTCCCTGTAGACAGCCCCGCCTCACACAGTATGGAGGGAACCGAAGCCTTACCACGCGGAAGCGGCCCAGGAACTTCCTCTCATGTCGGAGGCATTGCTTCCAACTCCTGGAGCCCAGAGGCAGGTGTCTCTTCATTCCAGGGCACGGGGACCCCTGCTCTCTGGTGGGCAACTTCTTCTGGTAGTGCCAGGGCCCCCGAGGTAGCAGGGACTCCTCACAGGTGGTCAGTGTTCTCCCTGGATGGCTTGGCTGAGGAAGGATCTCTTTTAAAGCTCATCTAGGGATTGACAGAATTCTATGCCCCGTGGCTGTGTGACGGAGGACCCTGGCTTCTCCTTCGCTGCCAGAAGCCACTCAGAGTTCCCTCCCACATGCCCCCCTCTGTGGGGCTCCCCGCTTGACTGTTAGCATCTTCGAGGCTAGTGGGAGAGAGTCTCTTTCTCTGTTTGAGTCTACAAAGATGGACGCATATATCATGAAACTGAAGTCAGGAGCACTATTCCATCCTATCAATTTTGCCACCTTCTAATTGCTGAGGGTAAAGCCACATCTCCTGGCCACACTACGGCAGACTCCTGCCTGCTCCACTAGTTCTGCAGGGGTGGGGACCCCACTGCCTCAAGCAGATCCCAGTGCAGGCAGAAGGTGCGGTTCCACACAGGAGACAGTGTGTGCACTCTGCCTGGCTCCGAGTCCCTCCCTGGGGGCTTTCTGCAAATCTTTGTGCCGTGTAAGCTTGGGTGCCCCATTCTAAAAACACGAGAGGCTGCCGTCATGGGCATAACTGCTCCACTTAAATGAGACAGTACTACAGACCACTTGGATGTGAGTAAGCAGTCGGTACATGTGAGGTTTCATCCTGTTGTGTAATCACACCCAACTCATCCCAGTGCCGCTGAGTAAATCTCGACTCACAGTAACCTTGCCTGTTGTCTAAATACTTCCTCTCAGCTCACATCGGAAGGAAAGTTTTCAGGACTCTTCCTGCCTGGTCACCCCTGGTCAGGTCTGGGCTTCTCCTGGGGCCCTCCAGCCCCAGGTCTACTCCCATCATCCTCATCAGACTGAAATCATATTAAGGCAAAATACTATATCAGCTATGATGGACTAGGTTTTGCTGCAATAACAAATGATCCACAAAGCCCAGCATCCTCCAGTACCCAAGGCAGATTTCTTCCCCGCTTGAAAGGTGGGTGTGTGGTAGCCCTGCTCCATGCCAGCTCACCCTGGGCGCTGGCAGATAGAAGAACCCCTTCCTGGAATGTTGCCAGTCGCATGGCAGAGGCACCTCACAGTGGATGACGTGCTGGCTCTTAAGCTTCTAGAAAGTGAGTCACTCCTGCCAGTTGCATCTCCGTATGAGTGGGCATCGCAAGCCTCACAGTCATTTTGGAATCTAATAAGGTAAGGCTATATCTGTAGATGTATCTATACATATCTCCTGCAAGAAAGTTTTATATATACATATACATACATGTGTGTATATGCATGCATATGTGTGTATGTGCATGTATGTGTGTGTATGTGTGTGGATTAAATAAAGGGTTACAGAGCAGATCATCAGTTTTAAATTGTATTCAATATGTATGTACACACACACACACACCCCAAACTCCCTGCACTGCCATGGAGTAAATTCTGCCTCACGGCAAGCCTATAGGACAGAGTAGGACCTGCCCCTGTAGTTTTCCAAGCCTGTAATTCTTTATGAGAGTAGAAAGCCTCATCTTTCTCCTGTGGAATGGCTAGTGGTTTCAAACTGCTGGCCTTGCAGTTAGCAGCCCACTGCATAGCCCACTGTGCCACCAGGGCTCCTAGATATAATTTCTTGCAGGAGGTAATCTATAGAATAGTTGATAAACAATGTTACTGTCAACCATGGGCACCTTAGATAACTCATTTTGGGAACACTGGCAATCAGCCCCAAGCCAAACCAAGCTCACTGCCATCCCAGCAGCCTCATAGCATTATGGAAGAGGACTGAGCTCCAGCACATTTTCTTGGCTGTACTCTTCATGCACGCAGGTGGCCAGGGATTTCTTCCCGGGAACCACCAAGAGGGCTCAAAGTTCCAACATTTAGGTCAATGGTCAAGTGCAACCACTTTGTGCTACCCAGAGACCCCTAACAGCCACCACAAGTACAAACAGTAGCGGATCACCTTTACCGGGTGACATCCTATTGGCCTCCCCCATACCCCACCCCCCATCATGTTTGGTGAAGCAAAAGGTAGCGACAAAGGAGGAAGACCCCCGAGGAGATGGGTTGACACAGAGGCTACAACTACGGACTAAAATCTGACATTTGCGAAGGTGGCACCGGACTGGGCAGTGTTTCTATCTTTTGTACTATATCCAGGGTCTCAAGGAGGGGGAAGGAGCCCTGGTGGCGTAGTGGTTATATGTTGAGCTGCAATCCACAAGGTCGGCAGTTTGAAATCACCAACTTCTCTTTGGGGGAAAGACGGGCTTTCTACTCCCGTAAACAGTTCCAGTCTGGAAACTCAAAGGAGGCAGTTCTTCCCTTTTTTATAGGGTCACTAAGAGTTGGCATCAACTCGGTGACAGTGTGTGTGTGTGTGTGTTTTAATGAGCTGGAACTGGCTCCATCGCACCCAACCTGCCCTTCCCTATGAGGAGGAGGTGACGCCACAGTTAAGCTGCTAACTGAAACGTTGGTTGTTGGAAACACCCAGCCAGTCCGGAGGAGAAAAGAGCAGGCGGTTTTCTCTGCTAACAACTTCAGGCAGTGGAGGAAGTTCTACTGCATTGGGTAAATCTGCTGCACAAGACCTCTTTAAAGTGTTGAAAAGTGAGGATGTTACTTTGAGGACTCAGGTGCCCCTGCCCCAAGTCATGATATTTCCAGTCGCCTCCTATGCATGTGAAAGTTGGACACTGAATAAGAAGACCAGAGAAGAGTCAACGCTGGCCAAGAACATTGTAAATATCCTGGGCTGCCTGAAGAACCAGCAGATCTAGCTTTGGAAGAGGTACAGCCGCAATGCTCCTCAGCAGCAAGGCTGGCGAGACCGGTCTCGTACTTTGGACATGTTGTCAGGAGAGACCAGTCCGTGGAGAAGGACATCAAGCTTGGTAAAGTGGAGGGGCAGCGAAAAAGTGGAAGGCCCCCCATGAGATGGATGGTCACCGTGGCTGCAACAGTGGGCTCGAACATAAGAACAGCAGTGAGGAGGAGGGCGCAGTACCTGGTGGTGTTTCCTGTTGCTGGCCACAGGGTTGCTGTGAGTCAGCACTAACAACAACAACAACAACAACATCCAACCCTCATAGCAGCCCTGTGAGGGAGAGACCATTCTCCATTTCACCAATGGGGAAATTGAGGCATCGAATGATTAAGCCCCATGCTAAAACTGCAGAGTAAGTAGGACCTCCTGGGCAGGGGCTGGGCATAGGACAGTGTGGTTGAGATGGGAACGGAGTGGAGGACCAAGGACAAGCCAAGGTATGAAGCTCCTAGATCCTGCTTTCGGGTGGGTGAGCCCTCTCCCATCTGGCTGCTCCCTGCCACCTTCCCCAGCGCTGGAGCTCCTTCCACGGGGCCCCACGCCTGCCCATAGCTATTATTCCGCTCCCCCCCTACCCCCACCCCCCCAAGAAATCCCGTGCCTAGGGCCTGCTGAACACCATAAAAACGTCAATTAAGTTGATTTAAAAAACGCTCCCAGCCTCATTAACAACAAACTGTTACCGCCAGTGCAGGCAGGCCGGGCTAAGAATAAATAATATGAATATTAAAAGCGTGCTGGCGTCATTAATTATCAGTAATAAATTACCCCCACCGTGTTCCTTCCTGGGCTGCCAGGGATCCCTGAGTTCCGGGGACGGAGTTGCCGTTACTAGAAGGCTGTAGCCTGCCTTTGCCCCTGCCGTGCAGAAAGGATGCAGGCAGCCCGGCCTCGGGGAATTTCCGATCGTGGCAGCGACGTGGCTGTGGTACAGATGTCGCCGAGTCCCAGGCACCCTTCTATGTGCCTGACGCCGTAAATCAATGCATCAAACCCTGGGATAGGAACAATTAGGACCTCCATTGCTCAAATCGGGAAACCGAGGCACTGAGGACGAGAGATGACCCATCTTTGCAGCCCCTGGCCCAGGTGCCCATTGATATTAGCTGAGGCTCCCGCGCACTTTTGTCCCTTGCTGCCTGAGGCTAGGCCGGGGCACTGCCACTTCCAGGCTGCGCGACTGCATTTCTGCAAGGTCAGCTTTGTCCCGTACGAGAAGGAGCTACTTCGCAAGCTGCGAAGAGACGCAGGCACCACGCAAGTGGTCGGCACCCCGGCAGCACCACCACGGCCATTATCTTCTTTAATTAGGAATGCAATTTCATGTCACGAGGGAGGAACTTGGAGGTTTTTTCCGGATCGTCTCCTGGAAGGACTGTTCTGTGGCGGTTGAAAGCGGCGTTTGGAAAGGCTCTTGAACGACACGGGACCATGCGGCAGGCTGTGAAACGTGTCATGCCGCGGGCTTTGGAGTTCCACCTGGCTCCGAGACAGCACAGACACGGGCTGCATGCGAACGCGGGTGGAGATTTGCTCTGGGTGCTGGGGTGTGCTACTTCCTGGGGAGCGCTACTCCCTGGGGAGCGCTCTCGGCAGCCTTGCGTTTCTTCCAACATACACCGGAGGGACAAGTGCTCTGAGCATCAGGAATCCATCACTTGGATTTCATATGTGCACTATTTGCTATGACTGTCCCCCACCCCCTCCTCTCCGTGTGTTTTTTCTTTTGGGCGAAAGTTTACTGACCTTCTGATAGCGTACCCCTCAGTACTGATAGCGTACCCCTCAGTATTCCGGACAGTTTCCTACCGAACTGTAATATTAGGACCACATCTGACAAAATTCAAGATAACTCCTTGATGTTATCTGACGTAAGGTTCACATTCAAATTCTCCCAATTGCCCTCCCAAACCTTTAGAACTGACGTTTTTTCTGCCTACCCCAAGGACTATCCCAAAGCAGCTGGTTGCCCTGCCTTTTTCTTTGATCATTATAAAAATTATTAAAAATATCAACCCAACCTACTCCCCTCCAGTCTGTTCTGATCATAGTGACTGACCCCCCAGGGCAGAGCTAAATTGCTCCACAGGACTTCCCAGACTGCACCTTTCTCCTGTGAAATGGCTGGAGGATTTGGACCTCCAACCTTGTCATTAGTAGCCTAATACTTAACTCAAGGTGCCCCCAGACCACCTTCTGAGTTCTCTTTACATCTAGAACACATGCCCCTCTCTTGGATCCATCACACTGGCTTGTTGGACTCACCCAAACCAGACTCACGGCCATCAAGTTGATTCCAACCTATCGCGACCTTGTAGGCCAGAGTGGAACTGCCCCTGGGGGGAGGGGGTTTGAAGCTGTAACTCTTTCTGGAAGCAGAAAGCCTTATCTTACGCCCTCAGAGTGATTTCAAACTACTGACTTTGCTGTTAGCAACCCACTGTATTAGTATAACCCCCATGCTAAACCACTATGCCACGTGAACACCAGGAGAGTGCCCATTTGAATGCCCCACTTCTGCGTTTGCCTTTGCCCGTGGTTGCGTTGCTATTATAATGTGAAGATGATACGATAAAAATACTCTCCCTTTCCCTAGTTCTTCCCCACTTGGGCAACAGCCACAACAATAGCTAGTGCTGAGAAGAATGAGCATATTCTCAGGAGGACCCTGTACGTGGATCAACAGGCAGTTGTGTGAACAGAACAAGGGACTACTGCCTGGTTGAAAACCAGGACAGATGTGCATCAGGGCTGTACCCTCTCACCATACTGTTCAGTCTGTGTGCTGAGCCAATCATCAGAGAAGCTGGAGTAGATGAAGAGGAATGTGGCATGAGGACTGGAGGAAGGCTTACCCACAACCTGCAGGGTGCAGATGACACAACCGTGCCTGCTAAAAGTGAGGAGGACTTGAAGCACTTGCTGATGAAGGTCAGGGATTGCAGCCTTCACTATAGATCACAACTTAATGTAAAGAAGGCCAAATCCTCACAATGGGACCAACGGGTCACATCAGGACCAAAAAGGAGAAAAATCGAAGTTGTCCAGGATTTTGTCTTGCTTGGATCCACAATCAGTGGCCATGAAGGTAGCAATGACGAGATCCAATGACGCCTTGCATTGGGTAAATCTGCTGCACAAGGCCTCTTCAAAGTGTTGAAAAGCAAGGATGTTACTGGTGTGCCTGTCCTTGCTTGTAACACAAGAAAAGGTCTTTTGATTATTTAATGGATGCTCCCATGGGCACTGCTTGTGGATCCAAGTAAATTGAAATGCTTGACAACGTCAATCTCATCTCCATTTAGCTTGATGCTACCTATTTGTGCTGTCAGGATGAGGGCTCACTAGAAACCCACCACACACACACACACACACACACACACACACACACACACACTTCTGATCAATCTTATATTACAAAGATAAAACCAAGAAGTCAAATGGCTCAATGAGGCCGTTGTATTACAGCTTACATTCTGAGCACCCTGGTTTGAAAAGGGCGATGGATGACAGGGCAGCCCCAAATCCATTTGCAAGGTCCCACATTGATTAAGCTTCCATTGAATTCTTTCTGATCATTAACCAAGGTTGTGGCTAATTATGTCTGCAAGCAGAACGCTTTAGATAATAGAATCCTTCCACCTTCTCCAGCCAGCCCAGGAAGGGTAGCCTCTCTCCTAGGGCTTGCCAGTGGGGGTCCTTCATAGAAGTCCCTGTGTTGGGCAATAGTTATGAGTCGTGCCCTATCAGTCTTGCCCTGACGGCTTTGGTCAGAAGGCCCTGATCAATCTTCTGAGCCCTTCCATCTAACAATGTGTGTGTCCCAATCATGGTCCTGTTCCTGATCTGCCACCTGGCATGCCTTTGTGACAGCTTCCTTTATGTTCCACATCTTATTTAAGCAACTGTGTGGCTAATCCTTTAAGACCCCTTTGACCTGGTGCGAATGACCTCCCTCATCTGGACTATGTATCTGTGTCTTTGCCTCTTTCAAAAACCCCACAAACTCCAAACCCACTGCTTTCACCTCAGTTCCAACTCGTAGCAACCCTATATAACAGGGTCGAACTGCCCTGTTGGGTTTTCGAGATGGTAACGCTTCATGGGTATAGAAAGCCTCATTTTTCTCCCTCTGAGCCTGCTGGTGGTTTTGAACTGCTGACCTTTCAGTTAGCAGCCCAACACGTAACCACTTTGCCACCTGGCTTCCCTCTTGTCTCTTTTATTTTTATTTTTTAAATCATTTTATTAGGGGCTCATACAACTCTTATCACATTCCATATATACATCAATTGTGTAAAGCACATTTGTACATTCGTTGCCCTCATCATTCTGAAAACATTTCCTCTCCACTTAAGCCCCCGTCATTAGGT
>NW_022103901.1:38782436-38783511 GCF_000313985.2 Echinops telfairi | reverse complement strand
GGGGTCGGAGCCCCAGGGTGCCTGGGGACAGGCTCAGAGGGAGGCAGGGCAGTGCTGCATCCAGTGGTGGAATCTGATTGGCTCCTTCTGGCAGAATTTGGGGTTACCCCTGGCCGACTCCAGGGCTTCTTCCTGTTCCAGTCTTGGGGGGTGGGTTTGAAAGTCTTTCTCACTCCCATCAACTTGATTCTGATCCTCGCAGCCCTCTAGGCCAGGGAAGAACTGCCCTGTGGGTTTCTCAGGCTGTCAATCTTTACCAGAGTAGGAAAACCTCATCTTTTCCCCATGGGGTGGCTGGTGGTGCCGACCATGGAGTTAGCAAGCCATGTTAGAGCCTATCGTGCCAGCAGGGCTCCTTCCAGACGTCTTCTCACAAAACTCACTGCCAGCAAGCCGATGCTGACTCACAGCGACCCTATAGGACAGGGTAGAGCTGCCCTGGTGGGCTTCCCACTGTAACGACTGATAGGAGTAGAAAGCCTCCTCTGCTTTGGGCTGAGAGTCCCTGGGCCTTCTATTTATACGGCAGGAGATACCAGATCCAGAAAGCCACCCAAGATGGCAAATGGCTCTCCAGTTGGATCCTGAGTCAGCGGGAATGGCTTGTCTTTTTGCCGGGGCAGCTCATTTGGGGCTGGAGGTTCCACTGTTGAGATGACTCTCACGTACATGGTGGGACAGGTTCCTGCCTATTGACTGGGAATTTGGCCAGAGCTGGGGGCTGAGGCCGTGGGTCCCCTCATTGTAGCTCCTCTCTCCAGGGGCTGCTTGGGCTTCTTCACAGCATGGCATCTGGTTCCAAGACGGGCATTACATTGCATTAGCAACCCTTTTGCTGCCTACATTGGTGGATGAACTGAAAAGGACCCAGCTGCAAGGTCGGCAGTTCAAAACCACCAGCTGCTCCACTGGAGAAAGATGAAGGTTTCTATTGCCTTAAAGAGTTAACTGATTACAAGGATCTACATATAACCTCCTCCCTGGGGGATAGACAACAGAAAAGTGGGTGAAGGGAGACATCGGACAGTGTAAGATATGACAAAATAATAATAATTTATAAATTATCAAGGGTTCA
>NW_022103901.1:38775400-38782336 GCF_000313985.2 Echinops telfairi | reverse complement strand
AATGTACAAATGTGCTTGACACAATGGATGGATGGATGGATGGATTGTGATAAGAACTGTACAAGCCCCAATAAAATGATTTAAAAAAATGAATTATAAAAAAAAAGAGTTCTTGTCTCAGAAACCCACAGGGGCAGTTCCACCCTGTTCTTTAGGGCCACTCTGTGTCCGAAATAACTCAACAGTAGGGAGTTGGGGGGTTCGTTTCAAGGGGCCATTGACTCAACCTCTTGGTGGGACTGTGGCCAAGTACTAGAAGAGCGTGCAGGATGGGAGGGTTGCTGTCTTTGGGATCATCTGCAGATTCCTGTGCCCCCCGTACAGGCTTCTAGGCTCAGAATATCTGGAGGCAGGGCCCAGGAATCTGCGTTTTCACCACTCTCTCTATTTTACAGTGTGAATTAGGTGGGGGTTTACCTATCAGATAATCATTTCTGTATTCTACAATTTTCACACTTTCTCACCCTTCCGATTAGCTTGCCCTTCCCTCACCCCCTTGCCCCGCCTCCCTTTAGTCCGATTTCTCTCCCCCTCTAGAGGTGACACCTGTCTACCCACGAGCCAGCTACTCCCCCTCCACCCCCGGGGACCATCAAAATCTGTTTCCTTTGGTCTGGGAACCTTCACCTTCATTCAGAAATAGCAGTAGCCTCATATACTACTTGTCCTTTTGTGATTGACTAACTTCCTTCAGCACAATGACTCCCAAATCCATCCATGATGTATGTTAATTTTTTTGTAGAACTTTTGCTGATTCTTAATTTTCAGGTTTCCACAGTCGCGGCTGATGTGTACTTTCAATGAGCCGGTGCGAAGACAGCAGTGGGGAGCAGGTGGCCGGCAGCCAGGTTGGTCTGTGTGACGTTGGGCAAGTCACGGGCTATTTTTTTTCAGTGCTGTCGAGTCGATGGTCACTCAAAGCGACCCTCTAGGACAGGGTAGAACTGCCCTTTGGAGCTTCTGAGCCTGTAACTGTTTACAGACGCAGAAAGTCCCGTCTTTCTCCCGAGGAGCAGCTGGTGACTGAACAGCTGACCTTGCGGCTAGCAGTCTAACTCTTGATCGCTTTGCCACCGGGGCTCCTCACCATCTTCGCAGCTGTGATCCTTCTACCCAGCCCTGAGGATCATGGTACAGAGCACGTAAAAGGTGTCATCTCATTCCCATAAAGAGTTAGTGTTCAAATCGTATCATTATGACGACTATGAAAGTCTTGGTAAATTTAAAGCTCTATTTTATTATGATAATCAGAGCTACTCTTTGTTTGGTGCCTTCTCAGTGCAAAGCCCATTCTTATTTCGAAGAGGCAGGTGTGAATTTTTTATAAGGCGTGTAATTTACTTTGTGTTGTCTGCCGTTGAGGACGCACGCAGCAGACCAGCCCCCAACTCACTGACGTCCGCGTGAACAGTTCGGCAGCACGGGCGGTGTGAAGCCTCTCTCACCCTCCTTTTTGGATCGGTCCTCCCCCACTAGTATCTCCCTGCCCCGTACACTCCGATGTGATCTTTTCCAGCTGGGGTTGTCAATTTTTAGCGTCTCCCCAAAGCGACCAAACTCACGGCCATCAACTTGATGTCAACGCATAGCACAAGGTAGAACTGCCCCTGAGAGTGTCTGAGACTGTAACCTTTTAGTGGAATAAAAAGCCTTGTCTTTCTTCTTCAGAGCGGCTGGTGGTTTCAAATCACTGACCTTGAGGATCCAAGCCCAGTGGGTAACCACTATGCCAGCAGGGCTATTATTGCCCACAGTTCGCAGACTAAGAACACTGGGGTTCAAACCGGTAAACTGACCTGCCTGAGGCAGAAGTGGGAAGGGTAAGGGATTCAAGATGATTCTACTCTGGTTCCCCCACCCCTGTTCCTTTCACTACCCCACACGCCCCTTGCTATGTAAAGATACCACAAGGGGTTGTGCTAAATCTGTGTTGTTGCATTGTTAGCAAAAAGAGGTCTGATATCATACCTGAAGACCAGACTTGGGGTTCGCTGCACTTCCAACATCTTGACTTCCAAGACAAAGAAGGGATCTACCCTGTGGTGAGAATCTGCGGATGCTGCCCTCTATTAGTTTGGGTAAGAATTGCAGTTTGAGGGGTAGGGACAGGGAGATGACAGTCCGACATGGCCCCATCTACCTGCCCAAAGCTGATGTGAGCATCTTCTCGGGAGGCCATGAGATGCAGTAGAAAGTCTCACTACACTGGACTGCAGAAACTGGAGCTCAAACTCAGTGGGACGTTGGGTAATTACCCAGTAAGTTGGACACCATAAAATAGGCACACCAGTTCCAACCTTGAGGGGGTGGCTCTGAGGATCAGATGAGCTCAGGTAGGACAAGCACGAGTCAAGGAGGTGACATGTGGAGAGGAAGGTGTGGCCTATTGTCACCAAGAGGTCTTTAAAGTCATGGTCATGGAGTTGATTCTGACAGAACACGGCTGCCACTGTGGACTTTCATGCTACTTGATGGGTTCAAACTGCTGACCTGTGGTCAGCCTGTCATCAGAGCACAGCCTGATGATGCCTCTTCGTGGGCATGGCCTTCTCAGGAGGATTCTGGGAACTTCCTCTCTTTCTCCCTGAAGGTGGGCCACACTCTTTCTCTGCTTCACTTTCCTGCTGTTGGGACACTTGGAGAGTTGGAGGAGCTACGTGGAGACCCACGCCAGTGCTGAGATGCTTCCACCACCACTGGTTCCACAAGATTTTCCACCCACTGGCCTGTGATCTTCCTGCATTTGGTATCATTGCATGTGCTGTGTCAGTCTGAGGAGGAATTTATAGACTAGTATTGGACATATGGGATACTATTGGACTTATGAACTTGATCTGGATTGCCCTGGGGTATGTTCTCAAGATACAATTACTCTTTGATATAAAGCTCTTCTTATACATATCTGAGTATCCCTGGATTCATTTCTGTAGTCAACCAGGCCTAACACAGCAGCCCCATGTATACCCCACCACCACACCAGGACTCCTTAGCCACTTACATTGGAAGAGATGGAGCAAGCGAGGTCAGAGTCAGGGCATGCTAGAGCCTAAAGCCCTCCTGTGTCCCTTGCTCTCTTTCCACTGGAAAGAAATGTTGTTTAACAGATCTTCAGGGGACTAGTCTCCCCAGTGCTTACCTGCCCTGATACTGGTGAACTCGCTCTCTCTCTCTCTCACACACACACACACACACACACACACACACACACACACACACACACACACTCCCTACGCTCTCAGCCTTTTGCTCAGTTTTAAAACACAAGGTCCTAGATGTGCCTGAATATATGCAGACACAAACCAAGCCATACAGAGAAGTCTGTCCCTTCCCCTTTCTCTCCACAGCCTCCTTCTCCCTCCCTCCATTCTCTGTCCTCAGCCACCTAGGCCCCCTCCCTGGAGGGCGTCACTGGGACCAGCTCCTTGGCCCTTCCAGAAACAGTCTATGGATATAAAAACATCTGGGGCATTTTCTTAAAGGAATCCTGTTGGTGCCATGGTTAAGTGCTCGGCTGCTAAGTTCAAGGTTGACTGTTTGAACCCACCATTTCGTTCTGGGGAAAAAAAGACCTGGCTCTTTTTTGCTTCTGTGGGGGTGACAACCTGGGAAACCCTGTGGGAAGATCCACTCTGTCCTACAGGCTGGCTGAAACAAACTTGTGTTTTATTGACGATGCTAAGGCATTCAACTGTGTGGACCATAATAAACTATGGGTAGTCTTGAGAAGAATGGGAATTCCAGAACACGACATTAAGCTCCTGGAGAATTTACACGTGGATCAAGAGGCAGTTGTGTGAACCACATGCTATAAAATCAGACTAAATGTGCTCAGGGTTATATTCTCTCATTATACTTATTCAATTTGTATGTTGAGCAAATTATGAGAAAAACTGGATATTATGAAGTATTAAGATTAGAGGAAGGCTTATTAACAGCCTGTGTGATGCAGTTGACACTACCGCGCTTGCTGAAAATGAGGAGGACTTGAAGCACTTGCTGATGAAGATCAAGGGGTGTAGCCTTCAGTATGGATCACAATTTAATGTAAAGAAGACCAATTCCTCACAACTGGACCAACAGGTAACATCATGATAAACAGAAATGATTGAAGTGTCAAGTAAGTTTCATCTTGCTTGAATCTATAACCAACAGTCATGGGAGCAGCAGTCAAGTGATCAAGACCCATTGGATTGGGTCAATCTGCTGCACAAGCCCTCGTTAGAGGGTTAGAAAAACATGGAGGCTACTTTGAGGACGCAGGTGCACCTGAGCCAAGCCATGGTATTTTCAGTCGCCTCAGATGTGAAAGCTGAACACTGATAAGAAAGACCAAAGAAAAAAACGGATGCTCTTGAACAGTGGTGTTGTTGAAGAATATTGAAAGTATCAGGGACTGCAAAACAGACAAGCAAGTCTGTCTTGAAAGAAGTGTGACCAGAGTGCGCCTTAGAGGCAAGGATGGTGAGACTTGGTCTCTTACACTTTGAACGTATTGTCAGGAACGACCCGTCCCTGGAGCTTGCTTGGTAAACTAGAGGGGCAGCAGAAAAGAGGAAGGCCCGCACAGAGATGGATGGGCACAGTGGCTGCAACACTGGCTTAGGTATAGCAACAATGGTGAGGGTGGTGCAGACCGGGCAGTGTTTGTTCTGTTGTGCACAGGGTTGCCGTGGGTCAGAACGGACCAGGACGATGAAGATGGATGGCAACAGGTCCCTGTGAGTAGGAATCGGCACACGGTCACACGGGTCACTTTTTACAACAGTGTATGCGCTTTTGGATGATTGTTCATAAATGTTGTGTTTAGGGACAACTTCAGATGTATGAAAAGGGTGCAGGGGTAGTACAGAGAGTTCCTGTACCCCGCGCCCAGTGTCCCCCACCAGATGACCAGCTCACAGTACTAGGGCGCGTGTGTCAAAATGAAGAAATTAGCATCGGTACATGGCTGTGAACTCAACTCTAGTTCTTTGAAAACTGACTTTGAAGCAGTTTTCTCATGCATGCCCTTTTTTCCTGTTCCAGGATTCAATTCCGGAGCCCACGCTGCATTTAGAAAAAGAACCAAACACCAAACCTTCTGCCATCAAGCCCATGCCAACTTCTAGCGGCCCGAGCGGCCGGGGTAGAACGGCCCTGTAGGTTTGTAGAACTGTGAACTCTTTTTTAAAAAAATTTATTATTATTATTTTTAAAACTGTTAACTCTTTAAGGGAGCCCAAAGCCTCATCTTTCTCAAGTGGAAGAGCTGGTGGTTTTGAACTGCTGACTTTGCAGTTAGCAGTCCACCAAATAACCCTTTTGCTACCAGGGCACCCATACTTAGCCTGTATGAAATTCCATAGGCAGAAATCACCAAAATGCCTCTTTTGCTAAAAACAAAGCAAAGCACCACAAGAAACGACACCACAAACCCCACAAAGCCGCCCCCGAGGAAGAAAGCGGGGAAGCACCCTAGGGAAAGTCCTGAGTGAAGCTCCACTCACACTTGAGCGGACTCTGAATCCTGGGGCCCCTGTGTTCCAGGGCAGAACTGTGCTCCACAGCGCTTTCAATGCTGCCTTTTCAGAACTAGATCACCAGGCCTTTCTTAAGTGTCTCTGGGTGCACTCATTCCTCAGGGCTGCTGAGTGCCCTCCGGTGACCCTGAGTAAAACAGTACCTGCTGTTTTATAATAGCCCCATCTGTGCCGGATGCTTTCCCTCGTGGAATTCTAACAACAGTCTGGTCCTGCGGACAGAGAAACGAGGCTCAGGGTGGCGGATGGCCGGAGATGGTGCAGCAGCCTGGTCCCAGCCAAGCCTGTCCGACTCCTAGGTCCGCCTAGCCGTCCCCTCTCGCTGCAGCCGGAGCCTTGGTGGCTTCTCCTACTGAAGAGAAATGGTCTTTATGCAATTCGACTGCTGGATGTGGCGACAATTTATTTTGTGACTTCCTAGTAAAAATGCTGTTCTTTTTTAGGAATGGTGATTCTCAGAGGGCAGAGCCAGGAATTTTAATTTGATGACAGGCAAGGCGGATTGTGGAGGGAGCAGTGAGTGGGGAGTCAGGGCCCGTCTAAATCTAGTCCCCACTGGTTATGCGTCCTTAGACAACAAAACCAATGACAGTGGACAGTAATGACAGCCTCGACTGGCTGATGGCCTCCTAGGTCCCTGGTGCTGTGCTAAGCACCTGGTCTACGTCGCTTGATCGAATGTTCTCAGCGAGCCCTGGGGAGAGACCCAGATCTCATGCCCATTTTATAGAGAAGGAAGCCGAGGCTTCAAGAGTTGAGCAATTAATTCCCAAAGGTCACATGACTAGGAAAAGGAGCACCCGTTCTTATACATGGTTGGGAGGTCCTGAATCCGAGCTTTTGCCTGTAGTGTCCCGGAGCCGTGGTGGTGCCAAGGTTGAGCTTGGCTGCTCATGGTAGGTCTGCAGTTCAAACCCACCAGCCACTTTTCGGATGAAGATGTGGCAATCCGCTCTGTCAGATGTATAGCCTCCGGGGCAGTTCTACTCTGTCCTACAGGGTTGCTGTGAGTCAGCATCCAATCCACAGCACTAGGTCCATGAGGGGCTTCAGCATCAAGGTGCCCACCCGTTAACCCAAAAGTCTACCCAGAGGTCCCTCAAAAGGTAAAGACCGGGGGCCAGACTTCTGACAGGCCAGCCACTGAGAATCCATGGGGCCCAGTGCCTTTAGGAGTGGGAGTTGACTTGGAGGAACCAGTTAGTGGTTATCTGGTGATTAACATGTATAGTGAGACTTTGCCTCACTTACTTTGGACATTTTCTCTGGAGAAGTACAACCAGAACACCCCTTAAATGCAAGGGGGGGAAAAGACATGGGTAGCGGGGGAACAGGGCACTAACCCACCCAAGGGGAGGGTATTGTTTATATCTCCACAGGGAAAGAGGGACCAGACTTCAACCCAGTACTCCAAGAT
>NW_022103901.1:38767178-38774292 GCF_000313985.2 Echinops telfairi | reverse complement strand
AAACTGGCATTCCATGATGTTCACCTTCCTGACACAATCGCTAAAGACAAAGTGGGTGCATAAGCAAATGTGGTGAAGAAAGTTGATGGTGCCTGGCTATCAAAAGATATAGCATCTGGAGTCTTAAAGACTTGAAGATAAACAAGCAGCCAACTAGCTGAGAAACAACAAAGCCCACATGGAAGAAGCACACCAGCCTGTGTGATCAGGAGGTGTCCATAGGATCAGGTATCAGGCATCAAAAAAACAAAAAATCATATCATTGTGAATGAGGGGGAGTGCGGAATAGAGCCCCAAAGGCCATCTGGAGGTAACTGGATATCCCCTTACAGAAAGGTTTCGGGGAGGAGATGAGCCAATCGGGAGCAGAACTAGAGGAAAGTTGTATGTTTCCATATGCCCCCACCACCACCCTACCCTCACTATCATGATCTCAATTCTACCTTACAAATCTTGCTAGACCAGAGCATGTACACTGATACAGATAAGAGCTGGCAACACAGGGAATCCAGGACAGATAAACCCCTCAGGACCAATAATGAGAGTAGCGATACCAGGAAGGAAAGGGGAAGGTGGGGGAGAAAAGGGGAACCGATCACAATGATCTACATATAACTTCCTCCCTAGGGGACGGACAACAGAAAATTGGGTGAAGGGAGTCATTGGACAATGTAAGACATGAAAATTTTTTTATAAATTATCAAGGGTTCAAGAGGGAGGGAATGTGGGGGAGGGAGGGGGAAAATTAGCTGATACCAAGGGCTCAAGTAGAAAGAAAATGTTTTGAGAATGACGATGGCAACAAATGTTCAAATGTGCTTGACACAATGGATATATCTATGGATTATGATAAGAATTGTATGAGATTAAAAAAAAGTTAAATAAGAGTTGTAAGAGTTTTTAAAATGATTTTTTTAAAAAAAGAGGCAAGAATGGTGAGACTTTGTCTCAAGTACTTTGGACGTATCTCAGCAGTCCCTGGAGAAGAATGTCCTGCTTGATAAGGTAAGGGGCAGTGGAAAGAGGAAGACCCTTGACCAGATGCATGGACACAGTGTCTGCAGCAGTGGGCTCAAGCCTAAGAACCATTGTGAGGCTGGCCTGGGACCGGGCCATCGGTCCATTCATTCTGCTGTGCACAGGACCACTACTGAGGCACCAGTGCCAATGACATGGGGGGGCCACTCTCAGTGGCTCACTTTGAACCATCCCTCTCAGCTTAAAGGTTACAGCGGGTATGGGCTCAGGGTGGAGCTCTGGTGGCATGGCGGCTTAGGTGTTGGGCTGATAACTTTAAAGTTGGTGGTTCAAATGCACCAACCACTCCTCGGTACAAAGAGGAGGCTGTCTGCTCCCATAATGTGGAGACCTCCATAGAGTCTCTATGATAGGAACCCACTCCACGATTGGTTGCCAGGTAAGTGCTTCCCAGAGAGCAGCTGTGGGCAAGCGTGGTGGACAAGTGCCTCACCTGTACCCTCCTGATGGCTTGAGGGGCAGACGGAGCATCCTGGGGCTTGCCAGGCCTGCTTTCCATGGCAGCCTGCCTCCTTGGCAGAGCAGGCCGTGGGAGAGGCTGCTGGGCCCTGCGGGGCTTGGTGAAGTGTGCAAGGCAGGCCAGCTCTCCGTGGGCGCCATCTGGGGCTCACTGAGCTGAGACCTGGGGCCAGCCAATTGCTCTCCCTGCCGCCCTGCAGGCCACGCCTCCCTGAGCACACCCAAGGAGCCCTCAGCCCAGGGAAGGGGACCGTGTCCAGGGGACAGAGTATCCTGGTGAGACCTCATCTTCCTTGAAGGCCTACGGGGGTGGGGGGTGGGGGGGTGTCCTATCAGACAACAGTAAGTGCCAAGTAACTGGCATGTGGGGTGCATTTACACACAGGCGGGGTGGTGGGGGAGAAGGCTCTGCAGATTGCCTCCTTTGTTTGTGGTTGTGGTGTGCTTTTGAGTGGATTCTGTCTTGAGCAAGCCCAGGTGACACAGTGTCAAGGCAATGGCAGTGATGCCCAGGGTTCTCTAGGACAGGAGTCTTCTGGAGGTAGGGCAGCAGAACTTCCTGCAGAGCCACTGGGTGCTGCTTTCCTTCGCTACTGCAGCCTTTCACGGAGCAATTGAGCACTTAACCTGGACACGCACTCCCAGACGCGAAGTACCTTTCCCCCACTGTCTAACTCAGGCCACCCAGGCTGAGAGAGGCACAGCAATCTGCCCAGGGCTGGTGGTCTCCAGTCCTGGATTCGAATCCTTGCTCAGACCCTGGCCTCTTCTCTTCTGTTCAATGCAGAGATAGGCCCAGCTGAGTCTCTGTATATGAGGGCTGGGGGCTGGCCGGAGAGAGTGCCAGCCCCTCTGCCTGCCTCCTCTCTCCCCCCACCCCTTGCCCCCATTGACCTGGTATTGGAGCCTCACTTTTGATATTACCACCAGGTGTGAGACCTGCCTTATGAAGGGGTCCTTTGCGGAGCATCAGTTTGGACACTCAGGATTGCTGATCTGGGGGTTGTAAAAACAAAACAGAAAACTAGCTTACCGCCACCGAGTCAATGTCCACTCATAGTGACCCTACAGGACGAGGTAAAGTGCCCCTGTGAGTTTCTGACGCTGTAACTGCTGATGGGACTAGGGAGGCCTGTCTTCCTTCCTCGGAGCAGCTGGTGGCTTTCAACTCCAGCTCTTGTAGAGTGCAGCTTAAAACAGGGCTCCTGGTGTGGGCTCTCAGGGAGGAGGGGGATTTGATTTAGAGCGGTTAAGCCACCCATCTTCACAGCAAATGAGTTCATCAAGAGCAGTCGTTCTCAACCTGCGGGCTGTGACTACTTTGGGTGGGGGGGGTGTCAAACAACCTTTTCACAGGGGTCGCCTAAGACCATCAGAAAACATATATTTCCGATCGTCTTAGGAACCGAGACACCGCTCCTCTATCCTTCTCCAGGTGGATCCACCCACATGCAGATATAGCCACATATGAGTACCCGGTGTGAAGACTGTTACCCATGCTGCACCATGCTTCAAGACAAAATTTCATTTATTTGTCATTAGAAATAAATATTTCACAATAGATCATTACATATTTTTTGTGATGAATCACTATGCTTTCATGATGTTCAATGTGTAACAAGGAATAGACCTCCTGCGTGTCAGATATTTACATGACGATTCATAACAGTAGCAAAATGACAGTGCTGAAGTAGCAACGAAAAACATGTTATGGTTGGGGGGTCACCACCACATGAGGAACTGTCTGAAAGGGTCATGGTGTGAGGAAGGTGGAGAACCGCTGGTGAAGAGGGTGTCAAGAGGGGTCTCTAGAGGAGCAAAAGCAGAGGATCGGTCACTCAGAGTGACACCGGCGGCAGGGCTGTGTTGAAGGGTTGCCAAGGCTGCAGTCTGTACAGAACCAGATGGTCTCGTCTTACTCCCAGGGAACAGCTGGTGGGTTCACATGGCTGTCCTTTCGCTTAGCAGCCAAGCACTGGACCACTGTGCAACAAACAAACTCACTGCCATCGTGTCAGTCTGCACTCATAAAGATCCTGTAGGAAAGGGTAAAGCTGCCCCTGTGGCTTTCTGGTAACTCTTTATGGGGGTAGGAAAGGCTCATCTTTCTCCCTCAGGGCAGTTAATGGTTTCGAACTCTGACCTTGAGGTTATCGGTCCAACACATGACCATGACACCACTAGGGCTTCTTAAATACTTGCATATGCAGACATTTACTTCCAGGAAATGGCACATGGATTTGGGGGGCTGGTAAGTCCCAAGTCTGTGGGTCAGGCACTAAGCTGAAGCCCTCTGCTGCTCCCACCAACCGCAGTTCTGTAAGTCAGGTGGCAGGCTGGAGGCTTCTGCTGGCTTACCTTCCAAGAAGTGGAGGTCAGTTGATGAGAAGAGAGCAGGTCTGTAGGCTGGAGGCCTTGGCCACACCTCCCAAGGCAACGCCCCTTTCAACTGATTGACAGCTCACAAAAGAGCAGGTTGTTTCTGTTAGGTGCAGTTGAGTAGGTAGTGACCTATGAACAGCAGAAGGAAACATGACTTGGTCCTGTGCCACCTCCACAATTGCTCCTTTGCTCAGGCCACTGTGTCAATCCCTCTCTTTGAGGGCCGTCCCCTTTTCCAATGCTCCTCTACTTTACCAAGCATGATGTCCTTCCTCAGGGATTGGCCACTCCTGCCAACATCTCTAAAGCAGGTAAGACAGTCTCGCCATCCTTGCCTCTGAGAGGCACTCTGGCCATACTTCCTCCGAGACAGATTGGCTTGTTCTCTTGGCAGTCCTCAGTACTTCCAATGTTCTTCGCCAGCACCTCAGTTCAAATGGTCTTTCGATGTACAACTTTCACATGCATAATTTCGCATGATTGAAAATACCTCTGTGCAATGAGTCAGAAAAACAACCAGACACTGAGGAGACAGGGGGCCGCTCCCATCCCCCGCCATGCTCTGTGTTGAGGTACATAGACTGGTGTGTCTCTGTCCTGTGAACTTTCTCATTTTGTTAGGAGACAAGACCAGCACCTAGGACTTCTTCTGGGAGAGGGAATACCAGCCAACATCATGCACCTCACCAAAGAGAAGCAGCTCCCGCCAGCACAGTAAACAACAACAACAAATCCCCTCACGGCCATGGAGTCGGTTTTGACTCAGAGGCCCTAGAACAGAGTAGAGCTGTCCCTGTGAGTTTCTGAGATTGTAACTCTTCACGGGAGGAGGATGCCCTGACCGTCCCTGCAGAGTGACTGGTGGTTTGGTGCTGCGGACATTGCCATCTGAGCCATCACATTAGGGGAGAGTTACTGAAGTGTTTGACCAGGTACCCAAAGCAGAACTGGGAAACAGAACCGGGAAGAGAGCAGATGCGGACACAATTTTATTCTCACATTTAAGAAGCCTGGGAGCCCAGGGTTCTGGGTGGAGGGAAGCCTTCACACTTGTGAGTTAGAGACGAGTCCCAATCACATTCTCATAACTAAGATTAATTCCCACAATATCCTCCCATAATAATGCTGCCTTAAAGTGGTGTCTTACAAGCTGATTGCTATCTGACTGGGTTCTAGGAGTTGGGAGGGAGTTCTAGCCTTTTGAATGAGATTCCATGAGATGGCTATCTAGCACCTCAGTTGTGCCGGGGGTCAAGATCATCAAGAAAAATCATGGAATTATCGAACATCAGATGAGAAAGGGCGCTTTGAGCTCACCCTGGCTCTTTAAAATCTTTCGTTTTACAAATGGGGATACTTTACATGTCTTGAAGGGGACCAGGTCTGTGATGTGGAGATTAGGATCTGAGAGTCAAGGAAAGAGAGGCGATCAGAATCGTGTGTTCACATCGGGGCTCCACGAGAACTTCCAGAGTAAGGAGGGATGACACCTGGGGGTCCTGTCCCCTCAACTGATGGAGCTGCCAGGACAGGACACTAAGGTCACCTTAGCTTAAGGGGTCTCCATCAAAAAATTTGATGGAGCGTTTTTTCATGTGTACAGCGTAATGACCTCAATCGCATCGGACAGCCAGCACCACAGGGACCGCATTGGTAAGTTGCAGGACTTCTCAGATCCTTTAAGGCAAGAATCCCCGGCCTAGAGCCTCCAGAAGACTGAGTGGCCCACCAATCTTCCTTGAACTTGCCCCAGGGAACTCATGTAGGGCAAAACACAGCAGGCAGAGTTGCGTTCGAAGGTCCTTCAGTTTCAAAATCTTATATAGGTAGCCCCTGACTCACAACATCGTCCAGTTACATCATCCGGGTCTCTTCTCTTTTTGTATCATTAGAAACTAGTGCTGCAAACGACATCGCAGCCCAAACTTGGCGGATGCCAACGTACTTGCATGTGTATATGTCATATGTGCAACCCCAGAAGACAGACAGAGACCAGATTCACAAAGATACTGATCATAGCGATCACAAGCAGAGAAAACAAGATGCTCAGGTTACATGGGAGCAGCCTTCGGATGGGCTGATTGGAAAGGAAGGCCGGTGTAAATCAGGTGCTACTGGTGATTCTTCATCAGTTTCCTGTGAGACTAGAGCTGCACTGAGCTGCCCAATCACTGATGGGCTTCCTGGTGGGGTAGTGGTTACATGTGGAGCTGCTAACTACAAGGTCAGCAATTCAAAACCACCAGTCGGAAGTCCCACAAGAGAAAGATGGGACTTTCTACTCCTGCGAAGAGTTACGGTTTCAGAAATTCACAGGGGCATTTCTACCCTATCTTACAGGGTTGCCATGAATCGGAATTGACTCACCGGCAGTGAGTGTGGTTTTGGTTTGGTGTTCTGTGCTGTGGTTGGTCTTTCACTGATGGGGAGTGAGAAACAACCATAAGGCCATGTCTTCAGCAAAGCATTTGAAGAGAAATCAGTTAGATTGGGAATCACTGAAGCCCAGACTAGTTTGTTTCAGTTCCTTTACCATGTGAGGAGTGAGAAAAACGATTGACCAGCTGGACAGAAGTTGGTATCTTCTGTTTGTTTGTTTGACCAGGTCTTTGTGAGCACATCAACCCACCCCACCCCCCCAAAAAAAAGGTTTCCATATAAAACACCTGGGTGGCAAAATCCTGCTCAGTATCTCCTGCAGTGTGGTGGCTTTAGCGCTGTGAGTGGCACTACAGGGTTGCAAGGTTGTCATGGTCACGTGGACCAGACTGTCCCAGTCTCTACAGATGTTGCTGTTGGGTGCCATGGAACCTATTTTTGACTCACTGCAAGCCTGTGTGACAGAGAAGAAACCTGCTCCAGTGAGATTTTCTACGTGGGACTTTTAATAGAAGCACGTTCTCAGGTCTTTCTCCTAGGTGGTCCAGTCGCCACCCTTACCCGCAGAATGCAATGAGGTTCAAAGTGCTTACTCCTAAGGGTTCTTTACACTGGGCAACCGGCCCAATACTTGGCGGGCCTGCCTCCCTCACACCCAGACAGCCCCCTGCTCTCTGGCTCGCCCCGCACCCTGGCGGTACTTCAGAAAGGCCACTTTTGTTGGATGGAACTTGGAGGAATAGAAGGAAGCAAGTGGGGGGCTGTGGCTCCCTTCCCTATAGGATTATGGCTCCTGAGACCAGAGGAGTGGATTCCTGTATGGGGGTGGCAAGGCACCGCGAGAGGCATTGGAGCC
>NW_022103901.1:38764575-38765846 GCF_000313985.2 Echinops telfairi | reverse complement strand
GCCGCACAACTCCCAGCATCAGGCTCTGGGGAGGTGGTAGGGGGCGAAGGTGGAGTGCCCAGTTAGCTGTCTGTGGGCAGCCAATCGGGTGTCCTGTGCGCCCCGGAGGGGAGCTCCCCACAACGGCCACCAGGTCTGAGGATCCGCACTGGGGGCGTCGCTGGCATCGGCCTTCAGCTCCCTCTCTCCGGTCGAGTCCCCTGGGCGCCCGGGGGGCTGTGCGTGTTGCAGACTGCAGCCTACCCCCAGCCCCACGCCCCTACACCCCACGTCCCTTCCTCCGCCTTTGGGCTGACCCTGCCTCTCGGTCTCTCCTCGGCCCCGGCAGAGCCCTGCTGCAGAGCCTCCGGCTGGGATAGCCGCCCCCCGTGGGGGCGATGCGGACAGCGTGGGACAGCCAGGGGCGCGCGCGGGGGCCGCATCATGCGGGAGCCCGCTAACCCCGGTGGCTGCTGAGGCGGCCGAGATGCTTGTGCGCGCAGCGCGCCCCACCGCATCTTCGACCTTCTCCGGCTACAGGTACGTCCCAGCGGGAGACCTGGGCTCGGCGGGCTGGGGAGGAGGGATGGCGGGCTGGAGGGAGAGCCGGAGAGGAATCGGGAGAGAGGGAGCGAGCCAGCGGGAGAGGGAGCACCAGCGGCGAGGCGCCGGGCGAGCACCAGGGGGCGCTGCGGCACCGCTTTGCACCGCGCTCACACTGATCGCGTGGAGGCCAGTGCGAGTTCTCCCAACTTCCCAGGCTCCAGGAGCGCCCGGCCCGTGGGGCGCGCGCCTGGCCACGCATGCACGCCTGTGTTGGCATTTGCAGGCACGCGCTACTGTGCACCTGGCGCGGGCCATGTGTGTGCACCGCCTGAGGACGTGTGCGGACTCCGGATGGCCGTGGGCACTGCTGCCGCGGCCTGCGGCTGTGCGCAGAAATGCGCGCTTGCCTGTGAGCTTGTGCAGCCCACTGCCCACGTGCATCTAGGACCTACCCACCGGTTCACAGTGGAAACCCCCGGAGGGGCTGTACAGTCCGCCTCGGGCTGAGCGCTGCTGTGGTGCCTCCCCTTTCCCCCACGCGAGTTCTTTGCCAGCTCCCACGCTCTGGCCTGTGGGGGACGCACCTCCTTGCCGGATTTCTGCATTGCACGCGGCACGCGTGAGCCAGGGTGTGTGTCTGCGCGCGCGTGTGCGTGCTAGGGAGTGGGTCCGGGGCCCTTGCAGTGGAGCTGAAGCACTCCATGGCCCCTGTATGTCCCTAAGTTCCTGGGCACTGCAGAGCCTGG
>NW_022103901.1:38755620-38763848 GCF_000313985.2 Echinops telfairi | reverse complement strand
GATGCCCTTGGACGTGAACGTGGTGGCGCTGCTGATGAACCGCACCGACCCCAAGAGCCTCATCACTCACGTGTGCGACCTCATGTCCGGGGCGCGCATCCACGGCCTGGTTTTCGGGGACGACACCGACCAGGAGGCCGTGGCCCAGATGTTGGATTTCATCTCCTCGCAGACTCTCGTCCCCATCCTGGGCATCCACGGGGGCGCCTCCATGATCATGGCAGACAAGGTAAGGCGCCGAGGCGCAGAGATGCCAGGCCCCGTGGGCCACAAGATGGCAGCCACCGCCGTCCTTTGGCACAGCTACTGCCTGGCTAAGATTTGAATGGGGGCCTCATGGTCACTAGGCTTGGTGGCAATCAGGTCCTGCCTCTCCAGCCTGGAAAGGAATGGAAACCCTTTGGTCCTCTTCCCAGAGTGAGCAGGTTTGCTAAGACCATCGGCACCAGCCACAAGCATGGGCCAGTTGAAACCATAAGGACTTGTCTTTCTCTAGTGTCCATTTTCCTTGATTGTTTTGAGGGAAAATGTCCGGTTTTCCCTCTCTTGGTAAGCCTCGGAGGCGATTGAAAACGTGCAGTTAAGTTGTGGGATGCCAAGAATATCAGGTTTGTAAGGAAAACATAAACGGGCAGAGAAATGCCTTGTGTCTGGTACCCCAGACTGGAGGGGAAAGTTCAGAAGCCCAGGCAGGAGGCTAGCTAGAGTGACCCTTCTCCTCTGAAGCATTGGGGGCTGAGGGTGGTGGGCGGCGGTGGGTCCTCACTCCCTGTGAGTGCCAGGCACTTTGCCTAACATGCTCTGGGTGGGACTGACATTGCACCTCAGGGCGCTAAGGATTGGGAAATGGGCTCCCAGGGCAGGGTTTGGGATTAAGGAAAGGTGCATCCAGCCCTCCAGGCTTCGAGTGAGAGGGCCCCACCAGGCACCTCGATCTGGAGAAGAGGGGAGAGATGGTATGAGGACTCGGGTTGATGGAAGAAGGTTTGCAAGGGAAAAGCAAAATGAGGCTTGAGAACAAGTGGAGACTGAAAGGTGTGGCTTGCATCTTGCCTCTCAGTAACCCCAGGAGAGAACGGTGCCGGTCAGGGGAGCAGGGTGGTGGCGGCTTGTGTGCCCAGGTCTGGGCCTGGAGACCCTTCTTGGAGAGTGTTCCTTAGACAGCATGAGATCCCCTAATGGAGCGAGCAGGCATTTGTTAGAGCACTTTGCTTCTGCCGCTCGGAAAGTCTTTTTCTATTCATCAAATCAGATTCTACCTCTGCCTCAGCAATTCCCACTGGCTCCTTTGGGACTTGTATTAATTCTTGTAGGTCTCTGGGGCTGCAGCACACTCCGCCGAAGTATACGGCTGATGCAGAAGCTTATTAAACATTCATTTCCAGTGGTTCTCAGCCCAGCATTCATTGCCAGTTGGGGCAGGAGGCACCTCTGGAGCTGAGAAAGTTCTGCCTGCCACCACCTTATGGGACAGGACCTTAGTGTCCACTGGACAGCTCTGTTACTTTCAGGCGAGGTGACTGGGCACAGGGCAGAGCCTTGGCCCAGACCACCCTGTGTGGGAAGGGACAAGGTCTCAGGTTACCTGCCCCCATGCCGTGAGCTTGTTGTTGCTGGGTGCTGTTGAGTCCATGCTGATTTACAGCGAGAGCCTATGTGACAAAGCCGAACTGCCCTGTCAGCTTTGGTTAGCTGCCCTCTTTATGGAAAGGAGCCCTGACGGTGTGGTGGTTAAGGGCTCAGCTGTTCGCAGAAAGGCTGGCGATTGGAACCCCCCAGGCGCTCCATGGGAGGAGGGCATGGCAGGCTGCCCGCCTTGGGTGCCTTCCTTCAGGGCCGCTGTGGGTCAGAATGAACTTCATGGCATCAGGTTTCAAAAAAATATCCTTACGGAAGCAGATCACCAGGTCTTTGCACCTCGGAGTGGCTGGCAGGATTTGAACTGCCAGCCTTTCAGTTCGTAGCCAAGCACTTAACCCTTGCACCCCCCGGGCCAGGGCTGCTTGCAGTGATCTCACCTAGTAAGCCCCACCCTGTGGCTTCATCATTCGTTCATCTTGAGGGGGGATAGGGCTGAGTGGCATCTTCCGGGAGACCTGAGCTCAACCATCTGCAGGGCAGGTACAGAGAGGGCAGAGCTGCCAGTTCAGCTGGGCTTGGGAGTGACATTTGAGAATCTAAATGCTGCTGTTGATCCCACCCCTCTTGTGAGGTTCTGACTGAGGCAGCAACACCCAAATGCACTTTGTGTTTTCTGGTTGCGCCGTCGCGTTGCTTCTGACCCCGTGACGGCACGTGTGCCACAGCTGGGTTCCACATCTGCTCCAGCAGGTCACCAGACCATTCTTCCGAGGCACCTCCACATAGACTCAAACCTCAACTGTTTCAGTTAGCTGTCGAGCTTGTTAGCATTTACACCACACAGGAGCTTAAAAAAAAAAAAGGAGTGCTAGTAGTAGTTATTGTTGTTAGTTGCCGTTGAGCTGATATTTAACTCCTAGCAATTCCTGGTGACGGAGTAGAACTGCCCCCATGGGGTGTCCTTGGCTTTGACAGAGGCACACCCCCAGGTCTTGCTCCCTCGGCTCTCGGGGTGGTTCCGTAGCACCCACCTTCTCGTGAGCAGCTGAACATGTTAACAGTTGGCATCACTCAGAGACTGCATTAAAAAAAAAAAAAAAAGGCAGCAGAATTGGAAGTGTGATGTCTGGTTGGGTGAGGGCTCAGCGTTGCCAATGGGGCCAAGCTGGCTCGGACGAGGTGGGCAGTCTGAGCAACCTTCGCATCCTCTGCCTCAGCCGGGAGGTCTGTGGTGGGCAGAGAGGCTGGAACAGAGGGGTGGACTCAGATGAGCATCGCTGTATTTGTAGTATCCCTGACCCCCAGGTCAGGCTTTGCCCAGCCAGACTAGTGGCCTCTCTGTCCAGGAAGGGGAGATTAGCAGAGCACTTGGAGAGAGTCAGAGAGCAGTGTTGGAAGCGTGCTTCTCTCCTCTGGGTGTATCTGCTGTTTGATGGGCTTGCTGGGGGGGGGGGGGGAGTGATTCTGAAATGCTTGAGAAAAGACTGTTTCAGAGAAGTCACGAGTAGACAAAGGTCTCCCAGAGGGGATGGAAAGGACAGGGATAACAGGGCCCACTGGCTCAGCCTCTAACAATCCCTCACTACCATTGAGTGGATTCCAACACATAGCAGCGCTGTAGGACAGAGTAGAACTGTGCCTGTGGGTTTCTGACACTGTGACACTCTCTGGGAGGAGAGAGCCTCACCATTCACCAGGAGAACGCCTGGTGGCTTTGAACCGTCGACCTGTCTGTTAGCAACCCAAACCAAACCCACAGTGCCATTGGGCTCTTCCTCACACTCCTGCGGACACACAAATGCACCCCATAGGCAAATGTAGACACACACTCACAAAAGGGAGGGTAGAACGGCCCCCTGTGGGTTTCCAAGGCTGTAAATCTTTATAGGAGCAGCTGGTGGTTGAGAACGACTGACCTTGTGGTTAGCAGCCATCGTGTAACCACTACACCACCACGGCTTCTGTTGGTTCAAAGTGGCTACTTCCATTTTTTCCAGTGATAACTGCCTACTTCCTGTTATTGTTGGGGTTGCCAGGGGGAGTCGTGAGATGGGTCTCTTTGATGGAATTGTAGGGAGCGAAGGAGCCCTAGTGAGCCCTGCTAACTGAAGGTTTGAAAGTTTATCCAGTGGCTGAAAGACCTGCTTTCTCTAAAGACTGCAGCCTAGAGAATCCCACGAGGCAGTTCTGCGTTAGCTCCTGGGAGAGCTCACAGACAATTGGATGGCGCTGAACAACAACAAGGCAAGGTACCAGCTTTTGAGATGCTGTTCCTCGGGGGTGGGCGATGAGCTGGGCTAAGGCAGGGTTTCCCAAAGGGGACATACGCCCCCTGGAGAGGGCGCTGGACCGATGGAGGGGAGGACGGAGTTGCAGAAGCAGACACCTACACGTTCTCCTGGGTTATGGGCTTTTCATCGCCAGGAGGGCGCTGAGTCACTGCACCTTCTTTTTCTGTTTCCGGAAAGGTTGACCAAATAAGTTTGGGAAGCTCTGGGTATCCTGAGGAAGCTGGGTGTGCCCTAGGAGGAGTCAGTCTGTGAGGTGTGAGCGCCCCTCTTGGCCAGTAGGGACACATCGAGTTGGCTTTGTGCCTTTGTCGCTTGGTTCCTCCAGAGTGGCTGGTGTGTGCGGTGGTTTGGCTCTGAAGAAGCAGTGATGGGCCCTTGTCTACATTAGCTCATATCTTGGAAGAACCCAAGGTGGAACTTGCACGACCCCAAACTGACACTCCTTTCTCCCCGAGAGGATGTTGACCAAGGCAGCCCTGCGCACACTTGTGCTGCTTTTCCGTCGAGATTGGTGATAGGGCAGTGGCCTCATGGATAATTTGTTGATGTCAATTGCTGTCCAGTCATTTCGGCTGCTAACACCCCCATGTGACAGCCTTGGGGTTTCCCTCCCTGCTATCCTTACAGGATGGTCTCTGCAGGTCTTGCTCTCACGGAGCCATGGGGTGGGGGGTTCCCAACCATCCTTTTCTCAGTTAACAGCAGAATGCTTCCACAAGGGCTCCCGAGATGGAAGATGGAGCAGAATGGTCTTCATGTGATCAGTTCACACACACACACACACACACACACACACACACACACACACACACACTTTTACCTTTCCCTCTGCCTACTTGACACTTCAGAAAAAGAACAAAGCCTTCCTACTTGAAATGATGTTAAGTGGCAGAGTTTTAGGGTGTTAATTTAATTGACCATGGAGATGTTCTATTTCCGCCACCCCCCCTCCTCCGTACCAGTGGGTGGTCCAGCATGTATAATTAAGAAGCGGAAGTAGTGCTTGGCATGGATCATCTCATTTTCATCGTCGTACTGTTTTGACCCGTCCACGGGAAGCACAAGGGAGTTGCTGTACAGTTGTGAGGCCACCATACTTCTGCTAAGCGTCTCCCCACTCTGCTCTACTCCTGGCCATTCCTCTGCTCCGGGAGAGCAAGGGCAAGGTGCCACATTTTAGTGACATCCTTCCATGACCATTACAATATGTGTTTTGCTTTAAGTTATTTCTATACAAAGTTCACCTCCTCTGCTGTTGGATACGGGACAGAGTAGAACTGTCCCCATAGAATTTTCTAGACTATATTCTTTACCACAGTGGACCACCAGGTCTCCCTGCTCCCCAGGGTGGGTGGGAACCACTCCAGAGCTCCTCATTTCCTGCGGTACAGTGTAAATCCCCCCGAGGACAGCCTTTAAAAGAAACATGCCTATTACAGGTGTATGTGTGAAATGACAAACGCTCCTTCACTCACTGCTTATAAAAACCATGTCTTTTCAGCGGTGAGCGCTTGGAAAATATGTGCAAATTTAAAGATGAAAAGAAAAATCTCCCTTAGAATCTCATGCCCACATAGTAGTAACCTCAGTGGGCATTTTGGTAGAGTTCTATTTATTTCGATACAAGTTCAGGATTGCATGGTTGGGTTTCCTGGGCATTGCATGCTGGGAGCTTTTTTAAAGTCAGAAGACCAGTGTTGTTGTTTTTTGTTTTGTTTTAATTCTGGAGACGTCTCAGCTATCATCTGTTGAAGGAATCCTGGTGGTGTTGTTGGGCTGCTGCCGGCGGCTGACAGTTCAAAGAGCAGGCTGTCTGTCCTGTACAGACTGACAATCCTTCTGCGTCAGCATTGATGGCAGGGGTGGGGCTTGGTGTCAGATTATCTGTTGAGTAGTTCCTTTTCACCGTCATCTCTACTACCTCTACCTGGGACAACAAAAACATGTCTGTGTGTATAATTTCTCAATTTATTTTCCATGTGTCTTAACTTAAAAAATTTTTAGTTTTCCAGTTTTGTATCTTGCTGTGTTTTCTCAATTATAAACTCTATTAGCCAGCTTGTTTTATGTCTGTTTGGTCTATTATATCGCTCATTCGTTGAGCTTTTAATTTCCATAATGATGTACTTTAAATTCAAGAAGTACAACCGGGGGATGGGGAGCTTCAAACAATCCGTGAGAAACTAATTCCATTACCTTTCAGTTCCACCTTTCCTTGAACTTTTTGAAGCCCACTTATAGAATGTTGGCCCCTTTACATAACTTCTACCTTTATGTTTTCTCAACAGCTCTTCTCATTTTATGGATGTAAGTCCCCTTACTGCCCTTTGAGGATTAAAAACAAAACAAAAGCAAAAACCGAAACTTATGACAGTCTTTCTCTATAATAGGGCTGGGGTCTTGGTTTCTTCAGGTGTCAATTCCTCCAAACTCTGCCACTTTGATGTCCTATAGCTTTCTCTGTGAATGCTAACTACTTGTGTGTTTCTTCTGCCCCGAATCTGCAAGGCTAAGCCTGGAATGCCTTTCTTGCCCCACGTCCTCTCTGGTACATACAAGCTTGGGTTCCAGCCTTCTGTGGGTGCCTTACTCCATTAAGGGTCCTTGACAGGGCCAGGAGCCCCCTTTTGTGTTGTGACTCCCTGTGGCTGGTGCACATGTCCCGTTCAAAGCGAGCAGCATGCTTCTGGGTTTAGCTGTGTCCCCAGGCTGGATGTTGAGACGTCTGCTCCCTCTGTGACTCATAATGGATACCCCCTACCCCCACCCCCCACCCCGCCCCAACCAGGTTACATGGCCTTGATTCGTATGTACTTGAAATGGTATAGTTGCCTCGTCATTTGTTTGTTTAGAGGGATCCCTCTCTGTTTCCATCTATGGTTTTCTTTCCTGTACTTCATGTGCATTTTGAAATAGCTTAGGATTTATCCATCATCTCTACGTCTTAGTAGCTGAAGTGGGAGGGAAGTGACGGAGTGTGTGTGAGCTGACATTGACCTAGTTATCGTTCACAAACTGCGTTTATTCATTCTTTGGTGACTCGATGGAGTATTCTTAGGCTTGGTCCTCATCACCGAGTACATAGCCAGCGACACTGTTCTTCGTGAGCGCTGAGGGAGGCTGTTTACAGCACAATCATTTTAAGGATCTTTCTGATTTTTCTAACCTCCGGGAGGATTTCTTGCTGGTCCACCTGTTGGGTTTCTTTTGGGCAGCCTGCTGGGGCCCTGCCCTTGGTTGGCATTTGTCCCCCAGTGAATGTTTGCTGAGTGAAGGAATCTGCTTGTTGGTTGCCATGCCGGCGTGCTGCAGCTTCCACTGAAGCACATGACAGCTTGGTCCTGGGTTTTCCGTGAGCCGAATGCTGCGGGATGTCACAGCTGTGTGCCCCCTCTTCTCTCCAGTGGGCGGAGGAACAGAAAGTAGCGGTGTGGGGAGGGTTACATAAAAGAGACCCCCTGAGTAAACAGCAGCTCATCAGCAGGGAGGTTGCTGGGGAGCTGGGTCCTGGCAGTGCTGGGGTGTGAGTGCTGCCCTCCAGGGCAGGCCAGCATGGCCCTCACTCAGCTGCTTCTTTCAGGCCTCCAGCTGTTCGTGAGGGGGAGCTGTCCTCAGCCCTCCATGAGGCTGCCACTGCTCCCCCACCCCACCCATCACTGTGGAGCAGCTAGTGGAGCACAGAGGTGCTCCGGTGGCCCTCCGGGCTTAGGGGACCCTCCCCAGCCAGGCTCTGGTGGTTTGAGGGTCTGCTCTTCTTCCCTCCAGCAGCCTCAGTTGGAAAAGCCTCCTTTATCAAAGTGGATAGGAGGCGACAGAGGGAGAGGGGATGAGAGTTGAACCTTGGGTTTGTTCTGGAACTTTGGGGTGGTGGTCTTTGATAGGGTCGCCGTGTGAGGGAGAGCGTGTGGCATTAGGCACTGGTGTATTTTATTGGTCCTGAAGCCCCCTTTATTTTTCATTCAAAGTTGAATTGATTCAAAACATTATTAAAAAATCCAGATTTTATGCTTCTTGGGCACACTGAGCAGGCCTGGCCCCGAGGGGCACCTTCCTCACCACAGCAGATGGCGGGAACTGGCTAGCAGCCTCTCTTTAGATAGGACACTGGGTCTTTCTTTGTTCAGCACCGCCCCCCCACCACCACCCCCAACAGGCCCATTCCACACACTTCTGTGCCATGTGACATTATATGGAGTTGGAGGCTGCCGGTGGAAGTGAAGCAAATTGCTGGCGGCTGTTAAAAATCCTTCTCTTCAGGATCCACACCCTGGAAAGGTGGCAAGTCCCAGGGGCCGTTCCAACAGGTGGCCGTGGTCCCTGCCACCATCACAGTTGCACGTCATGCTGTTGAGCCCC
>NW_022103901.1:38752577-38755019 GCF_000313985.2 Echinops telfairi | reverse complement strand
GTCACTCTTTGGAGGGGTAGAAAGTCCTGTCAGTCATTTTCCCTTGGAGTGACTGGTAGTGTTTACCTTGTGGTTAACAGCCCAAAGTGTTGCCACCACACCATAGGACTCACTCAACGTACTTCTTAATAAACCGAAAAAAATGATGCAGGGTGATCATTGATCCACATGAGGAATGGCGAGTGAATCCCACAGAGTGAAGCAGTCGAGGGTCCGGCAGAAAACGATCTCTCTGAGTGTTAAACCTACTTTGCCATCATTGTTGCTGCAGTTGAGCACGTGCACAGTCGAGCATGCACATGTCAGCACGGGCCGCTCAGCAAAACTGATTAGATCCTTCCAGTGGTTCAGCAATTCTCACTCTCTTTTTCTGAATTGTTCCTGCTCCTTAACATAAATTCACTGCCTTCTAAGCTTCTGTCTCATCTTTTGGGTTGCTATTGTTGATGTGGGGAGAAAGACGGGCTTCGTCCTCTCACTAAGAGTTACAGCCTTGGAGACACTCCAGAGCAGTGACCCTGCCCTACAGAGTGAGTTGGCAAGGACTCGATGGCAGTGAATGGGTGAGTCAGTGATTGTGGATTTGCATATATATATGTGGAATATATATACTGTGTATTTCAACATTTATACCATATACAATTGAGTATATAGTCTATATAATTGAATATGGACTATATATAGTTGAACATATAGTATATAGAATTGAATATATATACACACACATACATATACATATGCCACCAAGTCAATGCTTACCAGAAGCCAACCTATGGGCTTAGATAAAACTGCCCCTGTGGGTTTCTGAGACTGTAAATGTTTAGGGGGACAGGGAGCCTCATCTTTCTCCTGAGGAGCAGCTAGTGGGTTTGAACTGCTGACCTTTTGGTTAGCAGTCTAATGCATAAGCCACTATACCACCCTGCAATTGTGGTCTTTGAAGGCAGACATTCTTCATGGGGTAGGCAAAAATGTTGTTTGGTTTAAAGAAGACATTAAGTTTCCAAGGGATTTTTTTGGTTTAATGTTTAAATATTATCTCCAGGCAATAGATTTGGGAATCTAGTCAGCTTCAATAGATCCATGAAGTCTGGATCTCATAGGACTTAAAACATCTGATCTCCTTTTCTGCCTTTTGGTGTGGGTTCTCCTATAGAACCCCGAGTCTATACATTCTGGTGTCCTGGCAAAGGAGCCAGTTCATGGAGGTAGTTGCAGAACTTTCTGGAAATGACCCATATGTCATGCACAGGGGCAGTTATAGCTTCCTGTGCCTTCCAGGGACTTGATGTGGCCATTATCCTGCAAACGGAAGCTTAACTGTGGCCCCCAGGAAAGCTGCTCTGAGAGGAAGCCGCCTTGGCGGCCTTGCAGTAAATGACTCCATCCAGTGGGCCGTGTGTTTGCACTGGGCTTGGCCTCTAGGGTGTGGTCATCTATAGCTCTTCCCTGGTTCTCAGCCACAGATTTAAGTGACCGTTGCCCCAAGAACCTGGCCGCCACAAAAACATTCCTTTAAAGACCCCCTGCCCAGGGGGCCATGGGGCTGGGAGCTAGTCTTCCGAGTCTTTGTGTTTTCACCCTCATTTTAACGCTTCTTTAAGTTACCGATGGTGAATCCTGCTGGCTTTGGGAACAAGAAGGACACAGATTTTGCTGTTACTATTTTGACTGCCTTGGTTAAAATGCAGGAGACCTGGTAGTGTTGAAGCCGTTGGTGGCTTAAGGGTTACAAGTTGGGCTGCTAACCGAAAAGGTCAGGAGTTCGAAAGCACCAGCGGCTTTGGGAGAAAACTGAGGCTTTCAACTCCTGTAAACAGGTACAGTCTCAGGAACCCCAGGGAGGATCCTTATGAATTGGACCCCACTCGGCAGGGCGGCAGTGAGTTTTGGTTTGGAGGCACCATGCACTGCTAACTGCAAGGTCGGTGTATCAACCCCCACTATGTGATTTATCAGAGGAAGCTGAGGCTGTTTGCTCCCGTAAAGATTGACAGCCTTGGAAACCCTAGGGAGCAGTCCTCTTGTGTCCCAGGCAGGGTTGCTATGGCCGTGGGTATAGTTGAAATGATTAAGATGCTGGAGGGTGGAATGGAAACCGGACTTGTCTTTCCAGGTGGAATTGATGGCCCCAGACCACAGATGACACTTGAGGGGTCAAGAGGGAAAAGGCACCTTGCAGGAAGCAGGGTGCATGCTTCCCAGTTCACTCGGCACTGGGTCATTGGCTGGTGGATCGCCTGCTGCATCTGGCCTGGAGATGGGCATTGTTTCGCCAATGCAGGTTTTTAAAATACCCACTCATGAATGTTATCGTTGAAAATTTCACCGCCGGCTCCTGGCTTCCTTTCTTTTACATCTAACCATGTTCGCACATGTGTCGATGAGCTCAGCGCATGGTCTTTGCAGGCACCGGCGATTGGGGTTCCCCATGAAAAGGTT
>NW_022103901.1:38750257-38751850 GCF_000313985.2 Echinops telfairi | reverse complement strand
TTGAACTGCTGGCTTTGTACTTAGCAGCTCAGCGAGGAGCTCACGAGGCCACCAGGGCTCCCTGTTCACCAGATAGGCCTGTCTGTTGCATGGCTGAAACTCACAGAGCGGTGAGTTTGGGTCCAGGCTTGAAGGGTGACTCTCTACCTTTCTTAGCATCTGGTTCTTCTTGCTCACGACATGGCTGCCTCTTCTCCAGACATCCTCTCCCATCTTGACGTTCAAAATAGGAAGACGTGGGAGCACACCGAGATTTTCCTCAAGGCTTTCTATCCTTCCACGGGAGTAGAAAACACAAGGGGGCTTCAGAAAGTTCGTGGGGCGAAATTCCATTAGTTTTTAATTCTTTGTACCCACGAACCTTTTGCACCCCCCGACCCCTTTGTATTTCTGAAAATCTCCCTGCCCACATGTGCCTCCCCTTCCATCTCCAGGGGCCCAATCCTGGAATAATCATGGGCGGAAGTGGCCAGTTGAGCCCCGTCCTCTCTGGTGGCACAGTGGCTTAAGGTTTTGGTCTGCCCACTGCAGCGCCAGCAGTTTGGCTTCCCCAGCAACTCCTTGGAAGAAAGACGTGGTGCTCTGCTCCGGCCTGTTCTGCAGGAGGGAGGACGGGCAGGGAGGCTGCAGCGTGGCATCTGCTCCGAGAGGAGCACCTGGGTTTGGTGGGCCCAGGGCCCAGGGCCCAGGGTGGGGTTTCTGGAGCCGAGACCAGAGACTGTGCCCGTGGCGATGCAGCCCAAGAGCCCTTGGCAGTAGTTCTGCCTGCACGCACACGGGGTTAGGATGGACCTCCCGCCCAATGGCAGTGATGGACAGATTGAAAACGCATGCTGAGAAGGTCATTGATACTTAAAACTGACGGACACACTGGTATTTCCCACCCACTGTTAAAAATGGTCACCTCAACTCGTCGGGAAATGCAGACGGGCACTGACCAAGATGGGTGCGGATAGAGAAAGGGCTCTGGGCTGGGCAGAAGCAGAGGAAATGGAGGCGGGTCTCGGAAGGGCCCCCTGTGGCAGCTGGACCCCAGGGGTGCACTCCTCATCCTTTTGTGGCTGTTGTTTGCCTGGGGACAGAAGTGCAGCTGGCACCCTAAGGAGGAGTGCGCCCCTCTGGAGGACCTGTGGGGGGTGTTGTGTAGCGACTGTGTCAGAGGTGGAGTGCAGGAAGTAGTGTCTGGAACAGCGAGTCTTAACCTGTGGGTCGTGACCCCTTTGGGGGTCTAATGACCCTGCATAGGGGTCACCTGATTCATAACAGTAGCAAAATTACAGCGATAAAGTAGCAATGAAATAATTTGATGGTTGGCGGTCACCACAACATGAGGAACTGTATGAAAGTGTGGCGGCATTAGGAAGGTTGAGAACCGCTGGTCCTAACCAGAATCAGCCCGACCCCCACCATGGAAGGGAGCACCACAGAAAATGGAAATAGATCGTCTGGTGTGAGAAAGGAACTGACTCACCACACCACACCCAGAAGGAGGCTGAAGCAAAGGAAGGAGGAGGAATGGAGCGGAGCACACCTGGGCCCACCAAGCTCAGAGGACGATAGCCCGGCTCGGAGGGCCCAGTGCACAGAGAGGAC
>NW_022103901.1:38746337-38748151 GCF_000313985.2 Echinops telfairi | reverse complement strand
AAAAAAGAAGGTTGAGCACCACTGGCCTAGAACGATCAGTTTGGTAGTTTGAGCTCTCTTCCGTGGTTTAGATGAAAGTTACAGAGAGAATGTGTCCCGCTCGGCAGCATGTATGGATTCTGTTTCCTGACGTGGCTGCTTCCTCTCCCCGCTCCCTCCCCAGGCTGCCCATTGCCATTGCCCCTTCTCCTGCCTCTGTCTGCTTTCCCAAATTTTGGGGGGAAGATGCTGGCCTTTGGGTAGTTCTACTTATTTGGGGCTGTTCTTTCTAAATTTCTGAGTGGTCTCTGACAGCTGGGACCACCAATAGAAATTGCTCAGTGCCACCCCACCTCCCAATCTCCTCTGCAAGTGGTACCTAGGGCCCATGCCATCGCTGCCTGTGGCCTTGCTGTGAGGCTGGCTCCTTTGTGTAGGAGCACCTGATGTTGCCTGGCCCTGTGCCATCCACAGGCCAGTAGGCAAGCTTGAGCCCATTAGCCTGGGCCCTGAGGTCCCAGTACAAAGACTGCTATGTGGCACAGAATGGGGAGTGTGGGAGAGTAGGGAGGTGCTGGCCGTCCAGCCTGCGTGGCTGGGAGCACTCGGCTTGCACAGTTGGACTGGGTCAGCTCTCAGGCCCTTCCGCACTGAGATGGCAGCTCTCAAATCCTTGATGACTGTGCTTAGTGCTGTGAATCCCGAGACCCTGGTGCACTGGGCCTCCGTTTTGGCCGAAAACTGGCATCTTCATTTTCTCCCGGTGTGGGAGTAATTCTGCATCAGTGTGTGCAGCAGGGAGAGGGGTGCATGCTCGCCGCATCCTCATCCCACATCCCCAAAGGACTTCACGTCCTCCAGATTGAGGATATTTGAAAAGCAGGGACCTGTGTGTGTATTATCAGATCTTCCTCCCCCCCTCCCAGCCTGTCCCCCTTCTCTCTCTCTCTCTGTCACACACACACACACACACACACACACACACACACACACACACGCAAATCCAAACATAAATAAGTAGGTCAGCCAGCGTCATGTTTACTAGTGGGAATGTTTTTTGGCTAAGAAGTGCATCTACTGAAGACCACGTTTAGCTTCATTGCCAGAGATTTTGACAAGTGGTGTTTGGTGATTGCGGCCAGCGACGAACCGGGCGGGCAGTGTTAGGTCTGTGCTACCACAGGCCCACGAGTCGGAACCGACTTGGTGGCACCACCCCGCCACAGCAGCAGTGAAGTCTGTCCTCCTTGGCGCGTGCGTCAGCTGGCCATGCGTTGTATGGCAGATCTCTGATGTTTCAGTTGCCACATTCCTCCCCTGCTGTGTCTCGACAGCCCTGTGTGCCGAACGTTTGCTTCGAGCAGGCACAGTGCTGGGTCCCAGCCCACTGTTCACTGACTCCGCTCCCCTACTTCCAAGGAAAACAGACTGGAATTGTTTCCAAAGGCTCTGTGTTTCTATCCACATTTTACACCATGCCGTATCAATGGCAATGGATGCATTTCATCAAAGGACATATTTATTTTGAAACGGGTGATCTTACACAGAAGGGAACAATCCAGATACACCTATCAAGTACTCAGGGAACCCATCGCTTGACCTACCAGGGAGATGGACAAGTGCCCATCAGAGGAGGAAAAAAAATTTCATTGGAATGGCAAGTTAATCGAAATGGCAGTTTATTTTCCATTTGCCGTGTTTGTGAAAGTTGGTCTGGTACAAGGATTTTTTTTCTTCCTTTTTTTTTTTTTTAAATCTATACCTCTGCCATATTTCTCATCTGAAAGAAGTTCATCATTTGCCAGAGGTAACTAAGCATATCCATTTCATCCCAG
>NW_022103901.1:38743921-38745449 GCF_000313985.2 Echinops telfairi | reverse complement strand
TTCAGCAGAGGGTTTTCCACAGCCGGTTTATTAGACGCCGATTGCCAGGCCTTTCTCCCATGCACGCCGAGATGGACTTGAACCGCCAACCTTTTGGTGAGCCCTTGAACTCGCTCACTGTTTGCATTACCCAGGAGCCCCAGTGTAATGAGAAGGAGGCAGAGGAGTCAGTGTTGAGGTGGCCAAAATGCCATGGTCCTGTTGTATCTGAGAACACCCAGGCAAGAAAAGGCTAGTTACCGTCATGTGCCTGCCCGCGGGGTGGAGAAGGCTCCCGGAGGACTTTGATCTCTTACCCTACTCCTCATGGACACTCTGATAACTCCCGCGGTCCCTCTGGATGGCGTCTCACAGGTCAGACACCAGGCCATCTACTGACCTGTGCCTCACAGTCACGGGCAGCTGATGTGTCCTGGTCTCTCTTGGCTTCTCCAGAGCAGGGAGCTCAAGGGCAGGTGGGGGTGCGTGGGGAGCCTTTGTTGTCTTCTGTCCTGTCCGTGGTCTTAGAACTGAATGCAACACAACAGAAGCATAGGATTTCCAGGTCTCTGCTTTTAAAGCTGACAACAGAGCGTGGCTGGTGTTGGTACGAGGAGCCAGGTGAGGAGGCTGTGGGCTGTGGGCAATGGCAAGCCCTCTGTGACTCTGCCCAAGGGGGTGCACGTGGCTGCCACCAGACGGCCTTGGCCGGTTGATGTTTCTTCTCTTTCATACTTTGCCCTTTCCTTCCTCTCCCTCGCTCCGCCCCCTTCCTTTTTTTGCTTGGCAGCATGAAAAGGAAGACCCTGGTCAGGGACAATCTGCAGCCCGTGCAGAAGGAGAAGGAATAGGACACTGAGCCCCAGATACCTACCCCCCAACTGTAACTGCCATTCACAGGTGGCATTCCGTCCCATCTCTTACCTATCCATTTTCTCCACCACCCCACCACCCTACCGGCAGGTGAATTTAAAGCAAATTCAAGACATCGTTGTGGTTTTTTCCCCTTGTCAGCACACACATCAGTATATAGCTCTGAAAGATAAGGATTTACAGGACTCTTTAAAAAAGCCAACAAGCCCACATAACTTCGAATGTTTCCTTTCTTTTCCCTTCTTCACATTATGAAAGCAACCAAAAGAAGGCATGCTTGCGGATTTGTGAGGTTCAGAGAAGTCCAAAGAAAAGGAAAATCGCCTTTCATCTCACCACCCGTTGAACCTGCAAGGAATATTCTGATATGATTTCCTTCTAGTCTCTTCTCTTAGGAGCCCTGGTGGCTCAGGGGGCTATGGGTTGGGCTGCTAACCACAAGGTCGGTGGTTCAAAGATAGGTGAGGCTTTCTGCTCCTATAAAGATTCACAGTCTCAGACACCTACAGGGGCAGTTCTGCTCTGTCCTATAGGGTCCCTATCAGTTGCAATGGACTTGGTAGCAGTGAGAGTTTGGCTTCTCTTCTCTAAGAAGTCCTGGTGGCTCAGTGTTTATGTATTGGGCTACTAGCCTAAAGGTTAGCAGTTCAAAACCACCAGCCACTCCTCAGGGAAA
>NW_022103901.1:38741417-38743223 GCF_000313985.2 Echinops telfairi | reverse complement strand
TAGCAGCCAGTGTGTAACCGGGGCTCCTAGGTCACTGTGCATGAAGCATTTTAAGGTCTGTGATACGCTCAGAAAGTCCGGACCATTGGACGCGTCCAATAAACCTGCTGCCATCAGCCACTCCCGGCTCATCGCGAGCCTGCAGGACAGCGTGCAATGACCCCGTGGGGTTGTGGAAGCTGCTGTCAATCATCACGGGAGCCGACTGCCGTTTCTTTCTCCCACAGAACCCCTGGTGGATTTGAACCGCTGACCCTTCATTTAGCAACGCAGCCCTTTACCACGGTGCCACTAGGGCTCCTTGGCACCACCTGTCGCCATATTGAGTCCCTTTGTCACCTCGGTGGAGCTGCATCATGCAGAACACGAAGATAATTGGCCAGATGGGATGTGTTCCCTGGTTGTTTTCATTTGCATCTCTTGCTGGCCGACTGCCGTGGGTGGCATTTTCCTGAAGTCACCCTTTGTCTTCCCTCAGTGTTACCTGTCTTAACCTCTCCGAACCGTCACCATGTGTCCAACGGGGAAACCTCCCGCAGGATGGATTTCAAGATCCAGTACAGCGAAGTAAATGTTAATTTCTCAAAAATTATATATCTATCTATTTGAAGCCTGGCAGGGAGGTCTGTGACCATTCACCCTTAGTAACCCGGCATGGCTCAGCCATTGTGTCTGCATCAATGTCTTTGCCAGAACCGCTTTAAAAATGTAAAATTGTGTGGCAGGACCTCGTTTTGGGGTGGGGCTTGACTATTGCGGTTTGCCAGGAGGGGAGGGGGAGAATCGCGTCCCTGTTGGGTCTGAGGTGAGCCGCTGCCACAGGCTTTGTGGGCAAGGGAGGTCTGGGAAGCCGCATTTGCTCCTTCCTCTAAGGCCGGGCGGAATGTGACGGTGGCTGCCTTGGGAATAGGAGAGCTAGTGCATGGGTGGCAGAGAACAGCTGCCCTCTGAGCCCGCGGGGGACATGCTGTGGCATGAGTCTTAAACAAACGTAGGTGGGATCTGGGTTTGGTATTAAGGAGGTACAGGGGTTGGTTGCCGCATGTAATCGCTGGCCCAGCGTCCACCGCTGCTTCCCAGTGTGTCACACTGTGGTGGCCGAGTGTTCCTGCGAAGCCGGAAGTCCTGATGGTGGACAGGCTCCAGTGGAGTTCCCGGGCTGAGACAGACTAGGAAGAAAGGCGTGGGGATCGACATCCGTAAGTGAGCCAGTGAAACCCTGTGGGTCACAGCTGGACGCCGTCCGGATTGCTTGCTTTGGACCATGCGTCCTCAAACTACGGCCTGCAGGCCACCTGCGGTCCGCCGAGGACATTTATCCGGCCCGCCGGGTGTTTTTGCCCCGTTTATTTTTTTACTTCAAAATAAGATATGTGCAGTGTGCATAGGAATTTGTTCACAGTTTTTTTAAAACTATAGTCCAGCCTTCCAACAGGTCTGAAGGACAGTGAGCTGGCCCCCTATTTAAAAAGTTTGAGAACCCCTGCTTTGGACGGTAGCATCGGGATGAATCGATCATCGCTGGAGGAGGGCATCGTGTGCGTGAAGCTGGGGCCAGTGAGGGTGTGGGAGACCCTCAGTGACGGGCTTCAGTGTGTCAGTGACATGAGGATGATGGAGTGGCGGTGGGGGGCGGGGCAGTGTTTTCTTCTGGTCTACATTGGGTGGCTATAAGCTGGAGTCGGCTCAGTGGCGTCTGTCCACCCACTTATCCACCCACCCACCCATCCATTCACTCACTCATCTACCCACCTTCCCTCCCACTCACACACCCATATACCCACTCACCTGTCCGTCCGTCTGTCC
>NW_022103901.1:38738867-38739947 GCF_000313985.2 Echinops telfairi | reverse complement strand
TAGTAAGCTACTTTTCTGTCCATACTCCATGAATGGGATCATGCCTTCTGGAAAGTGGCTGGCCTGGGGACTGCAGCCAGCTTCTGCTTTCCCACCTACGCCTTCCTCATCTCCCAGAAGGAGCCTTGGCCAAGCCACGCGTCTTCAGAACTGAGCAGAGGAGCCTGCTTCGGGCACGTTCCTGGGTGGGATGTGGCCAGTGGCAGAAACATAGAAACAATCTTGTCACTCGCCAGTGATGCTGCACATCCTAACCTCACTGTGCCAAGCGTCAGGTTCAGACATACCATGGCAGCATGGTAGCAGTTCTTGTATCTTCTCCGCATTTGCACCTCTCACCCTCTCAGCAAGGTTGGCACCGTCACCCCCAGGTTACCAGTTTGGAGAAGTGAAGGCACGTGTGGAGAGACGCACAGGGGCTCAGTGGCCGAGCCCGGAGTTGAGCCCAGGCTGTTGGCTCCAGCTCAGGGTTTCTCGGCCTTGGCTCTGCCGGCCTGGTGGTCCTTAGTGGTTAGGATGTTCCTATCTTTCTTTTTAGGGGTTTCAAGGCTGTAAATATTTTTTTAAGTAATTTTATTGGGGGCTTGTACAACTCTTATCACAATCCATCCATCCATCCACATGTCAAGCACATTTGTACATTTGTTGCCATCATCATTCTCAAAACATTTTCTTTCTACTTGAGTCCTTGGTATTAGCTTCTCCTTTTTTCCTCCTTCCTCCCCCACCCTCCCTCCCTCACAAACCCTTGATAATTTATAAATTATTATGTAGTCATGTATTACACTGTCCGATGAGGTCTCCCTTCACCCACTTTTCTGTTGTCCGTCCCCCTGGGAGGAGGTTATAAGTAGATCATTGTGATCAGTGCCCCCTTTCTCCCCCACATTTGTACATTTGTTGCCATCATCATTCTCAAAACATTTTCTTTCTACTTGAGTCCTTGGTATTAGCTTCTCCTTTTTCCTCCTTCCTCCCCCACCCTCCCTCCCTCACAAACCCTTGATAATTTATAAATTATTATGTAGTCATGTCTTACACTGTCCGATGAGGTCTCCCTTCACCCACTATTCTGTTGTC
>NW_022103901.1:38734051-38735293 GCF_000313985.2 Echinops telfairi | reverse complement strand
CGTGGAACAAGGTCATCATTACTAGCATCAGATGGATCTCAGCTGAGGTGTTTACCTGTGTTTCCTCGAGTATGTGAAGGCATTTGACCCCATGGAGCATGACAAACTTAGGGATATCCTTGAGAGGAATGGGCATTCCTGAAGACTTCGCCGGACCAGGCAGCGGGCCCATGAGGAAAGAATTGTACGCGGATTCAGAAGCAGTTGTAGGAATAGTACAAGCGAGTACAGTAAGGTTTAACACCAGGACACGTGTGCAGCAGGTTCGGGTCCCCACCATGCGTCTTCAATCTGTATGCTGAGCAAATCATCAGAGAAGATGGATTATATGAAGAAGAATCGTGCTATCAGGATTAGAGGAACATTTGTTAAACTGTGGTATGCAGGTGACACAACCTGGCTTGCTGAAGGTGAGGAGGACTTAAAGTATGTTGCTGATGAAGATCAAGAATCACAACCCTCCAAGTGGATTATAAACTCGATGTAAAGAAAGCAGTCATCCTCATAACCGGAAACCAATCGGCAACATCACTACAAACACAGGAAAGATCGAAATTGTCGAGGATTTCATCTTGCTTTGATCTACAATCAATGCCCAGGGAAGCAGCTATTAAGGGATCAAGGGGCACAATGCCCTAGGTCCAGCTGATGCCCCAGACCTCTCCAAAGTGTTGAAAAGGAAGGCGGTTCCTTTGAGGACTAAGGTGGGCCTGACCCAGGCCACGGCATTTCCGGTTGCCTCATCTGCATGTGAAGGTCGGACATTGAGTAAAGGAAGACCAACAGAAAAGCAATGATGCAGGAGAAGCATGTTGGGAGGACCACAGACTGCCAAAAGGACAACAGATCTGTCTTGGATGAGGTGCAACCATCACGCTCCGTAGAAGCATTAGAAGGATGGGGAGACTGGGTCTCACACACCTAGGATGTGTCAGAAGATGCCCGTCCCCAGAGAAGGACATTCTGTTTGATAAAGTAGAGGGGCAGTGAAACAGGAAGGGCCTGGATGGACACCGTGACTGCAGCAATGGGTTCAAACGTAAGAACAGTTGTGAGGACGGCACAGGACTGGGTCGCTGTGAGTGGGGCTTGACTTGATAGCAATGGGTCTAGCATGACGTTTTTTGGGGGGAGGTATTTTGCCTATTAGCGTCACAGCGCTTTGCTTTATATCTTTAAATTCACTAAAAACTCACTGCCAATGAGCTGTTTCTGACTCTCAGTGACCCTGCAGGACAGAGT
>NW_022103901.1:38732065-38733296 GCF_000313985.2 Echinops telfairi | reverse complement strand
GGGAAATGGGGAGCCAATAATAATGGCTCCAAGAAAGAAGAAAATTTCCTAACATTTATTGTGGTGATGACAGCACAACTCTTTTCAATAGGATTTCAAACATCGAACTGTATGGTATGGGAATTACATGTCAGTAAGACTGTTGTGAAACAAAAGTTATAAAACCAAAATGGGGTCTAATATTCAATGTAACATTTCAAATACTTACAATGAACAGCAAAGTTAAACATTTTTTCTTAAAATGAAAATAGAATACCTATCCTACATGATAAACAAAAAAGCACATGAAAATTTCTTTTAGATATTTTTGTAAAGCTATTAAACTTTTGAGAACATATTTAAGAATTAATATTTAAGAATATATATGTATACTTTGATCTCAAAAGTTTATGTATATAATAAATATATACACAGTGTTCTTAAAAGTTTATATATATTTACAATGTATACATACATCTACATACATCTACACACATACCATACACACACACACATATATATATAGACTTGCCATCATCTACTCCCCCCTACCTCCCAGCTCTGTCTCCCATATTGCCCTGCTTAGGTGAGACAGATAGTGTGTTCCTCCTTAAACACACACACACCAGGGTGCTGTTTCTTGGCAAGGCCTAGCATACAAGTGTCTCTTTAAGATGGAGATTAGCAAGTGATTAAATGGTATGGGGAGACCAAATAGCAGAACTTGGGGTTGACTCAGCAGAGGGCCTGTGAGAACTCAGGGTCACCCTTTGTTCTTTAACGTAAGACACGCCAGCATCTTTGGTACTCTCCTGGGCTCTGTAGTCTTGTCAATTCCTCCAAAGCCCGATCTCCTTCCTCTCTGCCCTTGTGACCAGGCTCTTACCAATGTTCTCCTAGCTTCTGGCTTCAACCTACCTGCCCATATGATCATCACCACACACAGCTCACAGCCCCAACGGGGGGCTTTGAGCACATTGCTCTTCACTCTTCTTGTGCTCGGCCATGGTTTGCAGAGCAAAGTCTCATTCATGAGTCCAAGACTAGCCACAGTCTACCTCCCACCACCTCCCACCTCTTGGGTGAGCTAGATCGCGTATTCCTTCCTCCACGTGCCCCATGGTCTCTGACTATGATGGAAATGTCCCTTCCTTCCATGTTGGCGCCTCCCATGCAAAGCTTGACTTGTTGGTGAAGGTCAGGGTCCTTAGGATGATCCATTGAGCAAAGGTATATAGAACCCTGGAAACGC
>NW_022103901.1:38730450-38731797 GCF_000313985.2 Echinops telfairi | reverse complement strand
GTGTAAGCATCTCAGCACTGGTAGGGGTCTCCACACGGCTGCTCCAGCACCCAGGGCTGCATCGGGGTAGGTCCATGTGGCGTCTCCTCAGGGATGTCTGGCAGGAAGTGACCCTTGCCAGCTGAGGCAAAGAACTAGCTAAGGCAGCCGCACACTGGTCTGACCAACAGAGAACAAGAAACCAGAGTCATGTATCGCTCTGCCTTTCAATTAATCCCACATGTGTTTATCGGCTAGGTTGGCACAATGAACCTTAACTATCACTCAGGTGTTGGCGCAAGTGAAGAACCAGAGGTCAATGAGCCAGAGGTAGGATCTAGACAAAAAAGCACGCGAGCTTTTCCATCATGTTCACTTATATTGGAAGCAGGCCACACCACTGAGGACATGACCTTTCATTTGGTTGCATCAGAGCTGTGATCTGAGGGAGGGGCTGCTTCCTCCCCTAATCGTCTTACAACGTTACCCGTTCTTCCATTGATGGGCATTGGACTGGTCACGTCTTCTTGCTCTTGACTAGTGCTGCAATGAACATTGGACGTTTGATTTATTTTGATGCTGTTGTTGAGAACACACACAGCAAAGCACACACCAGTTCACTATTTTCTACATGTGCAGCGCTGTGACACTGATTATACACATTTGAGCTGTGCACACATTCTTACCCTCCTTTTCTGAGTTATTCTTCCCTCATTAACATCGCCTCATTGGCTCTAAGGTAAGGTGAACAGACATCCCACTTTTGGCTGGACAGTCCCGATTTTTAACAAATTTCCCCCGCATCCTGCGGTGTTTTAAAAAAGTCCCGATTTTTGGAAAGAATGCACGACAAGCTAGGGTATACGATTTTCAGCTGCCATCTGGCTGTTTTGCCAGGATATGAGTTTTATCAATGGTGTCCCGCTTTTCCAATGTTAAAATCTGGTGACCTTACTCTAAGGGGCTTATTTTGTTTTTTTGAGTTGCTGTTGCCACCCCCCACCCATAGTTAGTTTTTAAAGGAGCATAATGCTCAAAGCAGCCATGTTTTACTAATTAAGCTATACTACTGTCTGATTTTAAGATAACTTCGGGTGGTATTTTTAGTTTAAGATTATCTCAGGGCCCTGGTGGCACAGGTGGTATGAGTTGTGCTGCTAACTACAAAGTCAGCTGTTCGAAGCCACCAGCAGCTCCTTGGGAGAAAAAGGGAAGAAAGAGGGGCTTTCTATTCTTGCAAAGAGTTACAGTCTCTGAAACCCACAGAGGCAGCTCTACCCTGTCCTACAGGGTTGCTGTGAATCCAGATCAACGCAGCGGCATCGAGTTTGATTTCCTAAGATATTCTAACTTGAAACTATTGTTTAG
>NW_022103901.1:38721767-38729226 GCF_000313985.2 Echinops telfairi | reverse complement strand
GTGTAAGCATCTCAGCACTGGTAGGGGTCTCCACACGGCTGCTCCAGCACCCAGGGCTGCATCGGGGTAGGTCCATGTGGCGTCTCCTCAGGGATGTCTGGCAGGAAGTGACCCTTGCCAGCTGAGGCAAAGAACTAGCTAAGGCAGCCGCACACTGGTCTGACCAACAGAGAACAAGAAACCAGAGTCATGTATCGCTCTGCCTTTCAATTAATCCCACATGTGTTTATCGGCTAGGTTGGCACAATGAACCTTAACTATCACTCAGGTGTTGGCGCAAGTGAAGAACCAGAGGTCAATGAGCCAGAGGTAGGATCTAGACAAAAAAGCACGCGAGCTTTTCCATCATGTTCACTTATATTGGAAGCAGGCCACACCACTGAGGACATGACCTTTCATTTGGTTGCATCAGAGCTGTGATCTGAGGGAGGGGCTGCTTCCTCCCCTAATCGTCTTACAACGGATGAGCTGCTCATAGCAGAGCTCATTATGGAGGTGGTTACACTGTGTTAGATCACATCTCGGGGGTTCCTAGGTCTTAACTGCCAAGCCATGGAGAGGCTTGGCCCAGCCAGCTTGGCACAAACCCACCTCTCACAACCCCTTTTGACAGCACGTTGCTCCATAGGGTTTCAAGGGCTGTGTTTGCAGGAGTAGACTGCCAGGTCTTTCCTCTGAGAGTTGTTGGGGTGGTCTTGAACCCCCAACCTTTCTGTTAGCAGCAGCCACGGTTCCCTGTTTGCACCTCCCAGGGTTTGAAAGAACAAATCAGCACCTCTCGTGGGAGTGAGCACCCGTCACTGCCAGTCAGGAGTGGGGAAGCTGCAGCCGCACTGCCGCTGTCGATCACAGTTTATGTCATGGTTTCTTCCCCTGTTAGTTGCACTTTGGCATGTGCTTCCACTAATAGGAAGTGACGGTTTAATCGTGCGTGTTTTTAAAATTCATATTCTGCTGCGCAGTTGACCGCATGTAATGAGCAGGCAGCTTCGCCTCGTGTGTACCACAGCCCCTGGATGCGCTCACTCTTCATCAGAAGACTTGGGCGGCGTGGAGAAATGGTCGGTCCCTTTTGGTGGCAGAAGTATTGAAAACTGCATTAAGTGTTAGCGGCTACCCAAGAGAAAAGGAGGCGGAGGGGGGCTGGTGGTGGTGTGTGTGTGTGTGTGTGTGTGTGTAAGCAGTGGTCAGGAAAGCTGAAAAATTCCTCCTCCCCGGGCTGAGCCACCCCTTTCATTGTCCAGGGTTCCGCCTACCACTTAGAAGGGATTTTCTGCAAGATTATTCTGCCTTCTTGATTTGAAACCCTTTGAGCCTTCGAGTTTTCAGTGGGGAGAATAGTTTCACAGACCTTTCTGGAGCCTCAGGTGGTGCTGAGCTGCTCCCTGAAATAGGTGGTGCTGAGCTGCTCCCTGAAATATTCGAGGTTTGACTTCCCAGACACATCTCAGAAGCAAGACCCAGAGATCTGCCTCTGAATACAAGAATTGCAAACCCCATGGAGTATCTATATGGGATCGACTCGAAAGGTTCGATAAGAAGCGTGGGTCAAGGGGCGGCGGTGGCATGGGTTTAGATCAGTGATATCAGTGAGGGAGGGACATCTCAGAGCAAGGGGTGGGGATGGCGGCACAGCTCCTGCAATATCAGTGTCGCTGAGTCATACATGTAGACTCCGATGAGTTGGTGTATGTTCTGCTGCATCTATTCTCCAAAAATAAACGATTAGGAAAAGAACCAGGAAGTCCCAAAGGTGCAGTCCTAGGCAACAATGCCTGGGATCACCGTGAATCACTGGGACTGGGGTGCTTGTTTGGACTTCAGCCATTATACCAAATACTCATTGATGGTATCCAGGCCACAGTGTGGAGCATCAGACTCGGCGGAGACCATGAGGCAATGCCTTAAACACAAACCGTCACACAGCTGTGGGTGCTGAGACCCAGAGAGGGTCAGGGGCTTGTTGGAGCTCCCCTCCCTCACGAGCTGTAGACCTGAGCCTTTCCATGCGTCTCCTGGCCCTTGTGATGTTGATGACTGATGCTGATGAGACAGCCAGCTAGGAGGCCACTAAAGAGAGCACCAGTCAGGATGGTGCTGATGGGGGGACCAGCATGGATGTCCATTTCCATGAGGTGTATGGCAGTAACGCTCTCACTGGAAGCCCATCCGCCCCGCCACATGGCCTGCAGATAAAGATGGAGACACTTGACCACAGGAATCCGCTTCTCTACCAGAATCCAATTTTCTTCCCCTTTTACACTTTGCTCTGGTGGCACTGTCAGGTAAGCATTGGATTACTAACTGTAAGGTCGATGGTTCAAACCCACCAGCCACTCCACAGGCGAAAGCTGCGCTGTCCGCTCCCATAAAGATTACAGCCTCCGAAACCCTGTACAGAGTCACCGTGAGCCAGAATCGGCTAATGGCAGTGGGTTTGGATTTGGGGGATTTTGCTTCAACTTGCATCTCCCAGGGAGGGTGCTCTCGAGAAAAGAATTCAAACCCACATGAGTTTGGAATTGCTTGACTGTGCCCCCAAACGTTGGAGGTTCAAGTCCAATTTGAGGCACTATGGGAGAAAGCCCTGGTGATGTAACTTCTGAAAATGCTATGGGGCACCGCTGCCCCTGACATGAATGGGACCTCTGTGAGGCAGAATCGACAGGAAGGCCACTGCAGGCATCACAAAGCCTCCAGGGTTTATCAACAGAGCAATCGGGCTCACTCAAGGCCCTGGGGGTCTGGCGCTGCAGATAGCTTGTACACTGTGTGTGCTTCATCACAGATGTCCCCTCTGTTTGTGTTTCATGCGGTTCTTGTCACCAGCCCTGGGGTTGGGGCTGTGGAACTCACAGCACTGTTCTTCTGCCGGGTGTGCTGCTCAGTCCCCGTCCACCCCTCACCCTGGCACTCCCAGCCGCTGTTCCTCTCTGCACCCGCCACAGCTCAGCTCCGGGCCCCCGGGCCCCCTAGCAGCAGGGCGTGCCTTCTTTGTGCTTTTGCAGTTTTGCATTCAGATCCCGTACTTCTTGGTTGATCTCACCAAGAAGCCCTGACCAGACTGCCCTCTCTGCTTCTGCCCTGTCCGTGGTCAGATCATTCCAGATACAGTTATTGAGATTCCTGTGTCCCAAGCACCTTGTCCGAGTCACTGGGGGCTCCGAGGCCTGCAGTCCCCATCTTCCCAGAGCTTCCCATTCGGGGGCAACATGGGGTCAAGGCTGTGGCTGTGGATCCTTGCTGCTCTGTTGTTCCAGCCTCATGGCGACCCCATGTCTTGTCTGGTTCAGCACCGTCTTTATGATCCTTGCATGTTTGCCTCCAGCCCGAGGTGGGACATTATTCTGTGGAGAGAGCTAGACTTCCGTTGGCTCCTTTTGGAAACTTGCCAAGCCGCTCTCCCCAGTCTGTGGGAATCTGGACGTGCACTGACATCTGCCCGGGATGGGAGACCCTGCTGGTAGTTGAGATAGTGTTGGCCTGGCTTCCAGGCCCTCCACCACGTGCCTGTCTGTTGGTGGTACGATGGTGGCTTGTGTGTTGCTGTGATGCTGGAATGGAGGCTACTGGCATTTCCAGTGCCAGCACGGTCACCTACAGTAATCAGGTTTCAGCGGAGGCTGCAGACTGAGAACAGACTACGAAGAAGGAATGGTTTAGTCCAGTCACCTCAGATGCATGTGCAAGTCGGACATTGAACAAAGAACTGAAGAAGAATAGGTGCGTTTGAAGTGTGGTGCTGGCAAAGAATACTGAAAGTACCTCCGACCGCCAACAGAACAAATAAATCTGTCTTGGAAGAAGTACAAGCAGAATGCTCTGTAGAGGCAAGGATGGCGACTTTGGATGTGTTTTTAGGAGGGACCAGTCCCTGGAGAAGGCCACCGTGCTTGGTAAAGTGGAGGGGCAGCGACAAAGAGCAGACACTCACCGAGATGGATGGACGCAGTGCCTGCAACAGCGGGCTCAAGTGTAGGACCGATTGTGCGGCTGGCGCAGGGCCAGGCAGTGGTGTGTTCTGTGGGGCACAGGGTCATTATGGGTCCGAACTGACTCTCTCACACTTAACCACATCAAGAGCTTCCAGGTCACAGCAACCTGCAAGCCACCCCAGGAGGGACCGCCGACACACGGGGGTTGGAGTCTAATATGAGGTGGTTAAGCTGCACGTGGAAAGGCCGGCCCTTCCAACCTAGCAGCCACCATGTAGGAGGAAGACGTGTAGGAGGAAGACATGACCATCTACTCCATCAAGGTCTCCAGCTGTGGAGACCCTGTGGGGCAGCCTCACCATGTCCCACAGGCCTTCTAGGAGCTGGCACTGAGCTGATGGCAGCGGGCCATGGGGTGGCAGGTGCTAAGGGAGGAGTGATTGCTGTGTAGAGCATGCAGGGTGGCAGGAGCTGGCCCTTGGGAGGGTTTCTGGTAAACCCGGATCCGTAGCATGAGCTTATGGGTCATGCTGCAGCAGCAACGTTTTATGGTGTCCTCGGTCAATGGTTTCACTGGAAGTTGGGTCCTGGCTTGACAATCAGGTGTTTTCCAGATCCACTGTGGGCTCAGCAGTCTGACTCCCAGTGCTGCCAGGCTCCTTCACCTAAGAGTGAGGCGAGGCTGGCACTCACCACGTGGGTATGCGTGACTCTATGAGCCCTCGTAGGGCAGTGGGTACGTATTGGGCTGCCGACCACAAAGCCAGCAGTGGGAAACCCTCAGGCACTCCGAGGGAGCGCGACTGGGCGTTCCACCCCTCTGAAGAGTTCCAGTCTAGGACACCCGCGGGGGCAGTGCTACCCTGTCCTATGAGTTGGCATTGACTAGAGGGCAGGGAGGTTCTCTTATTGGACTGGCTTTCTCCCTCTCTAGCTTCCCTGCTCACCCCCGAGGGGGCAGGGGCGGTGCCTTTTCTTGGTAGAACCCTTTGAAAACTCAAACTCACTGCCATCGAGTTGATTCCAACTCAAAACAGAAAGCCACTCACTGCCATCGAGTAGCTACCGATTCGTAGCACCCCTGTTTGGCAGTGCAGGTCTGCCCCTGGGAGGTGAGACTGTAACTCTTTACAGGAGTAGAAAGCCCCGTCTTTCTCCCGTGGAGTGGCTGGTGGTTTCAAACCGCCGACCTTGCCGTTAGCAGCCCAGTGTGTAACTACCAGAGTTTCTCTCAGGCTCCCTTTGTTGCGGGGACAGAGCTGGCGCATCGTGAGCTGAGACTTGGGGAGTCATCCCAAGCAGGATGTGGGGTGGGGTGGGGTGGGAAGAACATGCCTGGGTGGATGAGTTAGGTCGGAGTCTAAGAGTGGAAGCTGGGGGTGGGAGTGGGGGCGCGGGAGACCGGCACATGGACCTGTGGCGTTTAACCATAATCAGGACCAGATTAAATGCTCACTTTGGCAAAAATAAGCAATTACCAGGGCTTATCCAGCCGGAGAGAAGAGCATGTGTAGAGACACGTAGGCGGCCCAGGACACAGTGTGTAAGGGGGGCATATGCAGATCCTTGTCGTTGGGGCCTGTGCATTTTAGCTCCAGAGCTTCTTGCCGGGGCTGCAAATTGGGGCCAAGTGGTAAAGACCCCAGCCAGGTACCACGCTTCTCTGAGAACAGGTTGCATGCGGTGACAGGCTGGGCCAGCTTCCCACCCTCTCTCACTCAGCCCCCCATTAGTGACTCCCCAGGTAGCCACTGCTGCAGGTAGGTGTCAGGGACCTTTCTCAGGGTGAGTGACAAGTCTGGCATCCCTGCAGCATGGTGTGAAGTCAGCAGAAGGTTCCAGGCACGCAGGCTCAGCACGCATCCTGGCTGGTTTGAAGGTGTGCTGCGCAGGGTCACAGGTCAAGTGGAGGCTGGCACCTTGGCAAGTGTGCAGTGTTTAAGGGCTCTGCTACTGGGGGTTCTGTGGAAGGCTGGTGAGTGAATGGACCAGAGCCAATGTCATTACTTTGGCGTGGTCTTCGAAAACATTGTGACGCGTGATGTGGGTTTCTGCTTCACACGAGGCCGGTAGTGTTGCTCTGTTGACATGAATTGGTCAGCGCTCATTATCCTAAGGCAGGCATGGGGAGCTTGCCTTCAGCCCAAAGCCCTCTGGGTATTTATAACGTCATTCACAGGCCACACCGGTCAAACCCGTAACAAACTCACCCCCAAGGTCACCTCTGAAACTGCTGCTCTCTGGTGAGGCGGGTGCCGTTAGCTGGTGTTGGTGCTCCACACCCGGACCTTCCCGACCCCAGTCTAAGGGAAAGGGTCCAAGGGTTCCCCCTTTCAAGGAGCTGGCGGGATGCCAGCGTAGCTACTGAAGAGACTTGACAACCCACTGCCATCAAGAACACACACAAGACCCTCTGGGGCACGTCTGCTCTGTCACATGTGGTCCGCATGAGTCGGACTCAGCTGGCCAGCCCCCAACTCCTTCCTTCGGTCTTTTTTGCATCACCCTCATGGTTGTCTGTCTTTTGGCATACGAGGGTTTCACCTGCCACCCAGCCTCACTGCCCTGGAGCGGATGCTGACTCATGGAGACCCTATAGGACAGGCTAGAGCTGCCTCTGTGGGTTTCCCAGGTTGTAACTCTTTACAGCAGTAGAAAGCCTCGTGTTTTTTTCTCTCCGTGGCGCGGTTGGTGGTTTCAAACTGCTGACCTATGGTTAGCAGTGAAACCATAACCACTAACCACCAGGCCCACCCCAGGGGTCTGCAAACTGTGGCCTACCACCTGTCGGTATAAATAAAGTTTTATTGGAACAGGGCCCTAACCATCTGTGTGCATCTTGTCTGCGGTTGCCTGTAGCTACCACCACTGAGTTGAATAGTTGGATCTGAGACCGCATGGCTGGCCAAACAGGAAGTATCTACTCTCTGGCCCCTTATGGGAAAGCATGTGCGTTCTGTGATTATTTAGTCAACCTTTTCCCCAAACAGATTCAATTTCTAAATCAATTTTTATCGTGGACATTATCAAACATAGGCTAGTAGAAAATCAAATGAAGCCTCTCATGTGCCCTCATCCAACCTCAACCCACAATGTTTTCTTCCTGTGTCCACCCCCACCCTCCCCCCCACCCTCCCTTCCCTGTCGTTCTTTGCTGGTGAATTGCAGGGCTGTGTCATTTTATCATACATTCTCCGTGTCTTCAAAAATCCGGGCTCCATTCATCGCCTACAAGCACACGTTTATTATCCTGCTCAATAAAACAAATAGTTCCATAAGGTCAGCGACCCTCCGTAGTTCGACCTAAGGGTTTTAAACACAGAGATCGACTTCAGCTCCATTCCCTGGAATAATGTGCTCGAAGCCATGGTTCCGACTAGGAGCCGTGGGAGCACCGAGGCTAGGAGTTGGCCTGCGAACCTCGAGGTCGGTAGTCCAGCTACGAGCCCCTCTGTGGGAGAATGAGGACGTTTTCCACTCCCGTGAAACGTGACGATCTCCGAAACCCTTGTTGGGGGGGGGGG
>NW_022103901.1:38693159-38721667 GCF_000313985.2 Echinops telfairi | reverse complement strand
AGCGAGAGACCCCTCTGACCAGATATCAGACGAGTGTCTCAAGAGTGGAGGAAACTGAGTTTTCTTGTATGGAGAGGTCCAATCTAGGAAGAATGGGCCATAGACTGTACATCGTACTGCATGGGGTCAATTCTGACTCACAGCGACCCTGCCTTCTCCTGCAGCAACTCAGCTCTGTTACTGAAACGTATAAGAAGCTTCAGACAATATAGAAACCAATTATGATGGCTGTGTTTCAATAAAACTTTATTAGACACACACAGGCAGGGGGCCAGGATCGGCCCCAACCCCTGTACTAAGTAGGCAGTGACAGTAAGGGCATTAGGAGAGGTTATCTCCTCCCAAAGTCAACACTGTCCGTCCTCCTCAAGGGAAACAGCCCCATAAGGTCTTCCAGGCTGTGAATTTTGGGGAAGCAGAGAGCCAGGTCTTTCTTGTGAGGCACTTACGGATGGATTTGAACTGCCAACCTTTCTGTTCTTGTTGAGCACTTATCCACTGGCGTTACACAGGGACTCCCATGGCATAGTATAGTGTAGTATAGTATAGTGTAGCATAGCAGAGTACAGTGTAGTGTAGCATAGATAGATGGTACACTAGAGTATGTTTAACCTGAGGACAGCCTGTGCCCAGGAGGTGCCTGTCATGAGGGCCTGAACAAATGAGGAGCTGATGCCAGGGGCTTCGGTGGAGAGCAAATGTTTTAAGAATGATGAAGGCAATGAGTGTACAAATGTGTTTTACACAATGGATGCATGTGTGGATTGTGATAAGAGTTGTATGAGCCCCCAATAAAATGATTAAAAAAAAGATTAAGGAAGGGCAAGGGTTCATGGACTCGGAAGGGGAAGCTTCGCCAGAACTTGAAGAATGAGCATTTGGTTTGGATTGATTAGTATGGATAAGCACTTAACTAACCATTTAATGTGGCCAAAAGAGGGGGTTTGTCTAATTCAGAGGGTCTGTGAGGCCTTGGTGCTTTGTATTTACGCACTGCTGATAACTACAAGGTCAGCAGTTCAAAACCACCAGCTGCATCAAGAGAGATAGATGAAATGTTCTACTCCTGTAAGGAGCTACCATCTCAGAAACCCAGGGGGGGGGGCTTCCCGGTCCCGGAGGTGTCCCTGGGAGTCGGAATCAGCTTAATGGCAGTGAGGTTTTGTTGGTGGTTTGTGGTTCAGATTTTTATGTATTTCCAATATTTGTCTCATGTACGTGAAAATAACAACTGAATTATTCTTCGACAGATACAAAAGGGAGAAGGATTTCTCTTAACGATGGCACACATCTCCAGTTTGCAGGATACTCTGTGTGCAAAGTTTTGCTAACTTGCTCAATTTGAGGCTCAGTGTGCAGGGTTTGACCACTTCAAGCTTTTGCCTCGCCGGCAAAGGCAGCCAGCCCCGCGCCAGGAGCCAACACAAGGGACACACAGACCATGCGTGACATCTGAAGGGACAAGAGCTTTATCGTCATCTCCCCCAGCGTAACACAAGTTACAATACAATTAAGACCAACACACATAATTGGATAAACAGAAAATAGAATTAAGGTAATCTATCCTAAGTGTACCAAATTCCTATAATGAGTTGCTTTCAGTAGTTGTTGAAACATATAATTACCAAACAAATTACATGTTATTTTTATCGAAGAAGCTAATTAAGTGTTCTGTGTAAATGATTACGTGGTGGCACAAGGAGCCGAGCTGCATTAAGTACCTAATTGGAAAAGGGACAGGACCCGGGAATTTTACATGGGAATATGATGGAGAGGGATGATAGCAAGAGCAGGCCATTAGGAGGCAAGGGATAGTGGGAAGCAGGGTGGCAGTAGGAGAGAGATGGGGCTCCCAGGTTCCGTCTAACTTGAGCCTTGGTGGCTGAGGTCCTTCCGGGCTCTTGTCACCGTGCTCAGCGCATGGTGGATGACGACTCATGGCGACCTGCCGTGTATCAGAGGAGAGCTGTGCACCATAGGATTTTCAATGGTTGATCTGGGGGCAGAAGATCACCAGGCCTTGCTTCCAAAGTGCCTCTGGGTGGCCTTCATCCTCCAACTGAGTATGTTAACTCTCTGTTCCACTTAGGGACTTAGGGGCTCCTTGTTGATCGCCCTCCTGTCCCCCATAGCTAGCCAATATGGGGGGCATACAGCCTCATCTTTCTTCTGAGGAGTGGCTGGTGAGTTTGAACCACTGACCTTGCAGTTAGCAGCCTAACCGGTCCCCCACAATGCTACCAGGACCCCTGCCTTTTAAGTTCACCCCCCTCCAGTGAAGGTCTGCTTGGCCCAGCTGGCTTTGACTCTGGGCTCTGCTGTCTTTGTAACACTTACATAACTTGCCTCCCTTCTGTTTCTTTCATTTCTTTGTGACTCAGTAAAACGTCTAGTCATCTCCTTGTGGGCTGCTGCCCCTTTGCCCCCTGGAGTGCTAAGAATCCGGTGTTTCGGGATTTGTACATTTCTTTTGCTAGAACTCTGAGCAAGTAGGTTGGAAGAAATCAGGAATGAGGCTTTGAGGTGGAAATGACCCCAGGAAATGTACCTCGGGGTGGCAGCCACCTCTGCCCAGTTGAGGCAGGGGTGGGGAAGGGGGAACTGCTAAATTTCCACCGGTCAGACTCTGCAGAAGAGCTCAGAACCGGCATCTTCAGACCAAATTCGTGGTCACTGCCCTGCCATTGGCTAGCTGTGTGACCTTGGGCCCTGTGAGCCCATTTGTAAAACTAGAAGATAACCCTCGGCCCCTTTACCTCACAGAGGTGCTTGAAGGATGACAGGAGACATTGTGAATGGGCAAGGTTGCTAAGTCTGCCCCTCAGAACAGAAGAGCCAGGTGCTGTGCTATCATGATGAACCGGTAGTAACTATACGATACACAGTCAGACAAGGTAGCTCTTATAATGCTGGAATTGCTTTCAAGCCTGGCTGGGTTCAGGTGTCCCGGAGGTGTTAATCTCCGTCATGTCTCACCTTGATCCTTCTTTATATGGGTGTTGTTCTCAAGGAGTAAGCCCCTTACCTCCAGACCGGCTGGGCAAGATGGTGGCCACTCTAGCCTTTCATTCAGCTGGCCCAGTGACTCAGTAGAAATAGAACATAGCTCCTCTGTCCTGGAGAGCTGTCAAAGAGCCAGGGCAAACGCGGATCGGACTCCTTGGGCTCATGTCCTCATAACCGAGTTAGGCACTGCAGCCAGGGGATAGACTGATTGGCCAGGCTGGTTACATGCACGTCATCAGAACTGGAGCTGCTCTGACCTTGGCCCACTTACTCTCCATGTAATGAAAAGTGGGGGAGACTGGAGTCCCAAAACGTACTGGAAGGACGTGCGCATCTGGACGAGGGAAGAAAACACATCTGGCATGTCCCCAGGGTGCCTTATTGCTGTCGTCGTTAGTGCCATCGAGTTGGTTCTCATGCATTGTGAGCCCGTGTGTCACAGAATGGAACACTGCCCAGTCCTTCACCGTCCCCACAACTGTGCTCATGTTTGAGCCCAGAGACACAGCGCCTGTGTCGATCCATCTCATTGAGGGCCTTCCTCTTTACCAACCATCACGTCCTTCTCCCGGGACTGGTCTCTCCTGATAGTACATCCAAAGTGTGTGAGACTGTCTCACCTCCTCACCTCTGCGGAGCATTTTGCTGTACTCCCAAGACAGATACTTGTTCTTGTGGCAGGTCTAGGTGTATTCTTTGTCAACACCATGATTCAAGGTCATTGATTTTTCTTTAATCTTCCTTACTCAATGCTCAACTTTCACATGCATATGGGGCAGGTGCACCGTAGTCTTCAAAGTAGCTTCCTTGCTTTTCAACACTTGAAAGAGGTCTTGTGCAGCAGATTCACCCAGTGAAAGACAAGTCAGATCTCTTGTCTGACTGTGTACAGCATTCATGAGCACTGGTTGTGGATCTAAGCAAGATCAAATCCTCAACAATTTCAATCTTCCTCCGTTTATCATGATATTACCTACAGCCAATGGTTCTCAACCTTCCTAATGCCACAATCCTTTAATACAGTTCCTCATGTTGTGGTGATCCTCCAATCATAAAATTCTTTTCGTTGCTACTTCATAACTAATTTTGCTACTGTTATGAATTGGGCGGCCCCTTTGAAAGGGTGGCTCAACCCCCAAAGGGGTCGAGACCCACAGGTTGAAAACCACTGCTACAGGTCCAGTTGTGAGGATTTTGAGATCCACACCGAAGGCCGCAATCCTTGACCATCATCGGTAAGTGTTTCAAGTCCTCCTCACTTTCAGCAAAAAGGCTGTGTCATCTCCCTAGCACAGGTTGCTGATGAGCCTTCCTCCAAGCCTGATGCCAATTTCTTCATATAATCCAGCTTCTTTGAATATTTCCTCACTATACAGATGGAAGAAGTATGGTGAGAGGATACAACACTGACACACACCTTTCCTGATTTTAAATTATGCAGTATTCCTTTGTTCTGTTTGGATAACTGCCTCCCTCTTGGTCCAGCTACATTGTGCCTGAGCACAATGAAGTGTTCTGGAATCCCTGTCTGTTTCAAGGCTATCCATAGTTCACTGTGATCCACACAGTCTAATGCCTTTGTATAGCCAATGACACACAAGTGCACATCTTCCTTGTATTCTCTGCTTTCAGCCAAGATCCAGCTGACATCAGCAATGATATGCTTTGTTCACTTTCTCTTCTGAATCTGTCCTGAGTCTCTGGCAGCTCCCTGCCGATGTGCTGCCACAACCGTTGTTGGATGATCTTCAGCAAAATTTTATTTGCATGTGATAACAATGATACTGTTCTATCATATCAGCATCCTGTTGGGCCACCTTTCTTTGGAATGGTACAAATGTGCTTCTCTTTCAGTCAGTTGGCCAACTCGCTGTCTTTTAACTTTTCTGGCATAGATAAGCAAGTACTTCCAGTGCTTTATCAGCTTGTTGAAACATTTCAATTGGTATTCTATCAATTCCTGGAGCCTTTTTTTTGGCTAATGCTTTCAGTGAAGGTTGGACTTCCCCTTCAGTACCATTAGTTTTGTTTCTTGCTTGTATGCGATCTCCTGAAAGGGTGTGGAATGTCAGTAGTTCTTTTTGGTACATACAGTGATTCTGTATTCTTTCCATTTTCTATTTTGCCTACAGAATTTTTCAGTATTGCAACTTGAGGCTTGAATTTGTTCTTGAGTTCTTTCAGTTTAAGATATGATGCCTAGTGAACTTGGAGTCTAGCTTTGGCCCCACCGTAACTGCTAGGTAGATATCACTACCATTTCTTGAGACCCAATTTCCAAGTTTGTGAGACAGGGGTCTTGGGTCATTCAGATCAGAGGTTGACCTCTTCTTCTCCACCCAGCCCAACCAGACCCTTTACTGTTGAGTTGACTGCAGTTCACAGTGACCTTATAGCACAGAGTAGTACTGCCTTGTGGGCTTCTGAGACTAACTCTTTATGGGAGTAGAAAGTCTCATCTTTCTCCCAAGGAGAGGCTGGAAGTTTCAAACTGCTGACCTTATGGTTAGCTGTCCAACGCATAACCGTGACACCAGCAGGGCTCCTTAGCCTCCACTCACCAGAAACTACTATCCTGCTGTGTGTTTCCTCAGCAAAAGAAAGTTCACTCATCTAGCACTCACCCCTTTGATGTCCTATAACAGTGCTGTCACAACAGCCCATGAACCCCAAGGAGCTCTTGGCTGCTAACGGAGAGGTCAGTGTCTTACTCGTGGAAGAAAGCGCTGGCGATCTGCTTCCATGACGCCCACGGCTTAGGGACCCTATGGGGCCGCACCTCTCAGACCTCTAGGGTCTCTGGGTGTCAGAGGGTGGCAACAGGGTGTTTTTTTGTTTTCAGTTGACATCCAGGAATGTGACATCAACAGTCGGGGAAGTAAGTGGCATAGCTACACTGTGGCCCATTAGCTCCGACCAGGCCCATGAAGCCTGATATCTTGGCAGCTGGACAGCCTGACTCCAGCCCGGATTCAGGCTCTTCAGCTCTTTGCAGAAATACTCAGTCCCCTCAGAGACCCTTGCTTCTCACCGGCTGGAGGCCTGGCGTCATGGATGGTCTCCTACAATGGCGCTTGTTTTGCTCACTTGGCTGCCGTCTTGAAAATCAGGACCATTATGGGAATCTCTGAATCTGGGCATCGGAGTGAAAAAGCCGAAGCTCTTGTGGCAAGCCGCGGATGGAGTGGCCAAGGGCTGCCTCCTCTTACTGTGGCATAGGACTCTGAGCTGGCCACAGTCCCACCCCTCCCTATGGTGGACCACGGGGAAGTTCTGGAAAGTGTAGTGCATCCACACCACGTGCATGGTTCTGGGGCGATGGACTGAGCTATACCTGACCGGAAGGAGTCCTGCTGGCGCTGTGGGTTAGGTGTCAGGCTGCTAGCTCAAAGTCGGTGGTGGGAGCCTGGGAGAAAGAGGGGCAGCTGTTTCTGTAAACCTTTATCTGATGGTAGGTCAGAATGTATCTTTCTTGGTATTAAAAATACACCAAGCAAAGCCCACGGTCCTCAAGCTGACCCTGGGACAGAGTGGGGCTGCTCCTTCGGGTTTCTAAAGCCGTAAATCTTTATGGGAACCAACAGCCTCATTTTTCTCCCTCGGAGCAGCTGGTGGGTTGGGACGGCTGACCTGTGGTTATCACCACTGCGTCCCCAGGGCTGTGTGATTTTGATGTAGTGGGCTAGGAGGAGGCTTGTTAGTTGGATGATGCTTGTTAGTCCTGTTTTTCAACCAGGCATATCTCCCCACCCCAACCCCCTAGGTGATTTGGATACGATCCTAGCTCAAGTCTAGCTGCATACGTTGTGGACAGGGGACCTGCAGCGTCTGTACTCCTGGGGTGTGTGGGTAAATATGGGGGCGCTGCACCAGACATGTGACCCCGACCTGTATCTTTACACGAAGCCGATTGGCAATAGGCAACAAGACGTTGGCCATGTCAGCGACTGTCCCAGGGACATTTCCGTGTCTGAAGTTGGCGGTGACAATAAGTTCACTCTGTTGTCCCACCAGCCACACTGACCACTCCTTGATGCACTGTCACCCTCAGTGTCCTCCGGGCTTTGCGCTGTCCTATCTCCCATGGCTGTGCCCGGCAGCTGGATGCTTGGCTCGCTTTGACCTGTCTTCTGGTTTTATCTTAATGAGGTTGTTCACTTGTCTTTTTCACCCGAGGCCTCTCCAGGAAAGCCAGCTCCCCACTCCTCACCCCCCCAGAGGCCCTACTCTGGGGGTGCCCTTCCTGAACCTAGATCCGAGGGACCTCATGGTCTGGGGTCCACCAGAGGTCATCTTGAGGGTAGGCAGGAGGCCAGTCTCATGATCCCAGGTTTGATGAAGGCTTATCAGGGACATCTTCACTAGGTGTCCTGGGCCATGTATAGCTGGACTAAGCAGGTAGGCTAGGCCTAGCCTGCTGGGTTTCAGTTTTCTTGGCATAGTGGTTAGGAGTTTGAAAACCCCCAACGGGTCTCAGGAGAAAGAAGGGCTTTCTGTTCCCATAAGAGGTGACAATCTCAGAAATTCACGGGGGCAGTTCCACCCTGTCCTGTAGCATTGCTATGAGTTGGTATGGAATAGGTGGCAGCGAATTTTGTTTTGGTTTTGCTATTAAGTAAGTGGAGAACTTCCCTATGAAGACTTCTGAAATCCAGACATGACCCAGACTTCACTGATTCTCAGCCTCTCCCTCCGTGCCTCCCCCCACCCCGCTTCTTTCTCCCTCCCTTCCTCCCTTAAGTACATACTGTATTCACAGTCACCCTGGGCGGGGCAAAGCCATCACAACCTGCAGTTGCTAGTCCAAAGGTTGGAGGTGTGACTTCACCCAGGGGGTACCTTAGAAGAAGGACCTGGAGATCCACTTCTAGAAAACCAAGAGCCCCTGGCACCCACGGGGCTGCCACCCGCCAGACAACTCCGACCACTGAGTGTGCTGATAGCCCGGTAATGATAGCGGTCACCCTGGGCACACTGTGGGGTTTGTTAAGTGACAGGCACTGTATCAAGAACTGCAGATTGCTGGTTTGGCCTCACAGTGACTCTCTGACGCTGTCAGTACCACTAGCTGCAGTTTTACAGAGCAGAAAACGGAGGCTCATCCAGGTGACTAAAGTCCCCAGGGCTTGCAGCTAGGAGGTGTTTGGACCTGGATCCAAACCAGAGCTTTGAACCAGTTCTTCCAGGTTCATCTTGGCTGAAGAAATGATACTGGAATGGACTTGAATTTGTAAAATGTGGGTGAACCAGAATGGGGTGACACCTTGCTAGAAACTTGGTCTGCCTCTTAGGATTGTTGCCCAACAACCAGACCTCTGCATCAGCATACTCAGAAACAGTGGTGCCCAGCTCAACTATGGCGGCCACCCACACAGCTCTGCACCTGGGTTCCTTTCCACAGTCCTGGCAATAAACCAGAAACCTCTTATGCGTGTCCCATTGCACACTTTTGACCCATAATTTTTCCTGGTCTGGTTATTATTCCAGTGCACCTACATTTTGCAAATTTGGTCTGTTCTGATTACCCTGTGTCAGCCCTGACTGAACTGGATCGAACCGGTGCCACCCATACTTGGCTTGATGGAAGGGATCTGTTGTTCACAAAGCATGACATAGAGGTAGTGTTGTTGTTAGGTGCCGTCCAGTCAATTCTGACTCATAGCAACCCTTTAGTCTTTTCTCCACGGAGCTTCTGGTGGTTGGGCTAGCAGCTGGGTGCTTACACACTCAAGATGCATGGCTCTCAAGTCAATTCCCACTTACCGTGACCTAGGCCATGGTGGTTTCAGTCGCCTCATAGGCTTGTGAAAGTGGGACATTGAATAAGGAGGACCAAAGTAGAATGGATGCTGGCCAAGAATGCTGAGAGTACCCTGGACTGCCAAAAGAACATCTGTCTCTCTTGGAAGGAGTATAGCCCGAACACTCCTTAGAGGCAAGGGCGGCAAGACTTGGTCTCATGGACTTTGGACAGGTTATCAGGAGGTACCAGCCCCTGGAGAAGGACATTGTGCTTGGTAAAGGGGAGGGGCAGTGAAAAAGAGGAAGGTCCTCACGGAGGGGGGTGGACACAGTGGCTGCAATGATGGGCTCCGGCTTGGGATGGCACAGGACGGGCTGTGTTTTTTCCTGCTGTGCACAGGGCCACTGTGAGTCAGTACCAACTCAAAGGCATCTCACAATCACCACATCAACCTAGAACAGAGCAAAACCGCCTGGGAGGGTCTCCAAGGCTGTCGATCTCCACGGAAGCAGAGCGCCATAACTTTCTCCTGAGAAGCGGCTGGGGAGTTTCAAACTCCAATCTGTAGGTTACACCCATGTGCTGTAACCACTGCACCACCAAAAAACCCAGATCCACTGCTATCGAGTTGATTCTGACTCATAGTGACTCTGCATAGGGTTTCGGAGTAAATCTTTACAGGAGCCACCTCAATTCTCTCCCATGGAATGACTGGTGGGTTTGAACTGCCAACCTGTGGTTATCAGCCCAAATCAGAGCTATAGAAAGTCTGCAGTCCTCACTCTGGCCAAGAGGATGGTACTGTGATGGAAAAACTAAAGTCTGAGAGTGACTAGACTTGGCCAAGATCACATGGCTAGGGATTGGCACAGTCCAGATTCAGACTCAGGCTTCTGGATTGCTCCTGAAGGCTCTTCCCTCACTATAGGCTACAAAGGGAGGGAAGAGTCTGTGACTCTCAGGGGCAGGTCCTGGGCTCTGTGGAAGGACTGATGGCCCTACGTCGAGCTCATGAGAGTAGCAGAGGCTGACACTGCTTCAGTATTTACTGTGTGCCGAGTGCTGCCCAGATTCTCGGGTCTGTGTGGTTGTCAGGTGCATCCAGTTGGCTCTGACCCATAGCGACCCTGTGCAGAACAGAAGGAAACACTGCCTGGTCCTGCGCCATCCCACAGTCATCCCTATGCCTGAGCCTGTTGATGCAGTCACTGTGTCAATCCATCTCGCCTCGGGCCTTCCTCCTTTTTGCCACCCTTCCACTTTACCAAGCATGATGCCCTCTCCGGTGCCTGGTCTCTCCTGACAATATGTCCAAAGTATCTAAGATGACGTCTTGCCCTCCTTGCCTCTTAGGACCCTTTCATCCCTGTGCTGATCAACCTTTTATTGAAGGGGAAGCCAAGGGGATCAGAGTGTTGCAAACAGAGAGGTACTCATTGAATTCTTAGGGAGAAGAAGGTGCCATTTGAGTTAGATCAAGAAGACCAAAGATTGCCACAGGGCAGCTCACAGGAGGAGCTGAATTTGACCTGGACCGTGTGGTCTCCAGAAGACTGGTGAAGGAGGAGGCTGTTGGATGTGGAGTGCAGGAGAGGAGAGTGATAGGCCACTGTAGCCTCCAGGCATGGGTGACAGAGCTGGGACCAGGGGTCTCCACACGGCTGCTCCAGCACCAGGGCTGCATTGGGGTAGGTCCATGTGGCTTCTCCTTGGGCATGTCTTGCTGGAAATGAGCCTTTCCAGCTGAAGCAGGGAACTGGCTAAGGCAGCTGCACCCTGGTCTGACCATCACAAAGCAAGATACCCGAGAACTAGAAAGGCGAGGCTCAGCGAGCCATTTATCCCTCTACCTTTCAATTAACCCCACATGTGTTTATGAGCCAGGTTGGCACAATAAACTTTAACTCAGTTAAAAAAAAAAAAGAAAGAAAGAAAGACCAAAGAATAACCAATGCTTTTGAATGATGGTAGAGGAATTATGGGGAAAATTTATGGGGAAGAATATTCAAAATACCACAGACTCAGAAGAAAACACACACCTATCTTGGAAGAATTACAGCCAGAATGCTCCTTAGAAGAGGAAGAAGACCTTGATCATGAGGATTGGCACAGTGGCTACAACAATGGGTTTAAACAGAGCAATAACTGGGAGGATAGTGCAGGACCAGACAGAACTTTAATCTGTTATAGATAGGGTCGCTCTGAGTTGGAACCAACTGGAGGGCACCTAAAATCACTTCACCTACTTAATAGGGTCGTGTAGTATGTGCTATTGATCTTTGTCTGTAGATGTCTACCGGTCTATCCATCTGCACAGGCACCCATCCATCCATCTACCTATCTACCCTACCTACATAACCTACCTAACCTACCTTCTCTTCCCTAGTCTATCCATCCATCCATCCATCCATCCATCCACCCACCCACCCACCCATCCATCCATTGCTACCCTTCCTTCCTCCCACCCACCTATATATCCATGAGGGTAAGTAAAAAAATAATGAAATATGGTTCCAACTCATACATACACAGGTTAATTCTAAACAAAACATGCTTAAACATGTCTCTAGATCAGTGCATAGCTGCAGATAACTTCTCTTGGCAGTACACTTGCTTCAGTCTCGTCGTTGCTGCTGGGTGCTGTTGAGTTGCCTCCAATGCATAACAACCTATGTACAACCTGCACCCTCTTCACAATTGTTCTTTTGTGTGAGCTCATTGTTTCAGCCACTGGGACAATCCAGTCCATTGAGGGTCCTTTTTTTCTTCACTGCTCCTCCACTTTACCAAGCATGATGTCCTTCTTTAGGGAAGGGTCTCTCTTGATAACATGTCCCAAGTACCTAAGATGAAGTCTCACCATCCTTGCCTCTGAGGAGCATTCTGGCTGTACTTCTTCCAAGACAGACCAATTTGTTCTTTTGGCAGTCCCTTGTACTTTCAATATTCTTCACCAGCACCATAGTGCAAATGTGTCAATTTTTTTTCAGTCTTCCTTATTCAGTGTACCACTTTCATGTGCACGAGGGGTGATTGAGAACACCAAGGCTTGGGTCAGGTGCACCTTAGTCCTCAAAGTAACATCCTTGCTTTTTCTTATGGTGCCTTAAAAAAAGGGATACTTTTGGGGCCATGGAAAAAATGAATTTTAAGATTCAGGTTAATACCAAAATTTTAATAAAACTCAAGCAGGACATCTTCCCAAATCATTGAAGCCCTTGCCACAAGTTTATGGGATTTATTGTCCCACACAAAACAATGTATTTTATTTTTTTTATGAATCAAGTGTTTTAAAGAAGGTCAGGAAGACTTCAAAATTGAGCCAAGAGGGAAAACCATCAACTTTGATGACTGAAGTAATTGTGGCTGAGATCTAGAGATGGGTGGAGGAAGACCATAGAATTACCAGCGATGTGACACAATCACTGAAGACAAAGCAGGTGCATAAGCAAATGTGGTGAAGAAAGCTGATGGTGCCTGGCTATCAAAAGATATAGTGTCTGCGGTCTTAAAGGCTTGATGATAAACAAGCAGCCATCTATCTCAGAAGCAAAAAAGTCCACATGGAAGAAGCACATCAGCCTAGGTGATCATGAGGTGTCAGTAGGATCAGGTATCAGGCATCAAAGACACAGGACAAAAAAAAATCATATCAATGTGATTGAGGGGGAGTGTGTAGTGGAGACCCAAAGCCTATCTGTAGACAATTGTACATCCCCTTACAGAAGGGTCAGAAGGAAGATATAAGCCAGTCAGGGTGCAGTATGGCACTGATGAAACGTACAACTTTCCTCTAGATCTTTAATGCTTCCTCACCCCACTATCATGACCCCAATTCTACCTTACAAATCTGGCTAGACTAGAGCAGGCACATGGGTACAGATAAGCCTGGAAACATAGGGAATCCAAGACAGATAAACTCCTCAGGACCAATAATGAGATACCAGGAGGGTAAGAGCAAGGTGGGGGAGAAAGGGGGACCGATCACAATGATCTACATATAATCCCCTCCCAGGGGGATGGACAACAGAAAAGTGGGTGAAGGAAGACATCAGTCAGTGTAAGACATGAAAAAAATGATAAATTATCAAGGGCTCATGAAGGACGAAGGGTGGGGGAAGGAGGGGGCGGAATTAGAAGCTAATACCAAGGGCTCAATTAGAGAGAAAATGTTTTGAGAATTATGATGGCAACAAATGTACAAATGTGCTTGACACAGTGGATGCATGTATGGATTGTGATAAGGGCTGTATGAGCCCCCAGTAAAATGATTTAAAATAATAAAAAAAGAATTACCAGCAATGCAATAGTTGGCATCTCCCATGGTTCAACATTTTCAATTTTAAGCAAGCTTTTTGGTTTAGGGGTGGCATATTTAGCTGAAAGAACAGATCTTTACAACTGTCTTTTAAGCAAGAGAGAAGCGAATGGAAGCACTTTTATGGAGTGAATCCTAACCAGCAATGAGAGAGTCTTGCCTTTACCAGTACATCCCAGACAGCAAGAGCCAACCCAAGCAGTGATGTCTGAGGGGTTTTGCTGGACCAGTCAAATCCAAGGCAGAGAGGTCAGCTCAGAAAGCCCTGGTGGCTGTTGCAGAGGGTTCCCCAGGGGACAGTCTCGGTAGATTTTCTTGAAGGACACAGGACAATCCTGAGGGCTTGTTTGGAAGAAGTTTTAAGAAAATTGAAAACTGCACCGGTGAGGAAAAGGCCAGGACAATTGCGTCTAGTGAGTTGTTTTCTATTATGACAAAGTACCTGCAGGTTCTTAGAGCAAGGGCTGTCTTCTGAGCACTTTGCTTGGACACCTTATCCCATTCACCTTACAGCCCTGATCTTACCCCTTCAGACTTCTTTTTGTTCCCCAAACTCCAAGAACAGGAGGTGAGTCCTTGGGGATGCCCAAACTGCTGTCTTGCCATGGCCTAAAGCAAGGAGCACAGAGCGCTTCCGTGGCAGATTAGAGAGGGAAACTCCACTTTCAGAAGTATATGGGCCTGGATGGAGGCTATGGCAAGAAACGCTTGTTACATTAAGGTTTCTACGATTTATAGTAGCACTTTTAGACTTACCCTCCTATACACCCTTCCAGCACTCACCTAACTATACCAAAAGGCAGTCACCACTGGGAGTGCCCTCTGCTTGCTAGGCCTTTTCCCAGTCTCTGGCAGGGCTGTGGAGGGTGCCAGCAACAGCCAGTGACCAGGAGGGATGTGTGGATGACTGCTCCAGCCTCTTGCTTTCAGGCTGGATGACTGGAGGCAGATGTCCCCAGTGACCTTAGGGTTCAGTTGCCCCCAGCGATGGCTCGTTTACAAAGCACACCCGTTTTTGGGTCTGCTTTCTTTGCTGTCTCGTTGCCTGTGGTTGTTTATGGGGCTCACCTTTCAAACAAATCCCTGGGCATTGGGATCCTGTGGCAGGACCCATTGTGGGGAGAACCCACATGGCTGTAGTAATGATCCAATTGGGGAGGGGGATCAAATGGATCCCCCTTTGTAAAGTGTTCAGCATATGGGCTGTCACAAAGGAGCTCTTCAGGAAATGAAAGTTGTCCGCGCTATCATCACCATCACCACGTCCACCACCCTCACCCTCACCCTCATCGCTATCACCCATCGACCTCACCATATCACCGTGACCTCCACCACCACCATCCTTGTGAAAGCAGAATGAAGACTGTTTCAGTGACAGAGAAGTTCACTGAGGATTAAGAAGACAAAGATGGAACGGGCCTCATTTGTCCTAAGGAGACACCATTGTCCCTATAGCCCTTGGTTAGCTGGTCCAAGGTTTCCAGTTGAATTTGATAGCGAAGTGACTCTTGCATCAGGCATTGACCATTCTCAGCTACATCTTTTGATTTTCTTGGTAGAGAAACTGGTTTGTTTAGAACCTCCTTGCAAATGAACCTCACCTCTGAAATTCCCGTTCATCTTTGAGCTCGTCTTCCTACTCTGTGGGCTGGAGAGATGATTCCTCCTGTTCTTTTCGTTCTTTGAATTGTGGTGAATGGGGGTGGTGAATATACCCACATGACCTTTTAGTGCCATCTTCCATAGAGTTTGAGAAGCCCCTTCAAATATGTAGCAAGGTAGCAACCCCTTTACTACTTCCGCCGTTTTTCACATGTACTGTTGAGGGACATGAATCATGTTCAATATGTTGTTTGACCATCCCCACAATCTGTCTCCCTAGTCTTCTGTCCCCTTTCAAAGAAGCTTATTGTCCCCTAAGAAATGGGGACCTCTCCCTTCCTGCCCACCTCTGGGCCCCAGGCATAAGCTTTGCCTCCATACATGTGCTATTTTAGAGCCTTAGGTATTTCCCATCATTGGTGTCATGTCCTACCTATGTTTCGATGACTAACTCATTTCACTCAGCTTCCAGAAGCTCGCCCTGTGACACCCAGACAGGTGGGTGCTCGTGGGAGAGGACGCTGGGGGAGGTGTTTAGCGCTGTGCTCATGGATACAACAATAGCGATGATGTCAGTCATCCCAGTGGTGACGCGTTCACCTCGCTGTTAGTTTCCCTGCTCTGTAACTCTCGGCAGGGAGACTGGGGAAACCAGCAGAGGGTCGTGGTGGGCCAGCCTGCTGGGCAAGAAGCACACATGCAGCTGGAGTGAGCCCTCAGAGCAGCAGGTTCTCCAGGCCATGCACGTGCTGTGTCCTTCACGTGGGCCAACTTTGCTGCCTCCTGAATGGGCTCATCTCTTTCATCTTCCGTCTCTCTGTTCAGAGGCCACGCCTCTCAGGAAGTCCCCCTGAAAATGAGCCAGTGTCTCTCTTTCTCGGCCTCATACAGATGCACGTTCCTACTGGGGTACCTTTGGTGCTTCCCTCAGTATCCTGGCAACGCCGTGAGCTCCGATGGCCCTCCGCTCTGCCTCTCTCCAACCAGGGACTGTCTGTTCATCAAACAAGTGCCGATGCAGAACTGGAGCCGCAGAGCTGGACTACGTGGGGGTGGAGGGGATGGGGGGAGGGGTCCCTTTAACTTCCCACCCCCCTCGGAATTTCCCTGGAGCTGGTTAGCTTTCTTTTGTCACTGAGAGCCCTTGGGGAGAGGCTTGATCAAGGGACTTCCAGAGAAGAGCCGGTTGCTTAGCACATCCCTGGTCTGGCCCCCTTTAAGACCTGTTCTGTAGGCACTAGCTCGGGTACCCAATACCTATCGATCTCCTACAGCATGCCAGCTTGTTGACAAGAGCTTCCCTACCCCCATGCCACTCCAGGTCCTCACCATCTTGTGCCCCGCCCCCCCCACCACTTTGCTTTGACTTTCTTTCCAGCACCTTCCAAAAGGAGCATCCAGCTGCCATGATGCAGTAGCTGAAGTTTCACTTCATTTACCTCCTGAGCCTGGAGGGCACTGCTTTTTATAAACTGCCACCTTCCCTCTTACTCTTTTCTTCCTTCTCCACTCTTCTGGGGACCACTGTCAGGAAGGGAGGAGGCCATGAGCGACCCTGAGTCCCAGTGCCTCCAGTAGCTGCCTAATAGCTTGAGCATTAGCATAATCCTTTTGACTCCTCCAGCTGTTTGCTTTCCAGGGGCTCTGCCTGAACAGCACTGCTCCCGAACTTCCTTAATGAAGATGTGGCCGTGGGTGGCTGGAGCCGGGAAGGCAGAGGAGAAGGGAGAAAGGGAGAGAAGGGTCCCTTGGGATCTATCCTTGTTACTCAATATTGTTGAATTGGATTCTCAACATTCCATCACGTGATGTTTGGATGCTGGGAGGGAGTTAAATATAGCATCCGTCCTTTGGCATTTCAGGAGCTTTATATAATGTCCTGTTCCTTTTGATAACGGGGAGGAGGCGAGTGGGGTGGAAGATGGAGCGGTATTCGGAGCTCCATTCAAAGCAAAGTTGACGCAGCAGCCTGACCCATCTGCCTACCCAGGAGCTGTTCTGTGGGGCGTGTTTGCAAAGGCGCAGGTACCCTTTGGAGCCCAAGGATCTGCTCGGCTCCAACGTTCTATTAATTCTGTGGTTCCACAAGTAGCCTTCACAAGAGTGGGTGCTGAGAATAGACCGGCCTTGTGGCATGCCCTGAATTTGCCTGGGTTATGGATTTGATTTTTTTCCCATCTGAACTGAGCTGCGAAATTTTGCTTGCACCGCCATTTGGCTCCGGCCCTGGAGTTTCAAAGGAGCCCCTCACCCCACTCATGTGGCAGGTTGGGTTGTTAGCCAGAAGGTTGGTGGTTCGAATCCCCCAGCCACTCAATGGGAAGAAGGTGGGCCGCCTGCTTTTGTAAAGATTTCCTGGCTTGGAAACTCTGTGGGGTAGTTCCCTACCCTCTGTCCCGGTGGGTCCCTGTGGGGCTGACTTGCTTTGCTGTCAGCGGAGTTCTTTCTCCTGCAGTTCGAACCCTGCCTCCTCTCATCTGTCTCCCAGCTGAGCAGCCTCACAGGACTCTCCGGGCCTGTCTGAATCTCCTTCTCTCATCTTTAATGTCCATCTCAGTGCTGCCTCACACTTCCTGCCGTTCCTACCTTAGCCTCTGACCCCACTGTCCTTTGAGTTGGTCAAATGATGACTCTATAGGGGTGTTCTCTGACCCGCATCTCTCCCTTGCCCACCGAGTCCAGATCACCAGCACTCGGGACCAGTTCTCCCTTCAAAACGTAACCACCACACTTCCACCCACCTTCACTGCGACTCTTCCATTGACAACAGCCGCACCTTCTCAACTGTGTGCTCTTCACCCGACCTCCACACCCTAGCCGGCAGCCCATGTGCCACCTCGCTGCCCGCGTGACTGGGGTTGGGTGTCACATCACATTGGCTGAACCATTGCCCCAGCAGGGCTCCTTGCTTGAGTGATTGAAAATACCACGAAGCAAGCCTTACCATGAATCAAATCAATGTCCTCATTATTGCAATCACTTCTTAGCGTTGGCCTACATGGCCCCACCTGCTTTGCTAAACACCACAGCCTCCCTCCTGCTCTCCTTTCCCCTGGTCATCCCCAGTGGCCAGGCTAGGACCTTCACCCTCACGGTCCCCTCTGCCAGTCAGGTTCCTGCCTCATGTCTTGCTGTGAACGGCTGTTTACCAGCTTCTCTCAGTTGCTATCTCAGAGAGGTTTCTTGACCTCTTTAGTTGCCAAGCCCCACCATTATTATCGCACGCTCTGCTCCCTTTACAGTCAGCTCAACGCTCTCTCTAGAAATCCGCATCTTTGCCGTTTGTGTGATTATGCCCATTAGAGAGTGAGATGTTTGAAAACAGACATCCTTGTGTTGGTCATTGCCGTATCTTAGGAAGGGGCTGTGCACCTTGTAGATACCTGCTAAATACCTGGTAAATGAATGGCTAAAGAGTGGCGGTGGGGGTGAAGGGGGAATACACACCTGACACACACACACACACACACACACACACGCAATTTACACACACACACACACACACACACACACACACATTTTCTAAATTCCTTGCCTCTCCCTTACACAGTCATTCGCCCAGTGTCAACTCATGCGACTCATGGTGACCCTGGGGACAGCAGCGTGAAGTGTTGCCTGGTCATGCTTCATCTCCCTGGCTGAACCATCCGTGTGTCTCTGTACCAGTCGGCCTCACCAGGCTGGCCCCCAACAGAGGGCCTCCTCGTGCTGTTGGCCCCTCCTGATGGCAGCCGCACCCAAGCAAGGGAGTTGGGGGACGCTCACTTACCGATGGTTTTCTGGATTTTTGAAGTAGATAAATAGGCCATCCTTTTTAGTTTGGCAAACAGCTCGCCGGGAACCACATTTTCCAGAGCTGTCCCCGCTGCGTTGCAAATCAGCCAAACTCATGCCATCATGTTGGATCCGAATCCTCAGTCCTATTATGCTCCCAAGAAACTTTTCCTGCCTCTTGTTGAATAAAAATTCTTCAACTTCTCAGTACCTGCCGGGCCTTTGCGTCTGTTCTGCATCTGTTTCTTGGCCGCCTAGCTCAGCACATGGCGCTGTTTAGAGACATTTAGCATGTAAAGATATTTATAAAGGAGGGATTCTCTTCTATTTTTGCCCAGTCATCTGTCAGAGAGAGGGGGCGTGGCAAGCAGGCACTCATGATTCATTTTCTCGCCCAGAGATGCTACCCATGCCCATCCTGGCACAGTGGGAGGGCCGTGGAGCCCTTCGGCATGGTTCTGATGAATGAAGCGCTGGTTTCTTCAGCTTTGACATGCCACAATTGGGGCCTATCCTTTCCAACACTGTACCACATGGGAAATGCCTGTAGCCAATCCTTCTAGAATATCTCTTCCTGGAGTTTCAGCCTTCTTCAGGGTAGGGCTCAACCACATACTCCAGGTACAAGAGACTTGGTGACAGCAGAGGGACCTCCATGATTCCATGAATGCACTGCGACCGTGAGCCGTGGCCGCTGCCCTGTGCTCTTTCAAGGCTCCAAGGTGGGCCGTGGACACAGTTGAGTCAACAGGCAGGTCGATGGTTCATTGCCACCAAGTTTCTTCCAGATTAGCAGGAGGCCACTGCACCGCAGGGTGGGAAACACGGTCCAGTCCCGCGCCGTCTGCGCCGCCACTGGTCTGCTTGAGCCTTTTGTTGGGGCAGCTGAGGCATTCTGCTCCTGGGGGACTCCCCTCATTCAGACTCACCCTTTGTGTTACCAGCCCAGGTGTCCTTTCCTGGCAATGGCTCTTTCTTGCTGGCACACCTTGTCTTGTCTTCCTTGTTCCTAAGGAGCATGCTGGCTGCAGTTCTTCCAGCACTTCCTGGTTCCCTTTTCCGGCAATCCAGGGCACACGCAGCAGCTGTCACCAACACTACAGTTCAAGTGCGCCTTCTTTCTCAGTGCCCAGCTTTCACATGCACGTCGGGCAGGGGTGGGGGGGTCGAAAATACCATTGGCTGGGGTCAGGTGAGCCCACCTTAGTCCTCAGCATGATAGATTGCCTTCTTCACGCTGTCAAAAAGGTCTCTTGCCGCACAGTGGCCCAGTGCAATCGAGTGACGCATTTGTTCATCATTAAAGGCAGTCTCTGGGACTCGAAAGAGACCTGCTCTTATGTGTGTTTCAAGTCAGATTTGTAGGTATTTCAGAACAAGCACGTGTAGTTTGTGTATAGCCTGTTTTCAGTGCATAGAAAGTTGAGAAGTCTTTCCCCTGATTGCAATGTGACAGTGATGATGATGATGATGGAGAATTTGTTTCGGGTAGGGCTGGTTCAATTGCGGCACAGTCAGGGCAGATTGACATGCCATGGAAGGACAGGAGCCCCGGTGGTGCAGCGCTATGTGTTGGGCTGCTAACTGCAAGGTCAGCAATTGAAAACCACCTGCTGTTCCAGGGAAGAAAGACAGGGCTTTCCAGTCCCATAAAGAGTCTCAGCAGAAACCCACAGGAGCAGTTCTGTCCCATCCCCTGGGGTCGCTATGGGTTGGCATCAACTCCGTGGCAGGTGCCACTATGCCACTGTGCCATTGTGCTTCCTGGGTGTCAGGGACTGTGCTGCCTGCTTGGATAGCCACCATGAATCCTCACCACAGCTCCATGTCTTAATTTGAGCACACCATTTCTTATTTCTTCTTCTCTTTTTTTGGTATTTATTTATTTTTATAATCATTTTATTGGGGGCTTGAACAGCTCTTATCACAATCCATCCATCCATCCATTGTATGTCAAGCACACTTGTACATTTGTTGCCCTCATCATTCTCAAAACATTTGCTTTCTACTTGAGCCCTTGGTATCAGCTCCTCATCCCCCTCCTCCCTCCCAGCTCCCCTCTCTCTCATGAACCCTTGATAATTTATAAATTATTATTTTGCCATATCTTACACTGTCCGATGTCTCCCTTCACCCACTTTTCTGTTGTTTGTCCCCCATGGAGGAGGTTATATGTAGATCCTTATAATCGATTCCCCCTTTTTACCCCACTTTCCCTCCACCCTCCTAATATCGCTACTTTCACCATTGGTCCTGAAGGGATCATCTGTCTTGGATTCCTGTGTTTCTGGTTCCTATCTGCACCATGTACATCCTCTGGTCTAGCCAGATTTGTAAGGTAGAATTGGGATCATGATAGGGGAGTGGCAGGGGAGGAAGCATTAAAGAACTAGAAGAAAGTTGTATGTTTCATCATTGCTATACTGCACCCTGACTGGCTCGTCTCCTCCCCACAACCCTTCTGTAAGGGGATGTCCAGTTGCCTACCGATGGGCTTTGGGTCCCCACTCCACACTCCCCCTCATTCACAATGATATGCTTTTTTGTGCCTGATACCTGATCCCTTCAACACCTCGTGATCACACAAGCTGGTGTGCTTCTTCCATGTGGGCTTTGTTGTTTCTCAGCTAGATGACCTCTTGTTTATCTTCAAGCCTTTAAGACCCCAGATACTATATCTTTTGATAGCCAGGCACCATCAGTTTTCTTCACCACATTTGCTTATATACCTGTTTTGTCTTCAGTGATCGTGTCAGGAAGTTGAGCATCATGGAATTGCTGGGTCTTGGGGGTGATTCTGAGTTTGACTTTTTTTGGAGGGGTGGGTACTGCCTTGCTGTTTGTTTTAGCAGCTGCACCATTGAACAACCTCCCCAGAGTCTGAGACACAGGGAATGTTAGAGTGGACGGATGTGCTGGCTGCAGGCCCAGGCTCCCCAACCTCAGTGTGGGAGTGTCTTGAGACCCTGCCTACTCCAGACCTGCCTCTGCATCAGTCACTTTGACCTCACCTGGGTGATGTTGGAAATGCAGAATCCCAGGCCCCTCCTGGATCAACCAATTCAACCCTGGTGGTCTTTTGAGTTATGCGTTGTGCTTTTAACTGCAAGGTCAGCAGCTCAAAGCCACAAGCTACTCTTTGGGAGCAAGATGAGGCTTTCTGCTCCCATAAAAATTTACAGCCTTGGGAAACTCAAAGGAGCAGTTCTGCTCTGTCCTATAGGACCCCTCAGAGTGAGAACCAGCTTGATGGCAGTGAGGCTATTTCGTCTCGTTGTTACCAAGAGTTACCACTGTGCAGTGACTCGTGGGCACCGTGAGGCACGAGGAGTAGTGTTCCGAAGCTCGGCAGACGTCAGCTAACCACAACCTTGCTGAAGACCAGGAGGAAGATGGGGCTTTCTACTCCCGTAAATAGTTACAGTCTCCGAAACTTGCTGGGGCCACAGGGTGGAACTTCAGCCTGCAGGGCGGCTAAGAGTTAGCATGGACTCGATGACAGGGACTTTGGTTTTGGGTTTAACTGAAGACAGAGGAGCAGCTGTGGTGGTGCCCTGGTTAAGCACTTGGCTGCTCCCCACAAGGTCGACAGTTTGAGTCCCCCCGCTGCTCCGTGGGAGAGCGTGGCAGCAGCTTACCTCAGGAAAGGTGACACCGTGGAAGACCCTTCCACCCTGTGCCCTAGGGTTACTGTACGTCAGAAGCTCCTGGATGGCACCGGGGTGAGCTGGGGGTCACTGAAGACAGACGTTGAGACCTTTGGATGAGTGGGCACTTGCATGACTCCAGCACCTCACAGACCCATGATGCCATCAGGACCTCCTTTGCTGGCACGGAGATGAATTGATTTGGTACCACTGATGAAAATAAAAGCCAGATGAGCTTGCAAAGTTGATCCACAGCTTTTAAAGAAAACGGTGGCAGCAGCAACAGCCGGGAGGACAACGTTGACAGAGAATTACAGCGAGGTAAACAGGGAGGCCCTGAGCCAGAGCTGCTGACATCTCTGATGGCCGTCTGCCCGTAACTTAGAGAGGTGGACAGGTAGGCAGGCAGACTGGTGCCATGCAGCCACCTCTGATTCATATTGTCTTCTGCCAATGCAATGAGATGGTGCCTGGTCCAGCCTCATCCTCACCATCACCAGCATGCCCATCACTGCGGCCAGCGCTCTGCCCATCCCCTTCCCTGAGGGCCTCACTGTCCTCGCTGCCCTCCAGGCCCCCGAGCATGATGTCTTCCACCAGCCGTCACTCTTCCTCACGCTGCGTCCACTGCAGGCACGTCAGACCACGCTCTGTTGCGCTCCTGGGGTCCTCTTCCATTTGAAAAGAGATAGACCGCCCCGCCTTTCTTCCTAGTCCATCTGAGCTCGGAAGCTCCAGGAAACCCGTCCACCACGGGCAACCCCATTGGTTGGTTTGGAATACTGTTGGCGTGGCTTCTCACATCCCAACATCTTGAGAGCCGCTTCAGTACGTCAGGACCAGCTGACAGATGGGCTGCGGTCTTGGAGCTTATGGATCTTCAGACACAATGAGGGCAATGGGGAGCAGCCCCACCTCCCTAGGGGCTTCAGTTTCCCCCTTCAGGTTGAACCCATGGTGATGCCACCTCTGTGTCTGATCATAGTCACTGGACAGGTGTGTTAGTCTGGGTACTTTAGAGAAACAAATCTACAGAAACTCATGTTTAAGAGAGAGTTTTATATAAAGGTTAAGTGCGCATCAAGAAAACATCCCAACCCAGTGCTTCCCAAGGCCAGAAGTCCAACATTAACCCATATGTTCAACACCAATACACAAAGTCCTCCTCCATCTCACAAAGCAGACACGACGCCGCCAACTGCAGGAGGAGAGCCGAGTCAGTGAATGTGTAAACATCTCAGCGCTGGCAGGGGTCTCCACACGGCTGCTCCAGCACCCAGGGCTGCATCGGGGTAGGTCTATGCGGCTTCTCCTCAGGGATGTCTTGTAGGGAATGAGCCTTGCCAGCTAAAGGAGGGAACTGGCTAAGGCAGCTGCACCCTGGTCCAATCATCAGAAAGCAAGAGACCTGAGAACTAGAAAGGCGAGGCTCACTGAGCCATGTATCTCTCTGCCCTTTAATTTACCCCGCATGTGTTTTATCAGCCAGGTTGGCCCAATAAACTAACTACCTCAACAGGTATTTGATTTTAGTTTTTCATTTGTAGATGCTCCCTTAAACACGGCGTTCTTGTGTATGGATTTGGGTGCCCTTTCTCATCCGATCATCTTGCCCCTAGGACCCTGAGGTATGCACGTGGACGTTGCCAGGGATGTCCGTGGTCACGTTCAAGTCAGAAGGGTGATTGATGGCGCCTGGGTGCTGGGTGCTGAGCTGCTGACCCGCTGTGGCTTTCTCCCAGGCTGACCCTCCAGCAGGGGGCCCAAGAAGGTCAGCGTCCTTTGCAGACTCTTCAGCTGCTTCCTTTCATCTTGTCCTGTTACATCTAGCAGGCTGTTCATCTCATCCCGCTGCTAAAATTTTAATGCTCCCTCCCTGCCCCCTTCTGCAGAGAGGACCCAAAAACCTTTTAGGACATAAGCATCAGGAACTAATGAAAGCAGAAACTTTCTGGGAGGAATCTGACAGCCCGGACAGTCCCGGTCTCTGATAACCTTCACAAGATCACCCACTGTGGCCATGATGGGATCCGGGAGAATTGTCTGGCCTGTGCCCTCCTGTGTCCCTTCCTCCTCCTCTGCCCCTGCCCCACCCCAAACCCCTCCTTCTGTGGCTTCCTGACCAAGAAAGAGACTCTAGAAAGATCACTTGGATTAAAACTGCTTAGTAATCTGCAAAGGGGACAGAAGGCAAACAAGGGGGACCTTTCCCACCTGCCAGGTTTCCTGAGGGCCTTTGGCTCTGGTGGCCACGCAAACTACCATGCACACTACTTTCTGACTTGGGGCCAACTATTACTAGGGGATCTGGCAGCAGACACCTTGAGTCTGGGCACAGCCAGGACTTCTTTGTCAAGGTTCCCGGGTAGGGCAAGCAATTGACCCTTGGCTAGACAGGCCTCGAGGTTGACACAGGGCATGGCACCCGGAAGAAAGGGCTGGCAACGTGCGTCCATAAAGGTGATTGTTGGTAGGTACCGCTGAGTGGATTCTGACTCACAGCGGCCCCAGGTGACTGTTCAGGACGGCTCCACGGGCTGGAGTGTTTACTGGGCGTTAGCGGCAGAGTGTGCCAGCATCGTGCCATCAGGACTGGTCTGTCAAGATCGCAACCAAGAAAAGCCCATGGAGCAGTTCTCCCCTGGAGCACCCTGGCCGACCACCGGGAGTGGCATTGAACTTGGTGGGGGTTGTTGCCTTTGTTTTAGTTAGTTGGGTTGCAGTTTACTGACTGGCAGAGCCCAGGGAGAAAGGGTGCTGAGTGACCTCCTGCTGACCCTGTGAGCCTTGTTGCATGAAGGAAGTGCATTTGGTACCTTGGAGAAACTGCCATTCAGGGTGCAGAGCCTTGGTGGTGTAGTGGGTTAGGTGTTGGGCTGCTAACTGTAAGGCCAACAGTTCAAGGTCACCAGCTGCTCTGCCGGAAAGATCTCTCAGAACAGTTCTACTCTGTTCTCTGAGGTCGCTCTGAGTTGGCATTGAGTCAATGGCAGGAGTTTGTTTAAAAACAACAAAAATTTTTTTTTCGTCTGGAAGCAAGCAGTCTTTTCCTGTGTTGTTACCAAGCCACCTTTCTCTGTGTCTCACTTACCTGCAGGGCGACCTGAAATTGTATGCATTCGCTTGTCTCCGACAGTGTTTCCATTATTTGAAATCTTTCGTTTTGAGAAAAATTAACCAAGGCCGGTGCTACATTGAAGTGTCAGCAGTTACTGCCTCTGCTTGCTCTCCTTGCCCTGTGGGGGCAGGGGGGGTGTTTCTTGTTTTCCGGGCTGCTCTGCTGTGAGTCATGGGCTAGAGAGCACCCCACTGTTCTGTGCCTTGAAAGAAACCCCATTAGGGTTTCAACTCGGGGAGGGGGCGGGGAGCAGCTGTGGGGGAAGCCTCCAGTGTTGGTGTCACCGAGATGGCAGCGATTGTGACTGTTCCCGGGGGTCTGGAGAGCTGTCTGACTGACTGCCCCGTCACAGGGACCTGGGCACGGTGTGTGGGCTGCTCTTCCCTGGATGCTGCTGTGGGCCTGTGCTTCTTGGTGGGAGGGGTGGGGGCAAGTGCTTCCCACCGGTCATCCGAACTGTACTTTCTTTTCTTAGCCTCCTTCTGAGTAAGGGCAGCTGTATTTCTTCATGTTATCATTCTTTCTTGGTTGTCTAGAGTGTTTGCAGCCGTTGCTGATTGTTCGGTGCCTTGCAGTCGGTTCTGACGCGCAGGTGCCCTGGGAACAACAGAAAGGACACGCTGCCCGGTCCTGCACTGTCCTCTGTTTAGGGCGGGGCTGCGGACACGGTGCCAGGCCATCTCATGGAGGGACTTCCCCTTTCCACTCTTTTGCACCAAGCAGGAAGTCCTGTTCCAGGATCCGGGCTCTCCTGATACCATGTCCGAAGTACAGGAGACCAAGTCTTGCCGTGAGAACGTGATTCCCCCTTTTGATGCATTTCACACCACTTCATGATCAGGATTCTTTTGTAGATATTGGGATCAAATCCTGAATGTGGCCCTGGGTGCACACGGCCCTGGGAAGCCTCGTCCTCTCCCCTTCACAAGGTGTCCTCAGGGTCAGTGGGGTGACCGGCCCCAAGGCCTCCAAGGTGCACCCCATGCAGGGGTCACAGTGACATGGTGACCGCAAGGAGCCCTGGGAGGTAGTTCTGGTCTGCAGGGAACTCAACTGTGCCTGTTGCCCCTGGGGGTGCAAGTGGCACCTGCTAGCAGAGTCCCTAGCTGCCAGCAGAGGGGCTGGAGTGGCGTGCACGCAGCGTGCCTCAGAAGAAGGCCTGGGGTGGGCTTCAGTTCTGCCCTGACACACGGAAGGAGCCCGTGATTTGGAATCCACTTGCTGGCCCCTGAGGGTAGAGGCCTGGGCTGCCGGGCTGGTAGGTTCTCTTTCCTCATCGATGGGCACAGGGGTGGCTCCTTCCGCTGGGAAGAGGCAGGGCGATGAAATCAGACTTTAGTTTAAACGTGAGTGAAAGGGTATTATGGTGTTTTTTAAAAATTAACTTTTTTTATTATGAAAAATGTTCGACATGCGTGAAATTAGAGGCAGCACAACCTCACAGCCCCAGTACCCAGCTTCAGCGATTATGGACGCGGGGACCATCTTTCTGTTTCATCACAGAACCGCCCACTCTGGGATATTTTGGCACAGATCCCCAGCATCGTATCGTTTCCTCTGTAGATATTTCAGTGTGTGTCTTTAAAGATAAGCGCTCTGGGGCGGGGTGGGAAGACTTGATACTTCCTAGGAGAAGGATTCTGAAAAGACACAGGAGAAAGGTACTGGGGCCATCTCTTTTCTACTCGGCTGTCAGTGACTGGATCCTCCCCAGAAGGAGAGGGAGCAGAGAGAGGGAGCCAAGGAAAGTCAGTGTGGTAGTTACATAATCGTGTGTCAACCTGAGGATATTAAGGGTGAAGGGGTGGAGTCTAGCCTGTCCACCAGGTCACAGCCTGATGATGCCTTCTTGTGGGCCTGGCCTTCTCTTGAGGATTCTGGGAACTTCCTCTTTCTCGGTTCGATTCAGCCCTGAGAAGAGGCCCCGCCACACTCTCTGTCCGCTTCACTTCCCTGTTGACAAGCCACAGGGAGAAACGCGGATGGCAGCCAGAGCCCTGAAGGTAAGTTCACTGCCTCTGGATCCACAAGACTTTGCACCCACCAGCCTGTGATCTTCCTGCATTTGGTGTCATTGCATGTGAATCGGAAGAGGACTTTATAGATAGGTATCAGACATATGGGCTAATATCGGACTGATGAACTCGATCTGGACTGGGCTGGGACGTTTTCTCAATATTGAATTGCTCTTGTGTGTAAACCTCTCTCTTGCACACATATGAGTGTGTCTCTGGATTGGTTTCTCTAGTCTACCCAGACTAACACAGGGATAGAACTGCCCCACAGGGTTTCCTGTTCGGTCATGGTTATGAGAAACAGACTGCCTCATCTTCCCCCTCGGAGCAGCTGATGGGTTCCACTGTGCCCGTCAAGGAAAATCGTACGTCCTCCAAAATAGCCCTTGGACAGTTCACGTCCACGGAGGAGAAGCCCCTAAGGCCCTTCTTGCTTAGGGCCAGGCTGCTTGTGCCCAACACAGGACACCAACAGGACGTTAGAAGCTGCTTGTGTTAAACCAGGAGGGGGTGGTTCGGCGGTGGTTCCGGCTTTAAAAGAATACTGAAAGAAACCAGGCAAGGTGTGTCACGAAGGAGCCGGGCCCCATCGCCCATCAGTGGGAGGAGGGATTGCAGATCTAGTGCTGCCCGGAGAGACTGGAAATGAACATCCGGGGACAGCTTTTCACCAGCAAGCAAAACCACGGGACACAGTGTGCAGGTCTGCTGCGTCTCGTCGGGGCCTGAGTTTGTCCCAGTGGTGAGCGTGAGCCTGCCTTCTGACAGGGTTGCCCCACTGGGTGCAAGGGAACAGGTTGTTGTGGAGTCGATGCCGTCCCATAGCCGCACGTGTGTGTCAAGAGGAGGACTGGGCTCCGTGGGGCTTGGGGACTTATTCTGGGGCAGGAGATCGCCAGGCCTTGCTTCCCAATCTCCTCTGAGTGGACTCGAACCTCCAGCCTTCTGGGTTAGCAGCAGAGCCCTTCACAGGGCCCGAGGAGGACTGATTCCGTGATCCTGCGGTTCCACCACTGTGTATGAGAACACAGGGTCTGGGCTTTGTCGGTCCTCCCAGGAAGTCCTTGGTGGTGAGATGGCTGTTTGCAAAAGCCTCTTTTGTTCTGGCAAAGTGTGCAGTGTTCCTAGCTCTCCAGAAACAAACCAGCCAAGCGCATCCTGGAATGAGCCAGGCTGCTGCCTGGGGGCTGCTGGGGACCGATGAGCCATATCTCGCTCCTGTGTTTACAGGACTGCCTTCAAAGGTTCACATTCCTCTGCGGGGGACTGGCCAGCAGCGTCTGCT
>NW_022103901.1:38683364-38692260 GCF_000313985.2 Echinops telfairi | reverse complement strand
ACCCCCCAGGCAGTCTTCAATCTGTTCTCTTTGGTATGAAGAGCTTTACCTTGCCCCCTCCCCCCAACAGTGGTTTTCCATCACAGTTGTCATTTTGTGGCTGGCTAATGTAACACCTCATGGTGTTCTCCGTGCATGAAGGGTTTCATTATTTTTTAGGGATGCATAGTACTCCACGGTGTGCATCTTTTGTCCCAGATATTAGACACCAGTGACCTGTGTTCCTTTGATTTCTTTTGAGGTGTTTCTGCAGAAGGCCTGGTGCATTACATGTGGGGTAGCTAACTCCAAGGTCAGCAGTTTGAAACCCCCAACAGTTTCCTTGGGAGATAGGTGCGGCTTTCTACTCCTGTAAAGAGTTACAGCCTCGGAAACTCACAGGGCAGTTCTCCCTGCCCTCTAGGGTCCATAGGAGTCGGAATCGATTTAATTCTGAGTTGGAATTGACTTGATGGATAGCAGTGAGTTTGAGATCTGTGTACTTACATATATGTGTATTGTCATACACATCCATATACATAGATACTGATTTATGATCCAGTACAATTTGTAGCTGAAATCTGTTCCCACCCATCAAAACCATTCTTTGTAGACATCTTATTTGAACAGCCACCTAGGACCAGAATGTGATGCACTTGTTTAACCCTTCATCCACCTTGGACTGACTTGATCATTTTCATGGAAGCTCTTCCTAATATGAATATAAGTAATACTGTGCATGTTGGTATGTAATCTGGATCTTTAACAACGTGTTCTCAGCATAGATTATTTTTGGAAAGGAAATTAAACTAATTGCTCCAGATCTCTCCAACACTCATATTTCTGTCATATTCAATCAGCTCTGATCATAAGAACTGAATTATGTGCCTGCCCAGCTCCACCTGATTGCTCAAGCCAGTCAGCAGATTTTTCTTCCTATTTCTCTCTGCATTAAGAGGGTTCAGTAACACACCAGCCCCTGACAATCTGGGACTCAGCACACACACCAGGATATCTGATGGGGGTGCTGGGCTTCGGAGGGTGGTTCTTGGCAAACTGATGACTCAAACCTCAGGCTTCTTCTGGTTCCACCACCCTCAGCAAAGTTAAGGCCATTGGGTTTACCCGCAGGGATCTGAGAAGGAGGCAGGGGAAAGTCTTATGGGCCCAGCCGGGAGGTGGTACCAGTGGCCTCCTCTCCTGTCCATTGTTTGGCCTTCAGCCACAGGCCACACCTTACAGCCAGGGAAGCTGGGCTACGGAGTCCAGCTCGTGACCAGGAGGCAAAGGAAGTGTGCTCGCCTCTTTAGATGCAGCACCAGCTGGCAGCATCCAGACAATACCATCCCTGCCCTTCTGACCCCACGCTTCCTCTTCCCGGTCAAGCAGTCCCCGATGTGCCCACCTCTCTCCATCACCGTGCGCGAGGAGCCTCTGTCCTCCATTACCCCTCCCTGGACCATTCCAGGAGCTTCCTGACTCATCTTTCTTCCTGACCCTGCGCCTGCTAATGGCTTCTCCGCATGATGTTAAACATATTATTGAATCATTCGCTAGCTCCTGACTCCTCCCTCCACCCGTCCCCCCAGCCCTTCCAGGTTAAAAATCTTTCAATAGCTCCCATTTGAATGTTCAGAGACTCCAAACCTACCGTTGTCAGCAAGGCTGTGGGATTTAGCCTTTGTTTCTTCTCTGTTTTGTTTTGTAAACAAACAAATGCAATCACCTTTATCTGAATCATATCCTTTAAAATGTTTATGAAGGAAACTGTAATATCTTCATTTTCAGTTTTACTTCAGAACCACATGGTACATCTCCAAAGAGCTGCAGTTGACTCTGAGCCGCAGATTGCCGACCCTTGTGCTCGGGGACTGTTCTGTGCGGCATTTTGGTGTCATGCTTAGGACGGTCCAGTTTTCTTCTCTCGTGATGGCTTGGTCAAGTTTTACAAGCATGTAAGACTGGCTTCCTAACCTGTGATAGGATATACTCCTTCCTCCTCCTATTTTCTGCCTGTTTATATATGGGCTATATTTATGTATGGTCTATATTATATTATACAAGGGGCCTTCTCACCTTGAGCTGTGTGGTCAGGTGGTGGATGCTAGTTTCTGTCCAGTGACTCAGACTCACGGCCCCCATGCACACACCAGGGTGCGCTTCTCAGGTCTGCACGGCCCCGACGGTCAGGAGCAGATCAAACCAGATCCCTGCCTTCGAGTTGATGCTGACTCACAGAGACCTTGTAGGACAGGGTAAAACTGTCCCTGTGGGTTTCTGAGGGTGTAACTCTTTAATGGAAGAAAGCCTCCTCTTTCTCTCTAGGAGTGGCTGGTGGTCTCAAACTGCGGACCTTGCATTTAGTGGATTAGCCCCTTGTGATTCAAAAGGCTTCCATTGGCTGATTGATTGACAGCCGATCGCCAAGTCTTTTTTCCTAGTCTTAGTCTGGAAGCCCAACTGGAGCCTGTTCACCATCAGAGCAATACTCCAGCCTCCACTGGCAGACAGGTTCAGTGGAGGGATTTGAACCAGGATCTCCTGGTTCAAATGGAAGGTGTGAATTCTATCCTGAACAGCGTGCTAGGAACACTGTGGTCAAGGAGTGGTGGTAATGTTAGGTGCTACTAAGCCAATTTCGACTCACAACCCAGCAGAACTGCTCCTTAGGGATTTTTAGGTTGCACTCTTTATGGGAACAGAGGAAGGCTTATTAATAACCTGTGATATGCAGATGACACAACCTTGCTTGCTGAAAGTGGGGAGGACTTGAAACACTTGCTAATGAAGCCCAAGGATTACAGCCTGCCGTATGGATTACAACTCGATGTAAAAAGACCCAAATCCTCACAACTGGACCAATAAGTAACATCATGATCAATGGAGAAAAGATGGAGGTTGTCAGGGCTTTTGTCTTGCTTAGATCCACAGTCCCTGCTCATGGAGGCAGCAGCCAAGAGATCAAACGACACATTTCACTGGGCAGATCTGCTGCACAAGACTTTTTTAGAGTGTTCAAACGCAAGGATGCTGCTTTGAGGGCCAAGATGCACCTGACCACGGCCTGCATGTGAATCGCCTCATATGCAAAGTTGGACGTTAAGCAAGGAAGACCAAAGAAGAATCAGTGCATTTGAACTGTGGTGCTGGAGAAGAATATCGAAAGTACCATGGACTGCTCAAAGGACCAACCTGTCTGTCTTGGAAGAAGCACGGCCAGTGTGCTCCTTTGACGGAAGGATGGGGAGACTTTGTCGTACACACAGTGGACATGGTGCCAGGAGAGGGCAGTCCCTGAGAAGGACACCATGTTTGGTAAAGTGGAGGGGCAGCAGAAAGGGGGAAGGTCCCCCAGAGGCGGATTGACGCCATGGCTGCAACATTGACTCCAGCACAGAACCACTGTGAGATGGCGCAGGCCCGCACAGGGCCGGTATGGGTCAGAACCGGCTTGATGGCATCTAACAAGAACAACAACAATCTTTATCGGAGCAGGTGCCTTTCTCCCCCGGAGACGCCAGGTAGGCTCGAACCACCCGCTTTTCGCTCGGGTAGTCAGAGTGATGCGGTGCCTTCCTCGCCGTCCCTGAGTCCGACCTCCGTGTCCTGAAGCTCAGCAGGAAAATGACACTCCGGGAAGCCTCCCCATGATTATCCCAGCCAGCACCTGCCAGTCTCCTGCCAGCTGCTCCTTTTCCTCTAAGGAATCTTCTAGAATGCCGGTGTCCCTGGAGAGGGACAGGACCTCCAGGGCCCTGTGAGCCCCAGCAGCGTAGTAGTCATTCTCCTTCACAGGAGAGTGCCCATCCCTTTCAGCCCGGATTTGCAAATTCTCAGTCTGGTGGGCAGTGCATTCTGTAAGCTGGCCTGGTAGGAGCAGGGGCTGTCTGCAAAGGCCCCGGGAGTCAGGGATGCAGACTACAAACAGACCCAGCAGGCTCTGCTAAGGGCTCTGCACAGAGCTACAGGCAGTGCATAGAAAGCTGGTTCCTGGGGTCTCTGTACCAGGTGTGGAGGGAAGAGTTTTGTGCACCTTGTCCTCTGGGGCTGATGCTGCCGTTCAGGCCCTGGGGGTTGCAGTGGGGAAACGCATCCTGCCTCTATCTTCCTATCAGAGAACATTCTGTGTCCTAGCATTGAGGTAAGGGGTCCTGGTGGTCCAGTGGTTGTGGTTTGGGCTGCAATCTGCAAGGTCATTCGAATCACCAGCTGCTCCGAAGGAGAAAGACAGCTTTCTACTCCTATAAACAGTTACAGTCTCGGAAACTCACAAGGGCAGTTCTTCCTACCACACTGGGTCGCTATGAGTCGGCATTGACTAAATGGCAGTGAATGTGGTTTTTGTAGCGTGCTGAGGCTAGGCTACCAATGGTCAGCTCTGTGGATTAGGGGTCTCCCACCCGGCGCTTCCCAACACTGGACCACCTTCCCTTCTGTGTGAATAGGGTTCAGTTACCCATGTTTGGCCTTCCACCAATCTAATTCTAGCTCCTAGCAGCCTCCAGAGTGCCACAGTAGAAGCGAGAGGCCCCTCCTGAGCTGCACCCCTTCATCTGGTAGAGAAGACCCAGGCTCCCATTCGGGCAACCACTGAGAAGTTGACCGTCTCAAGCCTCTTGTGTCTTAAGAAGCATCAGAGCACCCGGGTCGTCTTGCAAGTCAGAAGCTATGTCCTTGTCATGCGGTCCTCTTATTTCATTCTGTTTCTTTTGGCCTAATTAAAATATGTATAAACATTTATACCACATGAATGCCTGTAATAAGCACTGTCATGTGTTTGTATTACCTTTCCTTATTATTCAAAATTTGGCTTTGAAAACCGCATGGAGAAAGTAACCTTTCAGTGGGGGGAGAAAGGGGGAACCGGTTGCAATGATCAAAGTATAACACCTCCCCTAGGGTAACAAACAACAGAAATGTGGGTGAAGGGAGACAGCGGACTGTGTAAGATATGAAAATAAGAATAATTTATCATTTATCAAGGGTTCATGAGGGTAGGAGGGTTGGGGAGGGCAGGAAAAATGAGGAGCTGATACCAAGGGCTCAAGTAGAAAGAAAATGCTTTGGAAATGATGATGGCAACCTATGTTGAATTGTGCTTGAGACAATGCTTGTATGGATTGTTATAAGAACTGTAAGAACCTCCAATAAACTGATTTATTAAAATAACAAATTAAGAAAGTAACCTTTATTTTCTATAATTTTTTTCAACAGTAAACATCCTATCTTCCTAAAAAAAAAACAACAATCCAGGAGTAATAATGGGGCACCATCCATTGCTTCTGATCTCATAGACTTGCAGGCCACATCTTCCTTCTCCTCTTTCTATTTTTTCTTCTATTCCGTTCCCTATTTCTTTTGTCTCCCTCTTAACCCATCTTCCACCTTTGTGCGGGTGGAGGACTTTTGTGAGGACAGGGTAGCTCCAGGAGCTATGCAGAATGAGCATAGTATTTGGCCAGTTCACTGTGGGAGCCAGAGGTTAAACTATATAGCCCCACCTCTGAATCACCAACAGAGGCAATGTCTCCATGTGCCCACTGGTAAAGAGGACCTGTTTGAAAGCATGCCACTTTCTCACCAAACGCTTGTGTTCAGCAGCTTTGATGGAATGTAGCCACACTGTTTTTTTTTTATATGGATCTGCCACGCATCATAGCTTTTCCCATGCCTCACCCCACATTCACCCACCTGCTAATGAACAGACAGCACGGTGCTAGCCATGAGGAATATGTTGGAGAGATACAGTCTCAGGCTTCCTTGAACTTAGAGTCTCAGGGGAGAGAAACACCAGATCATGAATGATACTGACCCCTATTTTATCATAATGGCGGGAAGGCACTGGGAGTGGAAGAGAGCGCCAGCTCGAGGCTGCAGTCAGATCAGGCTCGGCGAAGTAGACCTTGGTCTTTGCTTCGGCAGAAACAGGCATGCGCAAGGTTTTGTTTTACAAGGGAGAGGGTCTAAACCCCAAGCCTACTACTGCCTTTGAGTCAATTCCAACTCATAGTGACCCTACAGGGCAGAGTAGAACTGTCTCATGGGGTTTCCCAGCCTGCCATCGCTATGCAAGCAGACTGCCACACCTCTCTCCCAAGGAGCAGCTGGTGGGTTTGAACCACTGACCTTCTGGTTAGCAGCTGAGAACTTTAGGCACTGTACCACTTGCGTTAGCCAGCTGTCTGAAGGGCTGCCATGCTGAATATGACAAAGGGGCATTCCATGTTGCTTTAGAATCTAAAGGATGAAGAGCAATCAAAGAGGTGAGATTTCATCATGTAGAGGTCAGGGGGCAGGACCAATGTCCCTCAGGGAGCTTCTAGCAAGGACCTGGTGTCAGCCTGGACGTGGATCTGCATGAACTCTCTTGTCCTTCAGATTCTGTGAGAGTCCTAGGACTTCAGGCAGTCCTCCTGTAATATAGATGGATAAGGCTTCCTTTGCCCAATCCACGTCCCCTCGTTTCCCCAGCCCTTCACGAAGAAGCGAGGTCTTGGCACGGCGCTATTACCCTTGACGGTTAGAATTATGTGTGGTCGTGATTCTCCTTGTGCCTATCCTGGTCTGATTGAGATAGCTGAGGTGATTGATCACTGCCCTTCAGAGGCTCAGGCGTCTTCTCTTCTGCAAAAGTACCTGCCAGTGGCATCCAGACGTGAGCCAGGGAGCCCGCGCTGGAGCAAGGGCATGCCTTCTGTCTGTCTCCTTCAGCAGGGGTGGGTCAGAGTTCTGTGATGCTCCCCTGGGGTGGGTTCCAGCTTCGTCTTGACTAGATGGGAATCTTTGGATAAGTCACTGTTTTCCCATCTTCCATTTCTCCATCCTTTCAAGAGGTGCCACCCATAGTGCTTGTAATTTCTGCTCCTTAGTGTTAAGGATATGGGAGATGGACAAAGCGTTCTACTCCTATAAAGAGTTGCAGTCCCAGAAACCTACAGGGGCCATCCCACTCGGCCCTGTCAGTCAGAATCAACCCAGAGGCAATGTGTGTGGTCACTTTGCATGTGTGGGGTGGCTCTCCCATGATAGAACATAAGAGAACTCATTACATGGAGTGTCACCCCTCACCCCACTAGTCTATGAGCCTCTTGATGTCCAAGAGCACCCATCCCTTTGGCCTCAGTGTGTAGCCCATGGCATGGCTCAGCGTGGACACAGAATGCTCATGATATAACACAACCACAGGAAAAACAGCTCTGTGTCGATGGTCGGGTAACTACAGCAAAGGAGGAGTTCACTGGGATGATGGAGTGAAGGGTGGTACCTTATTCATTGGCTCTTAAGAGGCCCGAGGTGGACTCTCCACGTTGGAGCTTCCTAGCTGTGTGATTGTGGCATGTTACTGGGCTTCTCTGAGTCTTTGCCTCTTCACTGAAAATATGGATGATGACATCACCCATCACCACCTGTCTGTCGGCATGTCACCCTCTGGTGGCTGGTGTGTTGCTCTGGCTAAGTGATGTCATTGGTATTCAGATACCAACAAGGTCCCCCAAAGTGAACCGGTTTCAGCAGCGCTTCCAGACTAAGAAGAAAGAATCCATCCACTGCCCATGTCAGGGGAATTAGCCACCGAAACCCTATGGATGGCATCAAAACGTTGTCAGTGGCTGAAGACCAGAACCGAAGCAGAACACTGTCTGTGATGGTGTCAGAAGATGGGCCCTCAGGTTGGAAGGTGCTCAAACATGACTGAAGCAAAGCTGCCCTCCCCAAGTAGAGTCGGCCATAATGACTCAGATGGAGTAATGCCTTAGTGACCTTCATTTGCTGGTGTGCCACGACTCAAAATGAGAAGAAACAGCTGGAGACCTTAATGAATAATGGTACAAAGTATGAATCTAGGAAAATTTGAAGTCATTTAAAATGAAGTGGGACACATAAAGATGGATAGTTCAGGCATTAGTGAGCTGAAATGGGCTGGCACGGGCCATTGTGAATCAGAAAATCATATGGCTTGTTGTGCCAGGAAGGATGCAGTCACAGGGATGGTGTTGCAATTCCTCTTCTAAAAGGGAATTTCAAGATTTATCTTGAAGTACAATGCTGTCTGCGATAGGATAATCCCTACCCAATACAAGGAAATCCAATCAATACATCTATTAGTCGAACGTATGCACCAATCACTACAGCTAGTGATGAAGAAACTGAAGAATTTTACCAGCATTTTCAGCCTGAAATTGATCAAGCCTGCAATCAAGATGCATTGATAATTATTGGTGATTGGAATACAAAAGTTGGAAACAAAGAGGAAGGAACAGTAGTTGGAAAATATGGTCTTGATGATAGAATTGAAGCTGGAGAGCAAGGATTTTGCAAGACCAACTTGTTCATAAAAATCTGTTTTTCAGCAACACAAAAGCCGGCTGCGCACATGCACACCGCCAGATGGAATACTTAGAAATCAGAGTGACTGTAGCCCAAATATGACCTTGCCGATATTCCACCGGAATGTTGAGAACCATTTCAAGAACAGACCTGACGAGCTGTGGAATGACATCAAGAACATCCTTCATGAGGACAGCTAACGGCCCTTAAAAGATAGGAAAGAACGAAAAGATCATAGTGGATGTCAGAAGAGACTCCGAAACCTGCTCTTAATGTTAGAGGATCTAAGGCAAATAGAAAGAAACGATGAAATCAAAGCGCTGAATTGAAAATTTCAAAGGGCAGGTGGAGAAGACAGCAAGATATTGCAATAAAATGTGCAAAGACCTAGAATTAGAAAACCAAAAAGTAAGAATACATGTAACATAACTTAAATGGAAAGAACGAAAAACTCAAGCATTAGGTAGCAACATTGAAAGACTCTATGGGTAACATATTGGATGATGCAGGAAACATCAAACAAAGATGGGAAGAATACACAGAGTCGCTGTACCAAAAGGAACTAGTCAACATTCAGCTGTTTTAAGAG
>NW_022103901.1:38680178-38682117 GCF_000313985.2 Echinops telfairi | reverse complement strand
TTTTGGTTGACTCATGCATGTGGACATTGGGCGGAAGAAGAATTGATGCCTTTTAGTGATGATGTTGGTGAGGAGTATTGAAAGTGGACTACCTAAAGTACCAACAAATCTGCCTTGAAAGCAGCCACAAGACTTCTTAGAGGCAAGGATGGTGAGCCGCCGCCTTACGTACTTTGGACCTGTCGTCAAGAGAGACGGGTCCCCAGAGAAGGTCATCATGCTTGGTAAAGTGGAGGGGCCGTGGAAAAGAACAAGGCCCCGGGCAAGATGGATGACTGCAACCATGGGCACAAGCAGCAGAGCAGTTGTGAGCCTGGTTTTCGTCCACAGATTCCTGAGTCAGAACCTGGTTGAGGCACCTAACAGCCACGGTACCCACATCAGGGGTTTCTCTACATGCTCCGTGAGCTTATCAAGTGAAAGTGCCCCAGGCTAGAAACATACTAGCTGTTCTTAAATGCCAACTGCTCGTTTCATCATCAGGGCTCTGGTGGCTCAGTGGTTGAAGCCCTTGCCCACTAGCCCCAGGCTCACTGATTTGAACCCACCATTCACTCAGAGGGAGAAAGATGTCACGGTCAACCCTATGAAAATGCCAGCAGTGGGGACCTCGGGGGGCCTTCCGCTCTGTCACTGGGGCCGCTGTGTGTTGGAATCCACTTGACGGCAATGTGTTTTGCTAAATATTTTAGCGTCCTTAGTTTTGTGACCAGCACCATCTTGTTAGTTACTTCTGCCTGTCTTCTTCGCTCACACCAAAGTGGCTTGATGTCCTCACAATTGAGGCCAGACAAAACTTTGAGTGCATGCCTGAACGTCTGCCAAAGTGTCCCCCAAATAATTTATAGCTACAGCTGCTGCCTCCTAGCGCAGTGCTTCCCCCCGCCCCCGAAACTTCTTCTGGAGATGGGGGTGCCTGCACATATATAGGCATGTACACATGTATACAAGTATACATATCTATATATGTGTACACACATACATGCAAGTATGCACACACAAGTGTGTGGCCTGGCACCTGTCTGCTCTCTCAGTCCTGAGCCCCGTGATGATTAAGGTTTTAGGATAGCACAGGTAAGTGAAACCGGCTATTCGGCTCTTGCCCCAGATTCATAGTTCGAGTCCAGAATCAGGGGTTGAGGGTGCTGCCCAGAGTGGGAGGGGACTGGCAACCTCATAGCCCGCAGTGACCTCTGGGATTCTTTGGAACCCCACCATCTGCTGTTACCCAGAAAGCATCCCAGTGACCAGCGCCAACCTAATGAATCAGTCCTTCCTTCCGCATGTCTCCTTTGAGACAGTGGACAGCCCTGGGTTACTTAACGTGCTTCATCCTTTTATAAGTATCTTTGTGCCCTTGCTCTCAGGCCAGGCCTCTTCTTCCCAAGGAATGCCAGCTGGGATTCAGCAAGAGTGGACTCACCCTCTGTCTAGGCAGTGGGCACTGAAATGGAGTGGGGAGTGCAGGGGGTTTGTGGGGTGGGTGTGGAGGTGTTGTTAGCTGCCATGGCGATGGCCCTTCACTTTTGAGGACCGGTCTGCCCTGTCCTGTGCCACCCCCATGATGGGTTGTTGATTGGAAGCTTGTGGTAGCCTCAGAAGGTTTTCCATTGACTGAATTTCAGAAGTAGATCACCAGGCCTTTCTTCGTAGTCCAGCTCAGTCTAAGCAGTGCTACTGAAACCTGTTCAGCGTCATACCGTCTGCAAGTCCCCATGCACAGACAGGGTGGGAGCGGCCAGCCTAGGAGGTGTGTTAGCTGGTGATCTAACCCAGGTCTCGTGCTTGGTGGGTAGGGACTCGGCTACAGGACCACCACTGTCTCTAGGTTCCCGTTGATGTCAATTCTGACTTGTGGCGGCCCTGGAGGACAGAGAGGAACCATTCCATCCAAACTCCCAGCCTGTCATCTTCACAGGAAGCAGACAGCCTCATATTT
>NW_022103901.1:38678016-38679461 GCF_000313985.2 Echinops telfairi | reverse complement strand
TGTTTTTGTCACCAGGATGGCCCCTAAAATAGCTTGGGTTTGCGTTTGGCTGTTCAAACCCACCAACCAGCTTGGGAAGAGATGAAGCTTTCTGCTCCTGTAAAGATCTGCACAGAATCTTTCTCAGAAACCCACAAGGGCTGGTCGACTCTGTCCTACAGGATTGGCATGAGTTCGAATCTGCCTCATGGCAGTGAGGGTTGTTTTTTTTGTGTTTTTTTTTTTTGGCGAGTTTTGAGGGACCCTGGGGCCATAGCAGTTCGGCACTTGGCTGTTGACTGAAAGGTTGGCAGCTGGACCTCACAGTAGGTCTGTGGGAGAAAGACCCAGTGATCTGCCCCCAGAAAGGGTGTTATACGTGCTGTGTTATACGTGCTGTGGAGTTGATTTCCACTCCTAGTGATTCTATGGGACAGAGTAGAGCAGGCCACAGTGGTTCCATTGATGAGGGCAGTCTGCCTTGTCTTTTTCCTATGGAGCTGCTGGTGGGTTCGAACCACCAGTCTTTGGGTTGGCAGCAGAGTACTTAGCCACTGCACCACCAGGGTTCTTTCTGGTGAAGAGCACAGTCTAGGTAACCCTATGGGGGCAGTTCTACTCAGTCCTACAACACTGCTCTAAGTTGGAAGCGACTTAACAATATTCAGCATTAATTAGAACAGCAAGAGGGAGTTTCACAGCCAGCCCAGGAAGTCTGGTTGCAGTTTAGGGAACTACCTACACTTACCTGTACTCCCAGCCATTCCCACCCCTCCCAGCTGTGGCCCACCTGGGTCCTTACGCAGGTCAGGATTAGACTGCAGTGGCAGCCTTGGTTAGGTATCTTTGCCAGGCCTTGACTTCCAGAAAGTTCTCGAAGACCAGCAAGTTACAGGTCCTGCTGGCCTTGCTGTGGGTGTCCTTCCAGTGTACCGGGGGCTCTACCTCCTCCTCGGGGAGTCCCCGGATGCTGTGCGCCCAGGATGCTGTCACACAACTGGGAGAGACTCATGCTGGGGACCTGAGTCTCCTGTCTTCTCGTTCAGAAACAGGAGGGCTACAACCCAGGCATCAATCCAATGACCAAAGATCCCCTGTGTCCAAGTTCTACCCAGCTCTCCAACATCAAACATCTCCATCGCTGCCATGACTGTCTCTTGAATGCTGGCCTCAGCTCACTTGCCTTTTAATTTAAGGATGTGCATTTTTTCAAAAAAGCAACTCGGCACCAGAGCCATAAATGGAAAGCCAGTATCCCTCACCACAAATAGCAAGTGAGTGCAAAAAATAAACACGAGGAAGACTAAACAGGGTTTCCATTCCAACCGGAGCCCGCTGTCTGCTGCCAGAGGCTCTGAGCCCCGGGCCTGATTTCTCAGTAAAAAAGGGGAGATTAGCGAGCGTTAGAGGGTGTTTGGGGCTTTTTCCTAAGGGTTGAAAGAGACTTAAAAGAGAGCAGCTTCCAC
>NW_022103901.1:38675488-38676276 GCF_000313985.2 Echinops telfairi | reverse complement strand
TGAACTGCCCCAGGGTAGGCTGGAATTTACCATTGTTGTGGTTAGAGATTGAATGCTTTCACCAGTTTGCCCCACCCAGGGAGTCCCTGCTAATGGAGAATGAAGCCCTCTTCCATGGAATGATCCCAGCTTGTAAGCCACAGGGTCACCAGGACGCCTTCCGGTGAACGGACAGAACCACACACGTCCAAGACAAGGGACACACATATAGTGAGGGTGAAGAACTGAGGCCAAGATGCAATCTTCCCCCAAGCACTTCTGTTTTGTTTTTGTCACCAGGATGGCCCCTAAAATAGCTGGGGACTGTAGACCTTAAATATAAAACTGGTGGATGCCACCTGATTGTAACACAGTCACTTGAGGTAAGGTGCTGATACTGGGTGGCAGTTGTGAGAGGGAGGGTGGATGTTCTATGGGCGCCTGGCGCTGTCCATGTCACGTCAGGGCACCGAAGTCCAGGGAGGCAGGCAAGCCTGATGAGACACAGGAAGTGTCTTTGATCCTCTGTCACGCGCAAGGCTGGATGCAGCTTCTCCGGGGACCCGCAGGCATTTGCTACAACTCTCTCCCTCGCTTCTGCCACTGTGACATGAAACTGCCTCTTCTTCGGGCGTCATGGGTGGGGATATTCAGGACCAGAGACAGGGCTTAACAGTAGCCTCTAGCCCAGAGTAGTTCAATGTGGGTGATGCTGTCTCTCGGGGGTGGGGGTGGGGGGCGCACTGGGATGACCCAGGAGGCTGTAAAAGCAGATCCAGACTCTTTATCCTGGAAAGTGGGCTATAGTA
>NW_022103901.1:38673606-38674512 GCF_000313985.2 Echinops telfairi | reverse complement strand
GCTGACCATGTCTCAAGTCTAGCATGTGGCCACTGTGGGGTTAGGAGTGCATTCCAAATCAGGGGTCTCATCCTCCAGCCCTGTATCCATCCATCCATGTTTACTATATGGTATTCACCGGCTAATGTCCAGGAGTAGATCGCCAGGCCTTTCTGCATAGCCTAGCCTGTCTGAGCCCAGAAGTTCTGCTGAGACCCGTCCACCTTGGGTCACCCTGCTGTTATTTGGAATACTGCTGCCGTAGCTTCTAGTATCAGAGCAACTCCCAACAGAGGGTGGCAAACTGGCATAAAGCCATTATTTAATACATAATTAAGTTGGTTATTAAAACTTATATGTAAAGCGCTTGGAAGGGTACTTGGCACAGAGTAAGCAGTCTGTTAAGTGTTAGTTATTGCTATTAAAGTCAAGGTCATTGACGGTGGGGGGGCAGGTAAAAAAACCCACCTCATTTCTAGCTCCCTCGTTGGAACTGAGAAATTCATATTTCATCAGACAAACGTGATTCCTTCTGGTTTTTCTTGATAAGATAGTTTATCTAGCTCTTGAAGGCCTGACATCTTCCTTGCCTGGTGGCAGGGGAGGTGACGTGGCCGCCTGACGTCTGCCGAATATGGGGGATCTCACCCAGAGTCCCCACCTGGCAGAAACGTCAACTGATTATTCAGTGCCAAGACCTGCTTTTTCTGGACTGTAACCAAGGCTCATTTTCTCGATCCGAGGAGAGTAAAAATATATGTGTGTAACTCCTAGACGTCGCTGACACTATTGAGCTGTTGGTGCCACTCTATAAAAGAATCTTCCTAAATATTGTTTTGGGTTGGATTATTCAGAGAGAAGGGGGTTAGAACCCTTCAGCTTCCAGGACCACGCCTCTGACTACACTCTTCTGCCCCTTGTGGAAAG
>NW_022103901.1:38670463-38671700 GCF_000313985.2 Echinops telfairi | reverse complement strand
TGTCTTGATTTCTCAGGGCAGATGTCCAGGAGCAGAATTGCTACATTGAAGAGTGAGTTTCTGACAAGCTGCCCAACTGTTTCCAAAGTGTACCATTTCCCACTCCTACCAGTGGTATTGAGTGTCTGATGTTCCCCAGCCCTATGCCAACACTTGGCATTGGCTGTCTTTTTACTCTAGTCACTCGAGTTAGCTTGCAGGCGAATGCCATTGGGCTGTAATGTTTCCCTAATGACTTACGAAGTCGAGCTTTTTTACATGTGCCTGTTAGCTGTTTGTATGTCCTCTTGGTTGAAATATCTATTGAATCTTTTATCCACCTTTTAATCGAGTCGTTTTTTACTTCAGTTGGAAGAATTCTTTATATATTCTTGATACAAGTCTTTTATTAGATATGTGATTTGCAAATATTTCCTCCCAATCTGTGGCTTGTCTTTTAATTTTCTTAATGATGTCTTTTGAAGTGCAAATGTTTCTACTTTTAATGAAGTCTAATTTACTTGTGTTTTTTTCTTTTGTAGCTCATGAAAGAAAAGTAGTGTGTGTTTAAGGATTCTTTGCAGAATCTAAGTTCTTACTGATCTCCATTTCTCTTCTTCCTTCTGGAAGCTTCTTCTGAGCATTAAATTTGCAAGTTAAATTTTACTTGTGGTTGGAGATAAGCATATTAGTTCATTTAACAAGGGGCCTTTAAAAAGGTGCTGGAACAGTAGAAGCAGTAGCTAATGGATTTTTCCACAGCTCTGTGAAGGCTCTCACAGTTACACATGGATATCCTGTTTTCTCAGCACCATTTGTTGAAAAGATGGTTGCCTCCCTCACTCAATTGCCTTGGCCCCTTTGTGAGAAATCTCTTGACCATCAACCTAAGAGTTTATGTCTGGACTCCTCATTCTGTACCATTGGTCGGTGTGCTGGCCATTACCCTAACCTTACACTGTCTTGATTACTGATTATTCCGCCATTTTTGCTTTTCTGGGATGAATTCTGCTTGGTCACATGGTGTCATTCATTTCATTGTGCGAATGTTAAGAATATTGGCACCTTTTGCAAGAGGGATATCAGCCTCTCGATCCCCTTTCTGATTATGCCCTTGTGGGGTTCTGGTGTCCAGGTAATATTGAGGGGCTTTGGGAAGTTCCCGCAAAGATTGGATGCAGAGTTAGTGGGATTTCTCCAACAATGTTTTGAAGGCTCGGCAGACAAGCCTCGTGTAAGGAGTTGGGAAGTGCTCCCT
>NW_022103901.1:38667318-38669136 GCF_000313985.2 Echinops telfairi | reverse complement strand
GTCAGCAGTTCAAAACCACCAGATGCTCTGTGGGAGAATGACGGGGCTTTCTATTTCTGTAAAGAATTATAGTCTCGGAAACCCACAGGGGCAGTTCTACCCTGTCCTGTAGGGTCACTGTGAGTTGGAATTGACTTGACGGCAGTGAGATTTTTTGGGTGGGTGGGGGGGACTAGCATCTTTATTCCTGCTGCTGGGTTTGGACCATGACCAGTGATGGGGACTTCTCAGTGGCAAGTGAGCAGGGTCAGTGGCCCGCTTAGGCTAAGAGTGTGGTCCTGCTGGGGACAAACTGAAGACCCATGGACCAGATCCACATCCACATCTAACAGGAATCTAACTCGAGCTCCAGCTTTTTTCGACTAAGGGTGACTTCTTGTTGTATGATTCCACCCAACCAAACCAAACACCAAACTTGCTACCCTGTGGGTTTCTGAGACTGTAACTGTGTATGGCAGTCTCTATAGGAGCTGCTGCTGTATCGAGACCCTTTGCGACTAGAATGTTATCCCAGGGAGCTTCAGAACGTTCCCGGCAAAAATTCCATTCTCTTCTCCATTTTTTCCTCATGAATGTTTGGACCCTCTGCATATAGATTTCTCCCATTTAGATCTCAGTGTGGTTATTGGAATAAGCCACACGTTTTTACTGTGTCTAAAAGTGTCGAGTAACAAAAGAACTCGCGGCCATCGAGTCCACTCTGACTCACAGCGGCCCTAGGCGACCGGAGGGAGCTGCGCCTGTGGGCTTCTGAGCCTGTGACTCTTCACAGGAGTAGAAAGCCCATGGAGCAGCTGGTGGTTTTGAACTGCTGACCATGTGGTTCACAGCCCAACTTGTAACTCCCACGCTGCCAGGGTTAGATATTGATGCTGTTCCTTGTGCCCAGAGCAGCATCTCCCAGCCCCACCAATGAATCAAGTGTGTCCCAGATCCTTACAAACACCATGCAGAAGATGGGTCTGCCTGCCTTCACCTTCACCTCCAGCCCCACCCCCACCTCCTCTGCGTCATTTCCCATATCACGTGCTTCCAAGAACCCCTCACTTCTTCTCAGCCACACTGGGGGTGGTGGGTTTTCTAATCCCCGTTAGGGTGGTGAATGGATGAGTATATGCTTCCCCCAGAGAGCAGGGTCACGGGGGCAGGCAGTGTGTTTGTTTTTATTGACCATTTTATCTAGACTGTTGATATGAAGTCACAAAGCTGTCTGGTCAGCTCCCGGTGACCCCTGGTACAACAGAACGAAGGGCTGCCTGGCCCTTCCTGATCACGATGGGCTTGAACCCAGGGTTGTAGCTTCCACCTTATCCCTCCAGCTGAGTGGAGCTCAAACCAAAGAGCTCACATCACCTGGTGGAGCACTCACTTTGTGCCAGGAAGTGTTCTCCTGTTGGGAGGTGCTGCCAGAGGGACTCCACCTCCCGGGAGCTCCATGTGATCCTCGGCCCCCGCCCTTGAGTGTTCGAGACTTTCCAGGAGCAGAATCTCCAGCCTTTCTCTCAACTCTCTTTCACAACGACTGCCTGGGTTCGAGTTGCCAGCCTTTCCGTCAGGAGTCAACCTCTTCACTGCGGTGCCACTGGGGCTCCTTCTAAGCACTGTGCGCCTTGTCGTTAGGTGCCTCGAGTCCGTTCCAACCCACAGTCACCCTGTACTCAGCGGAATGCAGCATGGCCTGGTTCTGCGCCATCCTTGCAATGGCTCTTCTGTTTGGGCCCATCGTGGCAGCCACTGTCTCCTGGAGGCCTCCCTCTTTGTCTCTGCCCCTCTACTTCACCAAGCGTGATGTCCTTCTCCGGGGACTGGTCTCTCCTG
>NW_022103901.1:38657403-38666466 GCF_000313985.2 Echinops telfairi | reverse complement strand
ACCCTGGCCTGTTGGCCTCATCGGCTTGTGGCAGTTTTGCTTCTCCATACACAGGGGCGCTTGGCAGGACACCAGAGCCTCTGGGCTGGCAAGACCATCATGCTGAAGCTTTGGGAACTTGCTCTAGGATCACAAGATGCATTTTCTGCCCAGGCCCCCCTGCAGGGGCTCTAAGCTTGCCACCTGGGCCCTGATGAAAGCTGCATTTGTCCGGGGAGGGAGCAAAGCTTCCATTTGTTTCTCACAGAGGTCCTTCCGGCAGGGGGAGAACCCATGGCAAAGATGAGAATCCTAGAGACAGGGAGGCAAGTTGACTCAGGGCTAGGCAGTCAGGCCTGGGTGTGTGTGGCCTCTCCGATCCTCCTTGCCAGTCAGTTTAAGCTTGCGTGCGCTGCGGTAACAAACAAACCAACCCCTAATCTCAAGGATTCATTTCTCCTTCCCCCTTGGTGTTGGGTTCGCAGGAATTCTGTTTCCTGTGGCCTTCACTCCAGCGCTCAGGCTGAAGGACCAGACCCTGTCTGCTAGTCTCCGGGCAGAGGGACAAGAAGCAGGCGATAGACCTCAAGACCGGTCTTCCACATTCTTCTTGGGAGGGGCATATGTCACTTTTGTCAGGTGCTCTGACTTCCAGCCTGACATCAGTGGGCAGGGATTCACCAAGGAGGGGCTGTGGCGATTTTGATCCACACTGTAATCCACTGTAATTTCGAGACTCAAAACAGATAGCAAGTATCCGTGGTATCAAATCTCCAAACCAACGAGGATGCTGCTGGTGAGGACGGTTCCTATTCCCATTTTACAGATGAGGAAACTGAGGCTGAGTCTTCTTACCTAGGTATGCGGTTAGAAAGTGGTCAGGTAGGTATGGGTCCGAAATCAGTGCTCATGGAAGCAACAGTCAGGATATCAGAGGACGGACTGCATTGGGCGAATCTGCTGCACAAGACCACTTCAAAGTGTTGCCGGGCCAAGGATGTCACTTTGAGGACCAAGGCGCATCAGACCCAAGCCAGGCAATTGTCCGTTGCCTCATATGCATGTGAGCGTTGACTATTGCAGCAGGAGGACTGTTGGCATTGTGTTGCTGGGGAAGAATAGGAAGGTACTGTGGGATGCCTGCAGAACAAACACACCTGTCTTCGAAGAAGTACATCCTTGAACTTCGTAGAGGCAAGGATGGTGGGACGTCCTCTCATGTGCTTTGGACCTGTTGCAGGAGAGACCAGTCCCTGGAGAAGGACAGTGCGCTGGGTGCAGTGAAGGGTTGGTGACCCAGCGGAAAACCCATCTGTGAAACGAATTGACACCGTGGCTGCAACAGTGGCTCTACTGTGACATCGAGGCCGGGGAGGTGCAGGACTGGGTGGCAAGGCGCCCTGCTGTGCACGGGGTCGCTATGAGTCAGCACCCACTGAAGAGCACCAGATGGCCACAGCCACAGAGGTGGGGCTGAAGGGCCCCTCCCTCTGAGTGCAGGTGCTGACTTCCACTGCCGGGTGTTTCTCCGCCCTCCTACCCACCAACTCTCAAACAAACCATTGGCCACTGAAGGCAACCCCGGTGTACGTCGGAGTAGACCTGTGCTCCACACTGCTGCCAGGGGCAGACATTATTCGGAGGCAGGTAACCAGCCCTTTCTTTGGAGTGACTGCCGGTACAATGGACTATCCAGCTTTGTGGTGAGCCGCAGAGCCTGTTGTCTGATTGCACTACCAGAGACCCCCCACTGCACCACTCTCTGAAAGCCCTGTCAGTCAATGGCACCCGCTCACCCGACAGCCTGGGCTGCACAGTGATTCGAATGCTCCGCTGCTCACTCAGAAAGGTAGGTGATTCGAACCCACTGCCACTCCGAGGCAGAAAGATGGGGTGGGTGGCCAGCTCCCATAAGGGAGACAGCCTCAGACACCCGATGGGGCAGTTCACCGTCGCCCTGTAGGGCTGATATGACTTGGGATGAACCTCATGGCAGTGGGATCTCTGGGGAGGGAGGTTTAGTTAAGCCCCGGGCTGCAAGCGGAAAGGTGCCGGCCCACAAGCCAGCCGCTCCCAGCAAGGTGCCAACTTTGGAATCCATAGGGGGCAGCTCTCCCCCGGCCCATGGGGCCATTGCAAGTCGGCACAATCTGATGAAAAGTGTCAGTGGAGCCCTGGTGGTGCAGCCGTTCAGCCCTTGGTTCCTACCTGAAGGCGGGCACGTTGGGCCCAGCAGCAGCTCAGCGGAAGAAACCCTGGCAGCTCGCTCCCCGGAAGATGGGCAGCCTGGGTAGCCATTCCGAGGAGCTCTTCTGCTCTGCCCTGTTGAGTCGCGATGAGTCGGAATCCACGCCACAGCACCGGGGTTTCTCCTGGTGCCCAGGCTGGGGACTCACGGCAGCATCCCGCCAAACGTTCCCTTGGCAGGAGCCCTCCCTGCTAAGAGCATGCCATTGGTGCTTTGGTGGGAAAGCGCTGGGTATTTTTAGAGCTTAGCAGCCTGGCGGTGCTGCTGGTCACCCCGCGGCCTGTGGCTTAACCCAGGAGTGACATATGTCCGCGCTCCGCCTGCCTGCTTCTGCCTCACGGCCCTTTGTGTTGCTGGGAAAACAGATTGTCCCAGGTAGATATGCTGCCAGGTCCCACCCCCACCCCACTTTCTTTTTTTCTCTCCCTCAGAGCTGCTCCCTTTGTTCTGGTGCCACTTCTCTGGGAACCTGCTTGGTGTTGCAACTGCTTTTGAGCCAGAGATGGTGGGATTTGCTCACTCGCCATTTCGTCTGGCCAGCCAGCTCCTGGCTCCTGCCACAGCCACCTGAGGGGCTTGCAGCCTGGCCAGCTTCCTGGGGCGGCAGAACACACATTTCCTTCCAGGAGGGCTCCAGGGGGCTCAGGGGATTCAGGAAGCACGGATTACTTTTTGAACCGGCCCTCTTCCAAACTCCTCTCCCACATGTGTCCAATGGACGGCAGTGCTGCCGAGAGGGAGGGAGGCGGTGCAGCTTCAGCTCCTGTGTTATCACAGAGCTGCCAGGGACTGTGCCGGCGGTGCATTTTGATGTTTGGAGGTGGAAATCTCCGTGGGACTGTGCACCAAGGTGTGTTGAAATTGTCTGGAAGCAGGGACACAGGGCAGAGCCACTCCCCAAACTCCAAATGCCGCCTGTGTGCATGGCGCAGCGTTTTGCTTCTGGTGGGCCTTCCAGCATTCTAGAAACCACCAGGGGTGCAGGCACGGATCCCACAGTGAGCCAGCACCACGGGTGCAGGAGCCCTGGTGGCACCATGGTGAGTGCTCAATGCCAAGCCAAAAGACTGGCTGCTCCCACCCACCCAGGTGATCCGGAAAGATGATCCCAAACTAAGCCCGCTGCCTTCTAGTAGATTCCAACTTAGGGACCCTCTGGGACAGGGTAGCACTGCCTCTGGGTTTCTGAGACTGACTCTTTACGGGAGTGGAAAGCCTCATCTTTCTCCCAGGAGCAGCTGGTGGTTGTGAGCTGCCGACCATTGCACAACCCACTACACTGCCAATAACCCTCGAAGGCAGTGGTTCTCAGCCTTCCTAATGCTGCCACCCTGTCATACAGTTCCCCATGTTGTGGTGACCCCCCCAACCATAAAAGTATTTTCGCCACTACTTCATAACTGTAATTTTGCTACGGTTATGAATTGGGTGATCCCTGTAAAAGAGTCGTTTGACCCCCAAAGGGGTCGCAGCCCACAGATTGAGAACCGCCGCTCTAGGGACTTCTAAGACTGTCACTCTTTACAGGTGCAGACAGCCTCATCTTTGCCCCCTGGAGCCATTGTTGTGTTTGAACCATTGACCTTGCAGTTAGTAGCCCAGCATTTAACCACCCGTGAAGATGACAGTCTAGAAAAAGCCGGGGCCAGCTCACTGCTGTCACATGGGCTCCGCAGGAGCCAGAATGATGGGCTGATAGCAGTGGGGCTGTGTTGTGGGGGTTCTACCCACAGAGTGCTTGGTGGGATTAATGGAGTTAGGGTGCACAGAGCTCGGGGTACTGCTCCGTCTCCCTAGAACAATATCAGGACAGTGACACTGCATATCAGTTATCCATTCAGCAGGTGTTTCTGCAGTGCCTGCTATGCGCCAAGCACTGGCCTGCCAGGGTCAGTCGCTGTGGGCTAAGCGCTGATCCATGGTGTCGGTAGAACTGTGCTCCAGTGGCTGCCCTTCCTTTCCCTTCCCTCCCCTTCCTTCCTTCCTTCCTTCCTTCCTTCCTTCCTTCCTTCCTTCCTTCCTTCCTTCCTTCCTTCCTTCCTTCCTTCTCAGCCAAACTGTGGTCCATGCGGTTTAGTCTCTTTCTCTCCACCTCTTTTTATCGTGGTGAAAACCACCCACAACAAAACCTCTGCCTCCATGGGGCTTTCAATAGCTGACCTTTTTCCCCTGATGTAGATTACTAGGTCTTTTGTCCAAGGCACCTCGGGCAGATCTCAGTCCATTCACTTCTCTGTTAGCAGCCCAACCTGTCTGCCCCCTCCGGGGGACTCCGTGAGCCCTGTGCAAATCCTTCCTTCTGGGAGGTGACCTTCCAGGGGAGAGGGCAGAAAGTAAACCAGTACCTGGTGGTGGCGATCACGGCGTGGAAGAAGGTGCATTAGAGGCACAGCGCCAGCCTCTAATCCGGCAGAGCAGGGAGGGCTGCGTCCCTAATTGGGCAGAGGCTATGCCAGCCTCCCCAGGGGATGTGACATCAGTTGAGATGAAGACAGAGGGGCTGGAGGCACACACATGGAATCCCGCCCGTCTTGGGCTTCTGCCAGGAAGTGGGCACAACGGTCTCCCCAGGAGTCTCACTGCCACACCGCCCTCCTCCCTGCCCCCTGGAAGCCGGATGCTAGATGAGGTCAGAGGCTGAGGCGCATGTCCAATCTCTGTGACCTTGGTGTCAGGCTCAGGATGCCACGAAGGCTTTCCTCACAAGGAAGGTTCCCAGCAGAGAAGTCATTGCTCTGCCAGGCCCATGTCTGGTTTACCCAGTGCTGCTACAGCAGATGTAGGAGCCCCGGTGGTGGAGTGGTTATGCGTTGCGCTGTGATCCACACAGTCGACAGTTTGAAACCACCAGCTGCTCTGCTGGACAAAGGCTGGGCTTTCGACTCCCCTACACAGTTACAGCCTCAGAAGCCCACAGGGGGTCACTCGGAGTCAATATTGACTCAGTGGAAGCAAGTGTGCCTTGATTTGGCTACAACAGACAGTAGCCCTGTTGGGACAAGAGGTAAACCCTTGGACGTTGACCCAAAGGTCAGTGGTTCAAATGCACCAGCCCCTCACTGTGCAAAGACGACAGCCTTGGAGACCTCTGGGGGCAGTTGTCCTGTCCCTAAGGGGTGGCTGTGAGTTGGGATGCTATACGGCAGCTTTGTCGTGGCAGAAAGGCCACAGTGGGGGCTTTAAGGAACAGAAATCTGTTTTCTCACAGTTTTGGAGGCTGCAAGTCCAGATCCAGGTCTGCTGTGAGCGTCTCTCCTGTGGCCTCCTAATTTCCAGGGTCTGGTGTCGGAGAAGTGAAAAATAGAGTTCTTTCTCCATGTCCTCAAGTCCCCCTGGGCATAGCTGACATAGCCTGAGCTTGGCTGGCAGACTTCTACCATCTGCCCCCACTCCCAGCACTTCCAGGCCCGTTGCTTGGGCTTGCTATTGTGTGCTGGTTCACATTCTTAGAGCCCCTCTGGGACAGAGTAGGTGGTGCCCCCCACCCTGGGGGCTTTCTTGGCTGTGAGCTTTATGGGAGCATTCTGCCAGGCATGCCTTCTGTAGAGCGCTTCACTGTTGCACCACCAGGCCGCCGCTTGGACCCGTGCTGTTCATGTCGCTGTTGTGTTGCTGTAGTTGCTGCTGTTAGGTGCCGTAAAGTCCGTTCTGACTCAGAGGGGCTGTGTGAGGTGGGGTTGTGTAGCGAAACAAAGCCGGCAACACCCATCTCTGTATGAGGAAGGGCTTCAGATCAAGAAGGTGTCCCAGCTCATGGGTCTTATGTTAGCTGGAGCCTGCTTATGTCAGACTCCTGTAGCTGTAGGCCGATGTTGCAGAAAGGTGACACAGAAATAGAGAGATCACAGGCTGGTGGGTGCAGAGTCGAATGGATCCAAGGTTGGTGGGAACTTGGCAGGATGCCGACAGCTCAAAAGTTGGCTGCCAGGGCAGTAGCCCGTATGCCTCCACCCTCCCACCCCGTCAGCCCTCCACCCCAACTCCAGAGGTGGGCGGAGAGTCTCAGCCAGCAGAGAGAGCAAAGGGCCAGCGAGAGAGAGAATTTCCCAATGCCTCTGTTATCAAAGGACCACACCCTCAAGGCCGTAGTACTAGGCTACCACTTGGTTAACAGCTTCACCTCTACCCCTACACTCGCACACAGTACAGGTTGACCTAAAACCTAGCTGCCACTGTGACCCCATGGACAACAGAAGGAAGCACAGACGGACATGGGCCATCTTCACAATTGTTCTTGTGTGTGAGCTCCTGATTACAGACATCTCAGGGAGGATCATCCTCTTTTTCACGGACTCTCTGCTGTACTAAGGATGATGTGTTTCTGATGGCATGGCCCAAAGTAGAGTAGACAAATGATCACCATCCAAACTTGTAACATGCTGGCTGTACCGCTAAGGCAGATTTGTTCACTCTCCAGGCAGAAAATTCTTCACCAGCACCATACTTCAAAGGCATCGATTGATCAGTATCATCAGCCAAAATAAGAAAAGGTTGACTATGGAACAGACCACCAATTATTCATATCCAAGTTCAGGTTGAAGCTGAAGAAAATTAAAAGAAGTCCACGAGAGCCCCAATATGGCCTTGAGTCTGTCCCGCCTGAATTAAGAGACCATCTCCGAGCAGATATTTTTGTTTGGGTGCTGCATCCGTGAACTTTGAACAGGAGCGACAGAAGACCAGAGGAGTTTTGGGATGGCGTCCAGGGCAGCAAACATGCAGAGAGTGAAAGGTCATTCAAAAGACAGGGAAGAAAGGAGAGACCAACATGGATGTCAACAGAGACTCCAGAACTTGCTTTTGAACAGAGTAGCCAAGGCACACGGAGGAAATGATGACGTCAAAGAACTGAGCAGAAGATTTCGAAGGGCAACTCAAGACAACAAAGTAAAGATGATAGTGAAATGTATAAAGACCTGCAGTTAGGAAGCCAAAAAAGAACAGTTCTCATGCTAAAATAACCAAAGAAACAATTCAAGCCTGGAGCTGAACTGTTGAAGGATGCTATCGGGAGCCCATTGAGCGATGCGGGAAGCATCAAAAGAAAATGGAAAGGATACCCAGGGTCGCTGTACCCAAAAAGAACCGGTCAACTTTCAACCATTTCAAGAGGTAGCGTATGAGTAAGAACCAATGGTATCGAAGGAAGTCCAAGCCGCACTGCAGGCAGTAGTGAAAAACAGAGCTCCAGGAAGTGATGGGATACCAATCGAAATGTTTCATAAAATCCAATGCCGTGTGGGAAGCACTCACCAGTCTATGCCAAGACATTTGGAAGAGAGCTACCTGGCCAATGGACTGCAAGAGATTCGTATTTGGGCCAATTCAAAGAAAAGTGATCCAACAGAATGTGGAAATGACCAAACAATATCGTATGCGATTACAATGTTGCTTAATGCATCTCACAAACGGTTGCATCAGTAGCTGAAAGGGAAGTGCCAGAAACTCAAGCCGGATTCAGGAGAGGATGTGGCAAAGCCGAAGACAAAGGCGTCTTGGCTGACAACAGAGAATACCAGAAATATTTTCATTTGTGTTTTATTGACTCTGGCAAGGCATTCAGCTGTGCCGATCATAGGCAGTTGTGCACCACTTTGGAAAGCATGGACATTCCTGGGCACTTAATCATGCTCAAAGGGAACCTCATGCCAATAGAACAAGAGACGGCACTGCATGGTCTAAAATCAGGAAAGGTGTGCATCAGGATTGTGTCCTTATTCAGTCTGTGTGTGGAGCAAATAACCCAAGCCTTTGCACTGCACCAGGAAGAACACAGCATCAGGAGTGGAGAAGGCTAATCAGCAACCCACCACCTGCAGTAGACCCAGCCTTTTCCCTGAAAGCCAAGATGGCTTGAGTCACAGATGGAACTCAAAGACCGCCGCGGTCTTCAGTATGAATTAGAACCCGATGCAAAGAAAACCACCTTCCTCACACCTGGACCAGTAGCATGGCTGTCAAAAGAGAAAAGATTGAAGTTGCTGGAGAACAGATTGAGGTTGCAAGGATTTCATGGTGGCAGCAGTCAAGAATTTAAACAGCGTATGCCATTGGACACATTTGAAAAAGAGCCCTCTGAGTATTAAAGGGCAAAGACCCACTTGAAACTTAGGTGTGCCTGGGCCCAGCCATAGTCTTCTCGTTGGTCTCATGGTCCTGTGAAAGCTGGACAAGGAACACGGGCATTGAACCGTGGCGTTGGCAGGGCTAGTGAAAGGACCCTGACTGCCAGGAGAACGAGCAGGTCTGTCTTGAAGGACGTACAGCCAGAGGTTCCTTAGAGGTGAACATGGTGAGTCTTCATCTCACATATTTTGGACACGTCATCAGGAGGGGCCGGGCCCTGGAGAAAGAGATAACGCTTGGTGGGGAATCAGCAAGATGGAATGCAGAGTGGCTTTTAACTGAAATGTAACGGTTGTGAGGATGGTGCGGCAGCATCTCCGACTCTCCGTAGCGGTCATAGTGGACTTGGAGCTGACGCGAGGGCACCTAACAATTCTTGGGTCCTTTGTATTTGTTGTCCAGCTTTTAGCCACAGCCCTGTTAAAAATTCTTGCTCACAGTCTGGCCTCCAGGCCTATCTGGGTAGGAAGACTCTGCAGGGACTTCTTCCCCGTTTATGTGTATGTCCCCCATGGTGTTCTGGGGACCCATGACACACAGCTTTGTGGGGAAACAAAGGCCCCAGAGGAATTGCCAGTATAGGTGGGGCCCATTCCGTCCCCCGCACTCCCTGCACCAATTGTAGGTATCTTCTTGTGGCTGAAAGAACTGTACTGGTGATGCGATTCAAGATTCTTGGCCCCAGAAGGGACCTTGATGTCTTTTTTTTT
>NW_022103901.1:38644935-38656743 GCF_000313985.2 Echinops telfairi | reverse complement strand
TGGGGGAGTGGAGAAGGATGAGGATGGGCAGGTGCACCCACAGGGAGCCTTGTGGGTTTTTCTCAGTGACTTGGAAGTTTATGCTGCCACATGGGTAGCCAGGCGAGTAATTCCTCCAGGGTTAGTACTCTGTGGTCCATCGGGCTTTAGTTTGACACTCATGTCTCTGTCCATTTCTCAGGAGCTGGGTCTGTCTCCTTCTATGCACAGGCGCCTGGGGGGGGGGGCAGCACCAATCTGAAGTGAGCGAGGAGCCGAGAGGCTCTTGTGTCTTGCACACCTGTCAGAGATTTGCACACCCAGACCTGGCTCCCGCTTGCACCATCTCTCCTTCAGGAACTGCAAGTGCCAAATGGTGGGAGTTTCTGCTTGGCTGTGCTTGTGGTTTTTAGGTTGAAGACTTGTTTCCTTTGAAAACAGGAGGGTTTTTTTTTAATGGCAGTTGTTTTTTTCCTCAAAGAGCAGCTTGTTCCAGCAGAGTCTGGGTCCCCGGTTTAGGTGTGGGTGTTGGCCATTCGACGTTGACACACAACGACTGTGTGCGGCAGAGTAGCACTGCCTTAGACGTTCCTCCTGGCGGTGACATTCAGGAGACTCCATTTCCAGACCTTTTTCTCATGGAGTCTCTGGATGGGCTTGAACCTCCAACCTTGTGGTTCAAAGTGGATGCTTATAATCTTTGTGCCACAAGTGCTCCTTCCCAGACCGTGGTGTTGTAGTTAACTTAACCTGACCTGACCTGGCCTAACCTAACCTAACCAAACTCCCTGCCATCGAGGCCATGCAGACCCATAATGAATCTATGGGGCAGGGAAGAACTGCCCTGCAGTTTTTGAGACCATGACTCTGTATGAGAATAGACAGTCTTGTCTTTCCTCCTCGGAGCCGCTGGTGGTTTTGAACTGCTGACTTTGGGATTAGGTTAGCAGCCCAATTTGTAACCACGATGCCACCAGGAATCCTTGTAGTTAGATGCCATCTAGTTTAAAAAAAATCATTTTATTGGGGGCTTGTACAACTCTTATCACTATCCATCCATCCATCCATCCATCCATCCATCCATCCATCCATCCATCCATTGTGTCAAGCATATTTGTCCATTTGTTGCCATCATCATTCTCAAAACATTTTATTTTCCATTTGAGCCCTTGGTACCAGCTCCTCATTTCCCCCTTCCCTGTCCCACCCTACCTCCCTCATGAACCCTTGATAATTTATAAATTATTATTATTTTGTCATGTCTTACACTGTCCAGTGTCTCCCTTCACCCACTTTTCTGTTGTCCATCCCCCAGGGAGAGGGTTATATGTAGACCATTGTGATCAGTTCTCCCTTTCTCCCCCACCTTCCCCTTGCTGTTCTGGTATCATTACTCTCATTATTGGTCCTGAGGGGTTTATCTGTCCTGGATTCCCTGTGTTTCCAGTTGCTATCTGCACCAGTGTACATCCTCTGCTCTAGCCAGATTTGTAAGGTAGAATTGGGAACATGATAGTGGGGGGAGGAAGCATTAAAGAGCTAGAGGAAAGTTGTATGTTTCATCGGTACTATTCTGCACCCTGACTGGGTTGTCTCCTCCCCGAGACCCTTCAGTAAGGGATGCTCAGTTGCCTACAGATGGGCTTTGGGTCTCCACTCCTCAATTCCCCTCATTCACTATGATATGATTTTATTGTTGTTATTCTTTGATGCCTGATCTTATCAACACCCTGTGACTGCACAGAGTGGTGTGCTTCTTCCATGTGGGCTTTGTTGCCTGTCAGCTACGAAGGCCATCCAATTAATAGCTACCCAGTGCCCAACAGAACGCCACACTGCCCAGCCTTGGCATCCTCCCAATCGTTGTTATGTCTGAGCCATGCTTACAGTCCTTGTGCCCATCATCTTGTGTGGGGAGGTCTGCCTCTTTTTTTGATCATTTAGACCAGCAGTTCCCAAAGTGGATGATACCACTCCTGGGGAGTGCTGGAACAATGGGGGGGGGGCAGGCAGGTGGGGGAGGGGCAGGCACGAACACTTTATCCTGAGCTGTAGTATAAACGTTTTAATTGCCAGCTTGGTCGAGTCATTCCCCCCCCCTTTTTCTGAAAAGGGGGCTGGTTGGCCAATTAACTTTAGGAACCTATGCCTGAGGCTCCTTGCAATGTGTCATTCCATTGTACCCGATGTGAGCCCCGGAGTGCCCTGCTACCTTTTCCTGCTCAGAGTCAGGGCCATAGGGGGAGGAAGTGGGCTGGGGTGGTGTTGGCTTCATGGTTGCTGCTGCTGTGCATGATTGAAGGGGGCAGGTGGGGCTGTCTGATCCCGGTTCCTCACTAAGTGTGGCAGCACCTTCCATCCTGACTTGTTGCTTCATAGCTGATATGGGTGCACCTGATCATGGTAGCTTGATTCACGTATGCATGTGAAAGTTAGACATTGAATGAAAAAGCACAAAGAAGAACCCATGCATTTAAATGATAGTGCACGTGATGAATATTGAAGGGACCACGGACGGCCAAACGAACACACAAGTCTGTCTTGGACGAAGTACAGCCAGAATGCTCCTTGGAGGCAAGGTTGGCAAGACTTGATCTCATGTACTTCAGACATGCTGTCAGGAGAGACCAGGCCCTGGAGAAGGCATCATGTGTGGTAAAGTAGAGGAGTAGTGAAACAGAGGAGATGGATTGACCCAGTGGCTGCAGCAATGGGATCAAGCATAGGAACAGTTGTAGGATGGCGCAGGACCAGGCGGTGTTTCTTTCTGTTGTGCATAGAGTCGCTATGGAAACCAGCCCAATGGCACCTAACAGCAAAGCTGATGTGGACCTGGTGGCTGACATTTGCTTCGTAGCACAGTGTCTGAGGGTTAGTGTCTGACATAGCTGAGCTGGGCTCTCCAGGCTGCTGCCAAGGTGACGGTCATAGCGGTGGTCTTGGATGGAGGTTCAGATTCGTGTCCCTGCCCAGATGGTGGCTAGCAGTTTGGACATCATGGTGGTGTCCTTCCGAGCCATCGACCAACAGAGAACCTCTCTGAAATGGTCCATCTTCGGGCTCAGCCAAGGCCTGAACTCTGGAAAAGGACTCATTCCATCAGGTCACACTCCCCTTTGAGTCGGCCTTTAATGACCTCTGCAGAAACCTTTCATCTGTGCCACCTACAGTATTAGCATATGCATCGAACGGTTACATCCGTCTTTTCATGGCTGCCACCCACACTCAGGAGGAGGTCATGGGATGGTGTGGATGTCACCTTAGGATCCTGCTGACCACAACTAGTAACCCAGGTCAATGAGAGACTCAATCTCAGTTCTTTGGGCTTAGAGCTCTGGGCATAGTTGTTTTCTAATTGGTCTACCATGGCGTTGCTGTGAGAGGCTGGCCTTTTGGGATGGAGTGTGCCTAGAGGAGACAAAGAAGCATCCTTGGTCTGTAGGGGCAGGTAGAAGCCACTTGTGTTTCAAGTTGGGTTTTGATGCGTTTCAGTGTCTTTGCCGGATAAAACAGAGCAGCTTCCCAACCAGGTGGAAAAAACCAGCCTTCTGAAAGTTGACGTACTCCAGAAGTGAAGCTAAATTTAGCCTTCCTACCTGCAGGTCCAGAGCTATTTCCCACCAGAGACCTTGAATTTCTCTTTGCGGGCCACAGGCTCAGTTTCACCATATGAACAATGAGCCCATGGAGTTAGAGTATCTCTAGGAATCAACCCAACCCAACCCAACCCAACCCGACTCAAACCAATTAATTCAACCTATCTAACCCAGTCCAATCCAACCCAACCTAATTCAATCCAACTCAACGTAATCCAACCCAACCCATGCTAGTCCACTCCAACCCCAACCAATTCAACCTAACCCAACCTAACCTGAACAACCCCAACCTGGCTGCAGTTTTCACAGGAGCAGACACTCTCATCTTCCTCCTTAGAGCAGGTGGTGGGTTCAAATTACTCACCTTTTTGGTTAGTAGCAGAGCGCTTTACCACTGCACTACCAGGTGTTTGCTAGGATCAGTCTCATCATATGTATAAGCCAGACCCCTGGGTGGACTCACTGCCTCTGAGGAAAGGCAGGTATGGAGACAGGTCATTGCATCCAAGTTTGCCCCCCTTTAACAACACCCTGGTCCTGTGGCCCACCCCGCACCCCCACTCCGACCCCCACTTCTGGGAAGGCAGTGATACTCTGTATTAACAATGGGGCACCACTGAATCAAACAGGACAGACTGCGGGGTGGAGGGCCCCGGTTCCCAGGACTCTCCCCCTTTACTGGCTCCATGGTACATTTCATCGGAGCACATTTAGCGCATGACTCTTCAGTGCTTGTTCCTGGCGCTTCCAGCCACTCGACGCTGTCTCATAAACAAAGTGACAGTTTGATTGAGTGCAGTTTTTAATTAAGCTGCCTTCACTAGGAGCAGCTTCTCAGGAGCAGAATTTGAGCCCTGTGCTGGGCCCATTTTGGAGAACATTCCTGAGCAGCGTGAGGGTGGAGCAAAGAGAGCCCCGGCAGGGGTGTGAACCTCATGCCCTCATCTGGTGCCTCGTCCAGCCTTGGTGTCCTTTGCACTCGGGCCCAGGCTGAGTTGGCTCCGCCCCCGGGAAACTGCCTGCGCTCCTCTCCAGCACGAGGCAAGGGACACTTGAGCGCGTTGGGCTTTTATGTGAAAGGTGTTTGAGCGTCACAACCTACTAACACACCTCTCTGCAATTGTGGCCTGGAACCCTCTAGGTCTGGACTCACGGTGACTCCGAATGACGGGTAACACTTCTCCTGGAGGGGCTTCTGGGCTGTGATCTTTATGGGAATCACCAGGTCTTTCTTCCTCCTCTCCCAGAGCCACAGGGTGGGTTCAAACTGCCAACCTCTTGGTTGAGCAGTGGAGTGCCCCACTGGTGGGACTTGGCACAACCAAAATGAACCAGAGCCCTGGACATTGCCGCAAGAGGCCGAGCACAGATGCTGTAAGCAATGGTGGACTCGGCCCGTCTAGACTTTCCAAACTCTTTACGGAGCCGCAGGGAGTGGAAGGCTTGCTCGTGGGGACAGGACACACAAAATCAGAATGAACTTGCAGCCACTGAGCCTGACAGTGTGTTGCTCTGGCGTGGTTCCCATGTGGCTATGACCAAGGGAACTGTGCCCCCAGGATTCCAAATACCGGGAGGGCCATCCAGGGTGGACAGGTTTCGGTGGATCTTCTCAGACTAAGAGTAGGAAGAAAGGCCTGGTGATCTACTTCTGAAAATTAGCCCATGGGAATATTAGCGCGTTGCCATGAGTGGTGTCTGAGTTAGTGCAAGAAGATGAGCCAAGTGGTTGTGACCTGGGTGTGGCTCCCTGGAGCTCCCAGTACAAGCAACAGCCCACGGGCTCCGTGAGCACTTCAGGCCAAAACCAAAATGCCAATCCCACTGCCCTGCTCATAGCTCTCCGCTAGGGAGAGCTTCCAGACTGGTCTTTCTTCTGTGGAGTGGCTGGTGTGTTTGAACCGCTGACCTACCAATTCCCGGCCCAATGTCCAAATACATAGTGTTTCTGAGACTGCAAATCTTTAGGGGAGCAGCCAGACTCATCCTTCTCCCTTGGAGCCACAGATGGGCTTGAACCACTGTCATGGCAGTTAGCAGCAGATGCCCAGCACACTGAGACACCACCAGATCCTGAGCATCTCCCAGGGCTGTTCCAACATGAGCGGGTACCATCCTCTGCGGTGCGGGTAGCATGATGGTGCCGGATCCCAAGCAAGAGGCTGTTGCTTTAAGCGGCCCTACGCCAGAGTCTTGTCCCTCCCTGCACGGCCTTGGCATACAGATCTGGCCCCGATAAATAGCTACAGCCTCAGAGAAATCCATCAAACCTCCAGCCTCAATGACTCATCTCCCTGTGGCAGGCGCCGGTCTCGGCTTCCAAGAATAGCCTCGCCTGAGGGATCCAAGCTTGGAATCTCTTCCAACTCGCAGGGCTCTGAAGGTGGGCACCCACCAAGTTCTGTGCTTCAGTAACGGGGTGCAGATGGTGTGGGGTTTGCAGAGACAGTGCCCATAACCAGTTCCCTGCCACTTGCTCTCGCTGCAGGGTCTCAGGTGTTGGGCAGGGCAGGTGGCTTCAAAGAAACCCGGCCCCATCCTTGCGGTGGTGAGGGCTTCCATTTTGCCCTCCGTGTTCACACGCTTCGGAGGGGACACACCTTAGTCCTCCAAGGGACACCCTGGCTCTTGAATGCTGGCACGTTATCAGAAGGAGGCCTACTGGTGCATCAGTGGCTTCAAGTTAAGGCTATCAGGAAGGCCACCCTTCCATTAATTTGCTCATTCAACAAATATTTTGCTGACTGCCTCACCAGACAGAGGCGCCAGAGGACCCTCAGCTGGGCGTCTACTGCAGCGAGTCAGCTTTCACTGACCTCCCTCCGCACTGACCCTCTGTGTGGTGGTTACATAACCTGGTGTCCACTTGAGCCTATTAAGAGTGAAGGGGTGGAGTTTAGCCTGTCAATCAGGTTGCAGCTTGATGACCTTATTTGGAGGTGCCATGGAGGAAAATAGCTTGCTGGAGGCGGGATACAGATACACTCCTTGCGAGACATTCCTGTTGACAAGCCACATGGAGACCCACTGATGTGGCCAGAGCCCTGGAGCTGGAGGAGCCCCATGGAGCCCCATGCCAGTGCTGAGATGCTTCCACCACCACTGGATCCATAAGAATTTCCACCCACTGGCCTGTGATCTTCCTGCGTTCTGCCTTATTGCATGGCTGTGTGCGTCTAAAGAGGGAGTTATGTACTCGTATTGGACATATGAGCTAACATTGGATTTATGGAGTTGATCTGAACTGGGCTGGGATTTTTCTCAATATACAATTGCTCTTTTATATAAAGCTTTTTCTTATACACCTGAGTGTCTGTGAATTTGTTTCTCTAGTCAAACCAGGACTAACACACCCTGTCAGGGAGGGGTGTGAAGAATAGCTGGCATTTATGGAGCACTTACCACCAGCTGCATTGGAAGCACTTGGCATGGACGATTCCTCTGGGCCATCGTCTCCTGCGGGCTAGCTTCTATCTTGTTGTTTGTGATGGTAGCTACAGTCAAGTCAGCCCCGGCCCATGGCGACTTCACAGCATTGGTGAAAGGATGGACTGAAAAGACCATGGGAACAGAACGGGACACGGTCCGCTCCTGCACCTCTGCAGGGCTGCTATTGCCTTTGAGTTCATTGTCACAGCTCTGCTGTGGTGCCTTCCACCCTAGCGGGGCTCGACTTCCAGCTCTCCATTAGACACTGTTCTCATTTTCAGAAGTAGATCGCCAGGCCTTTCTTCCTAGTCTGTCATAGTCTGAACGTGCCACTGAAGCCTGCCCGTGCTGGGTGACTTTCTGGTATTTGAAGCACCACTGGCCACCCTACCGGCTGCCTCACACACAAGCTCCGCAGCAGGACACAGAGGCAGGCGAGTGGTGGGCACAGCCTGAGCGCTTGCTGTATGGTGTCTTAAGTCCTCTGTGTGCCCGGATCGGGTGCATCGACATGAACGTTCTCTGGGTCTGGTTGTCATCATCCCCCGTGTTTGGCGATGGGGCTCCCGAGGCCCCATGACTCACACGTTCAATCCCATACGAGGCAGTGGTCTGGGAAATGCAGCCCAGGTTCTCTGATCCTCGTGCTGGTTTTCCGAAGATAATGCCTTTGCATAGCACGCACAGGACACCGACTCACGAAGGGGTCTCCTCGTGAGCTAACACATGGAGCGTGCATGTTATTGGCGTATAAACACTCTACACTCAACAACGCCCCCTACCCTCACTATTCCGTGAGCACAGCGACCTTCTGTGGTTTTCCAGAATATGCCAGACTCTGTCTGGTCACACGGGTTTCCCTCCGGGGGCTTCCTCCCCACTCCAGGTCTCAGCTCCAGGCTGGCTCCTGAGAGGGCTCCTCAGCTGACACGGCCCCTCCCCCACGGCAGCAGGCTGGGTTATTGCGGTGCTCCCTGGAGGCTTCCTTCCCCACCTTGCCTGGCCCACACCTCACAGGTCCCCTGCCTGCCACATTTACCTCCATGCCCTAGCCCCTCACAGGTCTGGGACAGTTCGCAGGTGTCCAGGCAGCCCGACTAGTGGAATGCATGAAGCCACTCACATCGGGTGTATGATATTCTGTTAATGTCATTCCAACGGCTGCAAGATAGACTGGTGACGAGGAGCCAGGTGACACAGTGGATAAGGAGTCGGCTGCTAACTGAAACCACGAGCTGCTCCCAGGAAGATGTGGTGGCCTGGGAAACCCTACGGACAATTCTTTTACGCCCTGCAGGGTTGCTGTGACTTGGAATGGACTCCATTGTAATAGGGTTCTTAGGTATATGCAGAGGAGGAAACTGAGGCACAGAGAGGGCCACTTACTGATGCAAAGTCCCACAGCTAGCAAAGACTGAGATTTGAACTCACGCAGCAGGAGCCAGTGCTGTCTTCTCAGCACCACACTGCACCGCCCCTTCTTCACAGGGTAACTTTAGGGTTAGACACAGTCATTGATCTGTATAAAGCAGTTAGTTGAGCCGTGGGAGGAAGAGTGGCTCAGTAGACCGATGAGTGTAATCAAGGTATGCGTCATGGGCTTAAAGCCCATCACATGCATGTGACAGTTGCATACTGAATAAGGAAGACCGAAGCAGAACCGAGGCCTTTGCACTCGGGTGCTGACGAAGCATATCGAAAGGACCGTGCACTGCCAAAAGAACAAGCAGATCTGTCTCCAAAGAAGTGCAGCCGGAATGCTCTTTAGAGACAAGGATGGCGAGACTCCATCTCACATACATTGGACGTGTTGTCACGAGAGACCAGTCCCTGGAGAAGGACATCATGCTTGCTGAAGTGGAAGGCCCTCAAGGAGATGGACGGACACAGTGGCTGCAGCGATGGGCTCAGGCCTGGGAGCACTGGTGAGGACGGCGCAGACCCGGGCAGTGTTTCATTCGGTTGTGCACAGGGTCGCTATGGGTCAGAACCAGCTCCATGGCACCTAGCAACACACTCACTGGTGTTGACTGCAACACAGTGGCTTCCAGATATTCCCCATGGGGCACCTGTACCTAGTTCCAGATCCTGCCTGTCAATCCCCCAACCCTCCCTACCTTCTCACCTCCAACCCTAGCACCCCTAAAGCAGTCTTTGTCTCTGTGGATTTGCCTACAGTGGCATTGTGGTGAGGCTCTCTACTCTGGTGAAAGAGTGAGTCTCAGAAACCCCCAGGGACAGTGCTACCCAATGGGTTGCTAACTCTGGGCATCGGCCCGATAGCAGTGAGTTTGATCTGGGGCAGTAGGTACATGGCGGATGCAGGCATCCCTGGGCGATGTGTGAGACCCAGTCCCATGTTGTAAGAAGGTGTAGGTCAGTCGGAACAGGTGTCTGGTTCTTATTTAGCCTTGCCTTAGTGCACGAAGGAGCCCTGGTGGTGCAGTGTGCTACTCATTGGGTTGCTAAGCCCAAGGTCCACAGTTCAAAACCACCAGCTGCTCTGAGAGAGGAAGACGAGGCTTTCCGCTCCTGTAAAGAGTTACGGCGTCAGAACCCCAGAGGAGCAGCCCTGTGAGTCTGCACCGTTTCAGTGGCAGCGGGTGTTCCTGCAGGAGAAGGAGCTTGGTGGGGCAGAGGCTCAGTGCTCAGGGTCGGGTTGATGATTTGCATTTTCACCCACCATTCTGCTCCCAGGAGAAGATGGGACACTGTGCTGCCAGAGAGATGGCAGACTGGGGACCCCGCAGGGCAGGCCTGCTCTGTCTCACAGGGCCATTGTGGGTTGGACAGTATGGGCTTTATTTTTTCATAAAAATGTGAATGTTGTTGTTTTTGGTTTAGTGCTAGAATATGCTGAGAGACTTCTCGATGGAGCAGGTGCTCATGAGGATGGGTGATGGCATCGTGGTAACGCCTTGGATTGCTAACCCCAAGATCAGCAGTTCGAAACGACCAGTTGCTCCTCTGGAGGAAGATGAGGTGTTTTACTCTCATAAAGAGAGACAGGCTTGGAAACCCACAGGGGCAGTCCTACCCTGTCCGATAGAGCCATCATGAGTCAGCATTCACTCCAAGGCAGGGAGCTTGTTTTTGTTTGTTTGTTTGTTGAGAGGGCTCTGCTCAATCCTTTCCAAATGAGGGCAAACTTATATAACAATAAAGGTCCAGTACAAATAGCCTGAGGCCTGGTGGGGTAGGGAGCAGCTCTAAACCACCAGCTGCTCTGTGGGAGGAAGATGAGGCGTTCCACTCCAGTAAAGAGTTAGTCTCGGAAACCCACAGGGGCAGTTCCACCTTGTCCTGCAGGGTCACTGTGAGCTGGAATTGACTCGATGGCAGTGAGTTTGGTTTTTGAATTTGGAGGAGCTGCCTGTGTGTGAAGTTCTCACTTGGGGGGCTGCCTGGAAATGGGGTCTGGTTTGTGCGGTTTCTTTCACTTGGCGCCACATTTTTAAGCTTCACCCCGGTTGTAGCAGCATTCGGGGCCTCATCCCTTTTCACGGCTCAGTAGTATTCCATCTTCTCTTGATGGACACCTGGGCTGTCCTATTCATGGCTGGTGGGGACAAGGCCGCTGTGAGCATCTGTGTACATGGTCTTGCCTTGCTGTGTGCACGGGCCTAGGAGCTGGCATGGCTGGGTCTCTGATCATAATTCTGCGCCTGCTTTTTGACAAGTTCTCAGATTGTTGTCCATAATGGCTGTGCTGTGTGTATTCCTATCGGCAATGTACGATTGTTCTGCCCACTACACATCCTTACCAATACTTAGTTGATCTGTCTGGCTGTCTGGCTGTGTAGCATAGCCATCCTTGTAGGTGTGACTAAGCCTCACAATGGTTTCAACCTGCACATTTCCCTCATGTTAATGATGCTGAATGTCTCTCTCCATGCTTATTAGTCACATGGAGATTTTTTTTTGTTTTTCCCCCAAACCTTTTTATTGGGTGCTAATACAATTTATTGGGTGCTAATAACTATGATGTGATTGATCATCGTTCAGTCACATCAAGCAGTATTGTACAACTGCTACCACAATCAGTTGAAAAACATTTTCTTCCTCTTGCACTTCTTGATATCAGCTCCCCTTTCCTCCACCTTCTCTGTATCTCAGCCACCCTTATTCGACTTGCGTATCCATAGGCCCATCCATCCTGAAAAACAGAAACACATATAAGAAAAATTCAAGAGGGTTATCCCCAGGGACAAAATACATCTGAGATAAACCCCAAGATGAAACACACACACACACAAAACCCCAGAAAATGTTGAAAACCAGATGAGACCCCCACATGCAGCAGAAGGGTGGGGGTAGGGGATCAGCTGACAAGGTTTTAACCGGTCAAGTCAGGTTTATCATTTTGATCAACATGGAGAATTGTTGATTCAATTACTTGACCCATATTTTCACTGAATTGTTTACCTTTGAATTGTTGATCTCCAAGTGTCAGCCATTGAAAGCCCTGGCGCCCAGTTTGTCTGACACACAGAGAAGGTCTCCGTGCATTGGCACTGACTTTATGGTGATTGGTGTGTGACGGCAGGGCCGGCCAGCGGGGCTGCCTCTCCCCCAACCCTCTCCATCCAGTGTGTGTTTTACAGACCTGGGCCAGAGAGGCTGCACCCCAAACCCCGTGGGAACCCTGGCAGCTCAGGGTGTGTGGAGTGTAGACCCACTCACTGAGGACAATGAAATTGCTTGCGGCCTCCGCTGATTTAGCTGCTGCCTGAGTTCCCCGGGGGTGAGGGGGTAGACGGTTAACTCTCTTAGCTTAACAGGAAGGTTGGAAGTTCAAGTCCAC
>NW_022103901.1:38641968-38644487 GCF_000313985.2 Echinops telfairi | reverse complement strand
GCTGTGCCACCAGGCCTGCGTAGGAGCGTCGATTGGCCCATTTGACAGGCGAGGGAACTGAACTTGCATCCGTGGTGCAGAAGTGCCTCAGAAGAAAGGCTGGCAGTTCATTTCTGAGAAACGCACCTGTCGGAAACCGGGAGGAGCTCAGTTGCACACGGGTACTCTCGGGACACTTTGGGTCAGAATGGACTTGCTTGCAGCTGGCTCTGGAGCTGTCCCAGCTTGAAAGACCCCCAGGCAGAGGCAGGGACACGGGGGAGTGAGCAGTGGTCAGGTGCTGGCTCAGGGCCAACCTGCAGTGGACTGTCTGTTCATCCAGGTGGCTGTCGTTGAAAGCGCTGAAGGAGTGCTGTCACAGGGCTTTGGGCTGTCGGGCCAGGGCGGGAGGATGTGGTATGTAGCGTTGACGTGGACCATTTTCACAATCCCCACCGTCTGGGGAGGAGCCAACCCCCCGGCTGCCCGTGCCCACTGTGAGCGATTGATCCCGACTCCTAGGGCAGAGTAGAACGGCTTCCTAGGCCGTTTGAGACTCAAGGTAGCCTCAACTCGCTCCTGTGGCTTCAAACCGCTGACCTTGTGGTTAACAGCCCAGCGTGTAACCCACTGCACCACCAGGGCTCCCGCTCCTTGCACAGTAGAGTAAGCGGCTTCAGAAAGTTGGTGAAAAAATTCCATCATCTTTTCCTTCCATTTTACCAGACCCTCTTGAAGCCCCCTGGAGAGTGTGCGTGTGCGTGTGTATGTGTGTGTGTGTGCGTGTGTATGTGTGTGCGTGTGTGTTTACATGGACATGCGACAATGAGATGGGACTGGGTACCGTCACATCCTGGTCACACCTCTTCCATGTGACTTACCTGGGACTCAGTTTCCCCAGCTGGAGACGGCATCCATGGGGTGATTTCACAGTCTCTGTGGCCCCACTCTGGTTTGGGGTGGGAAGCTGCTTGAAGGGCCTGCTGAGACTGCAGAGATTGACAGGATGGCTTGAGTGTTTCCAATTGGACTTGCCTTTGAGCTCCGCCTGGCGACGGTTCCCGCTCCTGACCTCCGGAGGGGCACCTTCCCTTTGATTGGCACCTGACATCTGTCTGCGCAGCATTCGCCGCTCTCACTTTCCCCAGCCACTTGCTGACACGCTTTGTGATGCGTGCCTTGGCCACGGCTTACCTCCTCAGTGCCAGCAGGCAGAGGCCTTTCCAGATAGACTGTTACACCACCTCCTTCCAACCGAGAGTCAAACCACCGTGAGTTTGGAGGTTCAGAGCCAGGCACAGCATTGACTTGGTGGAAGTCCCAGCAAAGGGGTTGGAGTGGGAATTTAGAGGAAGCGCTACTCTTGTGGGGTTTAGTGAGCATTGTGGTCAGGAATGGCTTGCCCACTTCCCCTCTGGGTAAAAGCAGTCCGAAGGTAGGTGACCTCGTAGGTGTAGGCTCCTACTGTGTTTCTGTTGTGCTCCCAAGCACATCATCAAAACTACCTCCTGATCCAAAAATGGCTGCGGGGACTCCAGCCATCACCTCCACACTCCAGCAAGGAGCAAGGAAGAGGCAGACGAGCAAAGCTGACATGTTCTAGCTCCTCCTGGCCTTCTGTCTACGGACCGTGACTCACTGCCGCCGAGTCAGTGCTGCCTGTTAGTGGACCCCGCGGGCGTCTGAGACAGGCCCCTCTGCATCTCAGAGATCTCCACTACTCCACAGTCGTGACTGCCTGGCCTCCTGTCACAGCGCTGGTCTCGTCTGCATGGAGTTGGGTTTTCCTTCAGAGACTGTAGTACGGCTTGTAAATGCATGTATTTACACTGCTGTGTGTTTAATGCATGCACACTCCTTGAGGAGACCAGCGCATTTTGCCTGCTCCCCCGTGAAGGCCCCAGAGCTTGCCTACGCGACGGGCCTAAGGAAGACTGGTGGCACGGGGTTAAGGAAGTGGACAGGTTGATGGTTTGAACCCACCCCCTGCTCCCTGTGAGAACCATAGGGCAGTCTGCTTCCGTGACGCTCTCAGCCTTAGAAACCCTCCAAAGCAGGCCTCTCGGCCCTGCAGGGCCCCCATGAGTCAGGACTGACCCGAGCGTGGGGGGTTTGGGGTCCGTGCTGTCCGTAGATTGGAAATGGCAGGTTTGGGTAGGAAACTTGCCTGGAAGCTAACTCTGCTTAGTAGGCCCATCCTATGCACTTAGATTGATTTTCTGTTTGGGGCCTGATGATTCTAGTGGGTTTGATAGCATGTATGTGAAGCAAAGCCTTGACGTCTGAATTACAGATGTTGCCGCAGTTGTATGTTGCACACACAGCAATATTGGCCCGTAGGCCTTAAGTGAACGATGGAGGGATGGAATGAATGTGGATGTGTGGAGGGTGTGTATTTGGATAGGTGGAAAGCTTTCTCATTGAATATTGGAAGGATGGAGCAGAGTGGTTGGTGGGAAAATGTGCTGAGGAGGTGAAGGGCTCGTTGTGACATACAACGGGACTTGAATGAGTGTGGAGAATTTGAAAGTCCGAAGGAT
>NW_022103901.1:38639096-38641504 GCF_000313985.2 Echinops telfairi | reverse complement strand
GCTCCATGTGGCTTGTTAATAGGAATATGAGGCAGAGAGAGTGAGTGACCCGCCTTCTTCTGATGGCAGAATCAAGAGAGTGGAAGCTCCCAGAATCCTCATGAGAAGGCCACACCCACAAGGAGGGATCATGAAGATGTGACCCGATTGACAGTCTAGATTCCACCCCTTCATTATTTTATCAAGTTGACATTAAATTGTGTAACTGCCACATAAATGTTGTATAGATGAGAAGGTGCGTAAGTGATGGAGAGCTGACTGAGGAGAAGGTGGACAGTTGAGTGATTGGAGGATAAATGGATGGAGGTCTGAAAGACTAAACAGATTGGGTAGGTTAATGGGAGTATTGATTAGATCATAAGCTTTTCCCTAGATTTTCTGACATAGATTCATTCTCTTTGTTACCTAGGATGGTCCTATGCATTTAGAAAGCACTTATTAAATATTGGTTCTGTTTTCTTCTGGATCCAATGGTTCCTAGGCTGTGGACTTCCAGCGGGGTTAGGGTCTGTGGGAGTTCACATGGTGCCACCTGTCCAGTGTAGATGGTGGGCATCCAGCTGGGCACAGCTTCTGTTGCCTGAGGGGACCTTGATCAACTGTAGGATGGGTGTCATTCTAGCTGTTTGGGAACTAGGACGAAACCTAGACATAGGAAAGTGCTGGGCTGCCAACTGGAAGGTTGGCTGTTCGGATCCACCCAGAAGTGCCTTAGAAGAAAGGCCTCGTTCTGAAAGGTCGCAGCCTATGGAGCAGCTCACTGCACACTGGGCTCTCACCATGAGCTGGCATGGACCCGGCAGCATCAGGACAAGCAAGGCGGGCATAGCAAACGCCACTGCAGGTCCTGGTGCTTGTCTGTTTCCGACTTTGGCCCGGTGGCAGATAAAAGCAGGCAGCTAGGCCGGCGACGTTGTTTTCATGGCTTTAGATCATCCTTGCTAGGGCAGTCGAGTTGATTCCAGCTCACAGTGACCCCCTGGGGCACAGTTGCTCCCTAGGGTGTCCTAGGCTGCCATCTTCATAGGAGCAGGTCACCAGGCCTTTTTTCTATAGAGTTGCTGGGTGGGTTTGATCTGCTTTCAGTTCGCAGCTGAGCATTTCTCAATGGCTGAGCCACCAGCGCTCCTCATGACAGGAGTTGATATTGTTGTACCAGTGATGCTAACGTTTGGGCAAATAGATTTCTCTTTGGGAGGGCTTAGTGGAATTTCAACGCACCTATTCTGATGTTAGGAGGCCTGGTGGTGCAGTGGGCTCTCAGGGTTGGGCTGCTAAGTAAAACTTCATTAGTTCGAACCTATTCTCCACTCCAAGGAGGAAAGATGAGGCAGTCTGCTCTTGGAAGGGTCTACAGCCTCGGAACCCCATGGGGGCAGCTCTACACTGCCTTGCAGGACCAGTAGGTGCAAGAGTCTGGATTGATCTGATGTCACCAATTTAAGAGGTTGCCTTTGCAGTCGCTGGGGGCTGGCACAAGGTGCAGCATCAGCGTCTGATGGCACCTTCTCCCTTGGTCCTTCCACTTTTGCCCTCACTTGTCACAAGCCCGAAGCTGATGAGCCCTTCTTATCATAGGCGCGTGCAAGCCTGAAGCGTAAATGGAAGTAGTGTACCATTCTGATGCTCATGGAAGCAGCAGTCAAGAGATCAAAAAATGTATTGCATTGGGTAAATCTGCTGCACAGGACCTCTTTGCAGTGTTGAAAAGTGAGGATGTTACTTTGAGGACTATGATGCACCTGACCCAAGCCATAGTATTTTCAGTCACCTCCTAGGCAGGTACATGAAAGTTGGTCATTGAGTGTGGCAGTATATAATCTGTTGTCAATTTGAGAGGAGTAAGAGTGAAGGGGTGTTTAGCCTGTCAGGTCACAGCTTGATGACCTCATTTGGAGGTGCTAAGGAGATAAATAGCTAGCTGGAGGCAGGATGCAGGCTTACACCGTGCCAGCCATTTCCATTGACAAGACACATGGAACTATACTAGAGCTCTGGAGCCAGAGGAGCCACATGGAGACCCCTGCCAGCACTGAAATGCTTCCACCACCACTTGATCCACAAGATCTTCCAGCCACTGGCCTGTGAACTTCCTGCATTAGGCATCATTGCAAGTGGTTATGTGAGTCTAAAGAGGAATTTATGAACTAGTATCGGACATATGGGCTACTATCAGACTTAGGGACTTGATCTGGACTGGACTGGGAAGTTTTCTCAGTATTTAATTACTCTTTATATAAACCTCTTTATAATACACATGTGAGTGTCTCTATGAATTTATTTTCTCTAGTCTACCCAGACTAACACATTGAATAAGGAAGACCAAAGAAAAATCAATGCAGTTTAAATTAGTATACTGTTGGAGAATATGGAAAGTATCACGGATAGCTAAAAGGTCAAAATAATCT
>NW_022103901.1:38637573-38638556 GCF_000313985.2 Echinops telfairi | reverse complement strand
TCTTGTGGTTTCGACCTAATCGTCTGCTATTGAGGCTCCTCCATGTTGCCTATTCAGCTGTGATTGGTCTACTTGTGGTTGATCCTATTTGACAGGATCTGCTGTGCTGACCAGGAGCCAGGGCCTGACTCCGACTCAGGGGCCACTCGTGATCTCAGAGTAGGACTGTGCTCCAGAGGGTGCCCAGTGGCTGCGTTTCCAGGACTAGACCTCCAGGCCTTTTTTCAAGCCTCTGGGTGACCTTGAACCCCCAACTATTCAGTTAACAGTCCAGCACGTGAATAGTTGTTACTCCCACAAGCCCCTCATCACTATCAGACAGGGTGGACTTGTTCCACGAAGAGATGGAGCCGGGTTGTGTTTGCATAGCAGTGAGCCCAAGACACAGCTTTCTCCCAGTCTCAGCCAAGCGGATGTTATTCGTCTTCGTTTTCGCTTATCTGAAAGGCGTGAAATGACTCTTACTACTGGTTTGTCTTCACTTCTCTTTATTCATTGGGAGGTTGAGCCGCTTGCTGTGTTTCGTGGCTATTTGAATGTTCTCTTCTGCTGGAGAGATTAAAGAGTGCTGGAGGCATAGGGGGTTGTGGGTTGGGATGTAACCGCAAGGCCAGCAGTTCAAGCCCATCAGCATCTCCGAGAGAGAGAAGAGAGGTTGTCTGCTCCTGTACAGACTTACAGCCTCAGAAACCCCCAGGGGCAGCTCGCTCTGTCCCAAAGGGCCACTGTGAGTATGCTCAGCTGCACGGCAGTGAACTTGGTTTGTGTTTCATTGGAGGGATGATCTTTCTTTTCGTGAAGTTCAGTATTCTTTTTGTATCATGAACACCGACCTTTGTATCCATTAAAAATCTTGCAAAAACTTGCCTCCCAACCAACAAGTTGCCCTTTCAATTTATATATTGGGTTTCCTCATAAAAAAATAAACTTTTCAAATTCCTGAGAACTCATCAAAGTTTTTTTCTTAGTAAGTTTGAGTCTTT
>NW_022103901.1:38625145-38626684 GCF_000313985.2 Echinops telfairi | reverse complement strand
GACATATGGGCTAATGTTGGATTGTGGGATTGGGCAGCACGGGGTTGGGCTGTTTTCTTGATGTGCACTTACCCTTTATATAAAACTCTTTTCTTATACATGACTTTATGTGGATTTATTTCTCTAAGCTACCTAGACTAACACAATCTTCCTCCCCAGTCTGTCTTCCTCTGGAAGCAGCCCCTGACGCTTGTCCATTACAGGGTACCTTGCTGCCATGAGAAAGACCTGACTGAGCTTTCAGCTTCTCAGCAGCACCCAGGCCACCACTGGGGGGTGGGGGTGGGGGTGGGGCGCGTGGAGAGCTGGGTAGTGGAGTGGTCGTTTGATGCGCATTGGGCTGCTAACCCCAAGGTCAGCAGTTTGAAACCACCAGCCACTCTGTGGGAGAAAGATGGGGCTTTGTACTCCCATAAAGAGCTCAGTCTTGGAAATCCACAGGGACAGTTCTACCCTGTCCTATAGGATCGCTATGAGTCGGAGTGGACTCGCTGGCTGTGAGCTGAGTTCTGGTTTCTTTCCACACCTGGCTGCAGTCATTCAAGTGAGTTTGATTTTGTTTTTTTCCAAGGGAGGTAGGCCATCCAGAAGTGGACGACCTGTTTTCCCTAAGCAGGTGGTGGGAGCTATAGTGGATTCAGGGTCTTGACCATGGTGGTGGTGGGAGATTCCAACTGTGGAGGACATTCCAACTCACAGCGATCCCGTTTGAAGTGGTTACAGGTGGGGCTGTGAACTGCAAGGTCAGCAGTTCAAATCCACCAGTCTGCTCCTGGGGAGACAGACAAAGCTTTCTACTCCCGTAGAGAGTTGGAGTCTTAGGAACCCACAGGGGCAGTTCTGCCATGTCCTCTCGGGTCGCAGTGAGTTTGGTGTGGGCCGGAACATGAGTGGAGCAGATTGCCGGACCCTTCTGTGTGGCCACTGGGTGAGCTTAGTGACCAGCCGAGCACTTAACCACTGCACCACTAGGGCCCTTTTCTAGGGAGCACTTGCTTTTGTTCTTGGCTCATCGTCTCACCAGGGGTCTTGATGACGGTGTGATTGTATTGAACCCACGAGGATCATGTCGTGTCCTCTCTCCGACACACATGCTTCTTGATCAATCTGCAAAAGGCCCCCTTCCATCTGAGTTCACGCCCTCACTGGGCAGTAAGACAGGAGCATTTCTGGGGCGAGGAGGCATGATTCTTCCTATCTTACTTCATAAAAGAGTGTCAGTCAAAAAACTGATTGCTACTGATCCTAGCACCCTTTCTTAAACAAAAATACCACACTGGGAGGCTGCTGTTTCTCAACAGGGCCTCCCTCGGGTCTGCACATCCCCCTGGCGGTGTCCCCATCCTCTGAGCCTCCCCCAGAGCCTCCTGTGCCCTCCAGGTTAAAGGGGGCAGTGCGGGCCATCTTCCAGGGACCCAAATGACGTTCCTCATAAATGTTGTGTGAGTTTGGGGAACAAGATGAAGTCTGAGTGTTACCCAAACTCAAAGAATATTTAAAAAGAACGTGACTTGGGTCTCTGGAAGATGGAGAAAACTA